>NC_136058.1:324920363-325520363 GCF_964261635.1 Lissotriton helveticus | reverse complement strand
GGACACCCGGATTTAGACGAGGGACCTCTTGATCTGCAGTCAAATGCTCTAACACTGAGCTATATCCCCGGCTTTTCAGTAAAATCAGAATGACAAAATATCAGTACATCATGAAAGAGTGTGAGGATCATACTAAGTTGTGCCAGAAAGTATAACCTTGAAACTGTGGAACAGGAGAAGTAGTCCTTAATATTATTTATTAAAGGAAAACTGGATCATTTAAAAAACAGATTTATTTGTTTCATTGTTATATTATTTGAATAGGCAGTGGTACATAGGACCAATGCCTCTACATACAATGATTGTTTTGAAACATTCTTAAAGGGGAAGAGGTTTTTACGGGACACCTTATCATTTGAGGATTGGTTACCACAATCACGGAGATGGTGAAGAAGTATGATTGTTTTAGGCCAAATTATGGTGGAAAAACATTTCTACGTACCACTACAATTCCGTATTTGGAAGGTACACCCAAACACCCCTTTCGAATACCTTCCATTTAATACATCAGAAAAAGCCATTTTGCGTTTGCAAATAGCCTGATTCTTCAGACCAGCCTTCTTGCAACTGCAATGATAGTTCGTACATCTTGCACGTAGGCAGAGCTTTTGAGGAGAAATTAAATAGTTCCTACGTTGCACAAAAATGAAGTGCTTCAAACAAACACATACTTTCCATGCACAGAGAAGAGGTGGAATATATGTAAGACTGAAGACGCAGGTGAAATGAGAAATAGATTGACTGCTTCGCTGCCAAGTTTTACAAGCCATTTCTTCAGTGCAATACAAGAAAGCACCAAACAGTATAACAAAGTTGTCAATTGGTTTCATAGTCCATTCCCTTTGTTTAGTGCTGTGAAAGGAAGAGCCAAATTCCAAAATTGATCAATGATGTTTCAGAAATTTCCCAAAGGGAGTACCAAGCCGAGTGTTAAAAACTGCATTTACTCACAGGCTTTGAGCAGGACACACTGAAATGCTATTAAAGTGCAATATCCAAGGGAACACTGACTCTGTCAAAGATGATCCAAATGGAATTGATGAAAAGTCCCAATTACAAACAACAGAATCAAAATAGGGTGAGGGGACACCCGGATTTGGACCAGGGACCTCTTGATCTGCAGTCAAATGCTCTAACACTGAGCTATATCGCCAGCTTTTCAGTAAAATCAGAATGACAAAACATCAGTACATCATGAAAGAGTGTGAGGATCATACTAAGTTGTGCCAGAAAGTATAACCTTGAAACTGTGGAACAGGAGAAGTAGTCCTTAATATTATTTATTAAAGGAAAACTGGATCATTTAAAAAACAGATTTATTTGTTTCATTGTTATTTTATTTGAATAGGCAGTGGTACATAGGACCAATGCCTCTACATACAATGATTGTTTTGAAACATTCTTAAAGGGGAAGAGGTTTTTACGGGACACCTTATCATTTGAGGATTGGTTACCACAATCACGGAGATGGTGAAGAAGTATGATTGTTTTGGGCCAAATTATGGCGGAAAAACATTTCTACGTACCACTACAATTTGGTATTTGGAAGGTACACCCAACCACCCCTTTCGAATACCTTCCATTTAATACATCAGAAAAAGCCATTTTGCATTTGCAAATGGCCTGATTCTTCAGACCAGCCTTCTTGTAACTGCAATGATAGTTCGTACATCTTGCACGTAGGCAGAGCTTTTAAGGAGAAATTAAATAGTTCCTACGTTGCACAAAAATGAAGTGCTTCAAACAAACACATACTTTGCATGCACAGAGAAGAGGTGGAATATATGTAAGACTGAAGACACAGGTGAAATGAGAAATAGATTGACTGCTTCGCTGCCAAGTTTTATACGCCATTTCTTCAGTGCAATACAAGAAAGCACCAAACAGTATAACAAAGTTGTCAATTGGTATCATAGTCCATTCCCTTTGTTTAGTGCTGTGAAAGGCAGAGCCGAATTCCAAAATTGATCAATGATGTTTCAGAAATTTCCCAAAGGGAATAACAAGCCGAGTGTTAAAAACTGTATTTACTCACAGGTTTTGAGCAGGAAACACTGAAATGCTATTAAAGTGCAATATCCAAGGGAACACTGACTCTGTCAAAGATGATCCAAATGGAATTGATGAAAAGTCCCAATTACAAACAACAGAATCAAAATATGGTGGAGGGGACACCCGGATTTGGACGAGGGACCTCTTGATCTGCAGTCAAATGCTCTAACACTGAGCTATATCCCCAGCTTTTCAGTAAAATCAGAATGACAAAATATCAGTACATCATGAAAGAGTGTGAGGATCATACTAAGTTGTGCCAGAAAGTATAACCTTGAAACTGTGGAACAGGAGAAGTAGTCCTTAATATTATTTATTAAAGGAAAACTGGATCATTTAAAAAACAGATTTATTTGTTTCATTGTTATTTTATTTGAATAGGCAGTGGTACATAGGACCAATGCCTCTACATACAATGATTGTTTTGAAACATTCTTAAAGGGGAAGAGGTTTTTACGGGACACCTTATCATTTGAGGATTGGTTACCACAATCACGGAGATGGTGAAGAAGTATGATTGTTTTGGGCCAAATTATGGTGGAAAAACATTTCTACGTACCACTACAATTCGGTATTTGGAAGGTACACCCAAACAACCCTTTCGAATACCTTCCATTTAATACATCAGAAAAAGCCATTTTGCGTTTTGTAAAATGGCCTGATTCTTCAGACCAGCCTTCTTGCAACTGCAATGATAGTTCGTACATCTTGCACGTAGGCAGAGCTTTTAAGGAGAAATTAAATAGTTCCTACGTTGCACAAAAATGAAGTGCTTCAAACAAACACATACTTTGCATGCACAGAGAAGAGGAGGAATATATGTAAGACTGAAGACACAGGTGAAATGAGAAATAGATTGACTGCTTCGCTGCCAAGTTTTATACGCCATTTCTTCAGTGCAATACAAGAAAGCACCAAACAGTATAACAAAGTTGTCAATTGGTTTCATAGTCCATTCCCTTTGTTTAGTGCTGTGAAAGGAAGAGCCGAATTCCAAAATTGATCAATGATGTTTCAGAAATTTCCCAAAGGGAATAACAAGCCGAGTGTTAAAAACTGTATTTACTCACAGGTTTTGAGCAGGAAACACTGAAATGCTATTAAAGTGCAATATCCAAGGGAACACTGACTCTGTCAAAGATGATCCAAATGGAATTGATGAAAAGTCCCAATTACAAACAACAGAATCAAAATATGGTGGAGGGGACACCCGGATTTGGACGAGGGACCTCTTGATCTGCAGTCAAATGCTCTACCACTGAGCTATATCCCCAGCTTTTCAGTAAAATCAGAATGACAAAATATCAGTACATCATGAAAGAGTGTGAGGATCATACTAAGTTGTGCCAGAAAGTATAACCTTGAAACTGTGGAACAGGAGAAGTAGTCCTTAATATTATTTATTAAAGGAAAACTGGATCATTTAAAAAACAGATTTATTTGTTTCATTGTTATTTTATTTGAATAGGCAGTGGTACATAGGACCAATGCCTCTACATACAATGATTGTTTTGAAACATTCTTAAAGGGGAAGAGGTTTTTACGGGACACCTTATCATTTGAGGATTGGTTACCACAATCACGGAGATGGTGAAGAAGTATGATTGTTTTCGGCCAAATTATGGTGGAAAAACATTTCTACGTACCACTACAATTTGGTATTTGGAAGGTACACCCAACCACCCCTTTCGAATACCTTCCATTTAATACATCAGAAAAAGCCATTTTGCGTTTGCAAATGGCCTGATTTTTTAGACCAGCCTTCTTGCAACTGCAATGATAGTTCGTACATCTTGCACGTAGGCAGAGCTTTTAAGGAGAAATTAAATAGTTCCTACGTTGCACAAAAATGAAGTGCTTCAAACAAAATCATACTTTGCATGCACAGAGAAGAGGTGGAATATATGTAAGACTGAATACACAGGTGAAATGAGAAATAGATTGACTGCTTCGCTGCCAAGTTTTATACGCCATTTCTTCAGTGCAATACAAGAAAGCACCAAACAGTATAACAAAGTTGTCAATTGGTTTCATAGTCCATTCCCTTTGTTTAGTGCTGTGAAAGGAAGAGACGAATACCAAAATTGATCAATGATGTTTCAGAAATTTCCCCAAGGGAATACCAAGCCGAGTGTTAAAAACTGCATTTACTCACAGGCTTTGAGCAGGAAACACTGAAATGCTATTAAAGTGCAATATCCAAGGGAACACTGACTCTGTCAAAGATGATCCAAATGGAATTGATGAAAAGTCCCAATTACAAACAACAGAATCGAAATAGGGTGAGGGGACACCCGGATTTGAACCAGGGACCACTTGATCTGCAGTCAAATGCTCAACCACTGAGCTATATCCCCAGCTTTTCAGTAAAATCAGAGTGACAAAATATCAGTACATCATGAAAGAGTGTGAGGATCATACTATGTTGTGCCAGAAAGTACAACCTTGAAACTTTGGAACAGGAGAAGTAGTCCTTAATATTATTTATTAAAGGAAAACTGTATCATTTAAAAAACAGATTTATTTGTTTAATTGTTATTTTATTTGAATAGGCAGTGGTACATAGGACCAATGCCTCTACATACAATGATTGTTTTGAAACATTCTTAAAGGGGAAGAGGTTTTTACGGGACACCTTATCATTTGAGGATTGGTTACCACAATCACGGAGATGGTGATGAAGTATGATTGTTTTGGGCCAAATTATGGTGGAAAAACATTTCTACGTACCACTACAATTTGGTATTTGGAAGGTACACCCAAACACCCCTTTCGAATACCTTCCATTTAATACATCAGAAAAAGCCATTTTGCATTTGCAAATGGCCTGATACTTCAGACCAGCCTTCTTGCAACTGCAATGATAGTTCGTACATCTTGCACGTAGGCAGAGCTTTTAAGGAGAAATTAAATAGTTCCTACGTTGCACAAAAATGAAGTGCTTCAAACAAACACATACTTTGCATGCACAGAGAAGAGGTGGAATATATGTAAGACTGAAGACACAGGTGAAATGAGAAATAGATTGACTGCTTCGCTGCCAAGTTTTATACGCCATTTCTTCAGTGCAATACAAGAAAGCACCAAACAGTATAACAAAGTTGTCAATTGGTATCATAATCCATTCCCTTTGTTTAGTGCTGTGAAAGGAAGAGCCGAATTCCAAAATTGATCAATGATGTTTCAGAAATTTCCCAAAGGGAATAACAAGCCGAGTGTTAAAAACTGTATTTACTCACAGGTTTTGAGCAGGAAACACTGAAATGCTATTAAAGTGCAATATCCAAGGGAACACTGACTCTGTCAAAGATGATCCAAATGGAATTGATGAAAAGTCCCAATTACAAACAACAAAATCTAAATATGGTGGAGGGGACACCCGGATTTGGACGAGGGACCTCTTGATCTGCAGTCAAATGCTCTAACACTGAGCTATATCCCCAGCTTTTCAGTAAAATCAGAATGACAAAATATCAGTACATCATGAAAGAGTGTGAGGATCATACTAAGTTGTGCCAGAAAGTATAACCTTGAAACTGTGGAACAGGAGAAGTAGTCCTTAATATTATTTATTAAAGGAAAACTGGATCATTTAAAAAACAGATTTATTTGTTTCATTGTTATTTTATTTGAATAGGCAGTGGTACATAGGACCAATGCCTCTACATACAATGATTGTTTTGAAACATTCTTAAAGGGGAAGAGGTTTTTACGGGACACCTTATCATTTGAGGATTGGTTACCACAATCACGGAGATGGTGAAGAAGTATGATTGTTTTGGGCCAAATTATGGCGGAAAAACATTTCTACGTACCACTACAATTTGGTATTTGGAAGGTACACCCAACCACCCCTTTCGAATACCTTCCATTTAATACATCAGAAAAAGCCATTTTGCGTTTGCAAATGGCCTGATTTTTTAGACCAGCCTTCTTGCAACTGCAATGATAGTTCGTACATCTTGCACGTAGGCAGAGCTTTTAAGGAGAAATTAAATAGTTCCTACGTTGCACAAAAATGAAGTGCTTCAAACAAAATCATACTTTGCATGCACAGAGAAGAGGTGGAATATATGTAAGACTGAATACACAGGTGAAATGAGAAATAGATTGACTGCTTCGCTGCCAAGTTTTATACGCCATTTCTTCAGTGCAATACTAGAAAGCACCAAACAGTATAACAAAGTTGTCAATTGGTTTCATAGTCCATTCCCTTTGTTTAGTGCTGTAAAAGGAAGAGACGAATACCAAAATTGATCAATGATGTTTCAGAAATTTCCCCAAGGGAATACCAAGCCGAGTGTTAAAAACTGCATTTACTCACAGGCTTTGAGCAGGAAACACTGAAATGCTATTAAAGTGCAATATCCAAGGGAACACTGACTCTGTCAAAGATGATCCAAATGGAATTGATGAAAAGTCCCAATTACAAACAACAGAATCAAAATAGGGTGAGGGGACACCCGGATTTGAACAAGGGACCACTTGATCTGCAGTCAAATGCTCGACCACTGAGCTATATCCCCAGCTTTTCAGTAAAATCAGAGTGACAAAATATCAGTACATCATGAAAGAGTGTGAGGATCATACTATGTTGTGCCAGAAAGTACAACCTTGAAACTGTGGAACAGGAGAAGTAGTCCTTAATATTATTTATTAAAGGAAAACTGTATCATTTAAAAAACAGATTTATTTGTTTCATTGTTATTTTATTTGAATAGGCAGTGGTACATAGGACCAATGCCTCTACATACAATGATTGTTTTGAAACATTCTTAAAGGGGAAGAGGTTTTTACGGGACACCTTATCATTTGAGGATTGGTTACCACAATCACGGAGATGGTGATGAAGTATGATTGTTTTGGGCCAAATTATGGTGGAAAAACATTTCTACGTACCACTACAATTTGGTATTTGGAAGGTACACCCAAACACCCCTTTCGAATACCTTCCATTTAATACATCAGAAAAAGCCATTTTGCATTTGCAAATGGCCTGATTCTTCAGACCAGCCTTCTTGCAACTGCAATGATAGTTCGTACATCTTGCACGTAGGCAGAGCTTTTAAGGAGAAATTAAATAGTTCCTACGTTGCACAAA
Organism: Lissotriton helveticus; assembly: GCF_964261635.1. Lineage (NCBI taxonomy): Eukaryota > Metazoa > Chordata > Amphibia > Caudata > Salamandridae > Lissotriton > Lissotriton helveticus. The sequence continues at coordinate 325,513,210 of NC_136058.1, read as the reverse complement.
AATGAAGTGCTTCAAACAAACACATACTTTGCATGCACAGAGAAGAGGTGGAATATATGTAAGACTGAAGACACAGGTGAAATGAGAAATAGATTGACTGCTTCGCTGCCAAGTTTTATACGCCATTTCTTCAGTGCAATACAAGAAAGCACCAAACAGTATAACAAAGTTGTCAATTGGTTTCAGTGTCCATTCCCTTTGTTTAGTGCTGTGAAAGGAAGAGCCGAATTCCAAAATTGATCAATGATGTTTCAGAAATTTCCCAAAGTGAATAACAAGCTGAGTGTTAAAAACTGCATTTACTCACAGGTTTTGAGCAGGAAACACTGAAATGCTATTAAAGTGCAATATCCAAGGGAACACTGACTCTGTCAAAGATGATCCAAATGGAATTGATGAAAAGTCCCAATTACAAACAACAGAATCAAAATAGGGTGAGGGGACACCCGGATTTGGACGCGGGACCTCTTGATCTGCAGTCAAATGCTCTAACACTGAGCTATATCCCCGGCTTTTCAGTAAAATCAGAATGACAAAATATCAGTACATCATGAAAGAGTGTGAGGATCATACTAAGTTGTGCCAGAAAGTATAACCTTGAAACTGTGGAACAGGAGAAGTAGTCCTTAATATTATTTATTAAAGGAAAACTGGATCATTTAAAAAACAGATTTATTTGTTTCATTGTTATATTATTTGAATAGGCAGTGGTACATAGGACCAATGCCTCTACATACAATGATTGTTTTGAAACATTCTTAAAGGGGAAGAGGTTTTTACGGGACACCTTATCATTTGAGGATTGGTTACCACAATCACGGAGATGGTGAAGAAGTATGATTGTTTTGGGCCAAATTATGGTGGAAAAACATTTCTAATTACCACTACAATTCCGTATTTGGAAGGTACACCCAAACACCCCTTTCGAATACCTTCCATTTAATACATCAGAAAAAGCCATTTTGCGTTTGCAAATAGCCTGATTCTTCAGACCAGCCTTCTTGCAACTGCAATGATAGTTCGTACATCTTGCACGTAGGCAGAGCTTTTGAGGAGAAATTAAATAGTTCCTACGTTGCACAAAAATGAAGTGCTTCAAACAAACACATACTTTCCATGCACAGAGAAGAGGTGGAATATATGTAAGACTGAAGACGCAGGTGAAATGAGAAATAGATTGACTGCTTCGCTGCCAAGTTTTACAAGCCATTTCTTCAGTGCAATACAAGAAAGCACCAAACAGTATAACAAAGTTGTCAATTGGTTTCATAGTCCATTCCCTTTGTTTAGTGCTGTGAAAGGAAGAGCCAAATTCCAAAATTGATCAATGATGTTTCAGAAATTTCCCAAAGGGAGTACCAAGCCGAGTGTTAAAAACTGCATTTACTCACAGGCTTTGAGCAGGACACACTGAAATGCTATTAAAGTGCAATACCAAAGGGAACACTGACTCTGTCAAAGATGATCCAAATGGAATTGATGAAAAGTCCCAATTACAAACAACAGAATCAAAATAGGGTGAGGGGACACCCGGATTTGGACCAGGGACCTCTTGATCTGCAGTCAAATGCTCTAACACTGAGCTATATCCCCAGCTTTTCAGTAAAATCAGAATGACAAAATATCAGTACATCATGAAAGAGTGTGAGGATCATACTAAGTTGTGCCAGAAAGTATAACCTTGAAACTGTGGAACAGGAGAAGTAGTCCTTAATATTATTTATTAAAGGAAAACTGGATCATTTAAAAAACAGATTTATTTGTTTCATTGTTATTTTATTTGAATAGGCAGTGGTACATAGGACCAATGCCTCTACATACAATGATTGTTTTGAAACATTCTTAAAGGGGAAGAGGTTTTTACGGGACACCTTATCATTTGAGGATTGGTTACCACAATCACGGAGATGGTGAAGAAGTATGATTGTTTTGGGCCAAATTATGGCGGAAAAACATTTCTACGTACCACTACAATTTGGTATTTGGAAGGTACACCCAACCACCCCTTTCGAATACCTTCCATTTAATACATCAGAAAAAGCCATTTTGCGTTTGCAAATGGCCTGATTTTTTAGACCAGCCTTCTTGCAACTGCAATGATAGTTCGTACATCTTGCACGTAGGCAGAGCTTTTAAGGAGAAATTAAATAGTTCCTATGTTGCACAAAAATGAAGTGCTTCAAACAAAATCATACTTTGCATGCACAGAGAAGAGGTGGAATATATGTAAGACTGAAGACACAGGTGAAATGAGAAATAGATTGACTGCTTCGCTGCCAAGTTTTATACGCCATTTCTTCAGTGCAATACAAGAAAGCACCAAACAGTATAACAAAGTTGTCAATTGGTTTCATAGTCCATTCCCTTTGTTTAGTGCTGTAAAAGGAAGAGACGAATACCAAAATTGATCAATGATGTTTCAGAAATTTCCCCAAGGGAATACCAAGCCGAGTGTTAAAAACTGCATTTACTCACAGGCTTTGAGCAGGAAACACTGAAATGCTATTAAAGTGCAATATCCAAGGGAACACTGACTCTGTCAAAGATGATCCAAATGGAATTGATGAAAAGTCCCAATTACAAACAACAGAATCAAAATAGGGTGAGGGGACACCCGGATTTGAACAAGGGACCACTTGATCTGCAGTCAAATGCTCAACCACTGAGCTATATCCCCAGCTTTTCAGTAAAATCAGAGTGACAAAATATCAGTACATCATGAAAGAGTGTGAGGATCATACTATGTTGTGCCAGAAAGTACAACCTTGAAACTGTGGAACAGGAGAAGTAGTCCTTAATATTATTTATTAAAGGAAAACTGTATCATTTAAAAAACAGATTTATTTGTTTCATTGTTATTTTATTTGAATAGGCAGTGGTACATAGGACCAATGCCTCTACATACAATGATTGTTTTGAAACATTCTTAAAGGGGAAGAGGTTTTTACGGGACACCTTATCATTTGAGGATTGGTTACCACAATCACGGAGATGGTCATGAAGTATGATTGTTTTGGGCCAAATTATGGTGGAAAAACATTTCTACGTACCACTACAATTTGGTATTTGGAAGGTACACCCAAACACCCCTTTCAAATACCTTCCATTTAATACATCAGAAAAAGCCATTTTGCATTTGCAAATGGCCTGATTCTTCAGACCAGCCTTCTTGCAACTGCAATGATAGTTCGTACATCTTGCACGTAGGCAGAGCCTTTAAGGAGAAATTAAATAGTTCCTACGTTGCACAAAAATGAAGTGCTTCAAACAAACACATACTTTGCATGCACAGAGAAGAGGTGGAATATATGTAAGACTGAAGACACAGGTGAAATGAGAAATAGATTGACTGCTTCGCTGCCAAGTTTTATACGCCATTTCTTCAGTGCAATACAAGAAAGCACCAAACAGTATAACAAAGTTGTCAATTGGTTTCATAGTCCATTCCCTTTGTTTAGTGCTGTGAAAGGAAGAGCCGAATTCCAAAATTGATCAATGATGTTTCAGAAAATTCCCAAAGTGAATAACAAGCTGAGTGTTAAAAACTGCATTTACTCACAGGTTTTGAGCAGGAAACACTGAAATGCTATTAAAGTGCAATATCCAAGGGAACACTGACTCTGTCAAAGATGATCCAAATGGAATTGATGAAAAGTCCCAATTACAAACAACAGAATCAAAATAGGGTGAGGGGACACCCGGATTTGGACGAGGGACCTCTTGATCTGCAGTCAAATGCTCTAACACTGAGCAATATCCCCGGCTTTTCAGTAAAATCAGAATGACAAAATATCAGTACATGATGAAAGAGTGTGAGGATCATACTAAGTTGTGCCAGAAAGTATAACCTTGAAACTGTGGAACAGGAGAAGTAGTCCTTAATATTATTTATTAAAGGAAAACTGGATCATTTAAAAAACAGATTTATTTGTTTCATTGTTATATTATTTGAATAGGCAGTGGTACATAGGACCAATGCCTCTACATACAATGATTGTTTTGAAACATTCTTAAAGGGGAAGAGGTTTTTACGGGACACCTTATCATTTGAGGATTGGTTACCACAATCACGGAGATGGTGAAGAAGTATGATTGTTTTGGGCCAAATTATGGTGGAAAAACATTTCTAATTACCACTACAATTCCGTATTTGGAAGGTACACCCAAACACCCCTTTCGAATACCTTCCATTTAATACATCAGAAAAAGCCATTTTGCGTTTGCAAATAGCCTGATTCTTCAGACCAGCCTTCTTGCAACTGCAATGATAGTTCGTACATCTTGCACGTAGGCAGAGCTTTTGAGGAGAAATTAAATAGTTCCTACGTTGCACAAAAATGAAGTGCTTCAAACAAACACATACTTTCCATGCACAGAGAAGAGGTGGAATATATGTAAGACTGAAGACGCAGGTGAAATGAGAAATAGATTGACTGCTTCGCTGCCAAGTTTTACAAGCCATTTCTTCAGTGCAATACAAGAAAGCACCAAACAGTATAACAAAGTTGTCAATTGGTTTCATAGTCCATTCCCTTTGTTTAGTGCTGTGAAAGGAAGAGCCAAATTCCAAAATTGATCAATGATGTTTCAGAAATTTCCCAAAGGGAGTACCAAGCCGAGTGTTAAAAACTGCATTTACTCACAGGCTTTGAGCAGGACACACTGAAATGCTATTAAAGTGCAATACCAAAGGGAACACTGACTCTGTCAAAGATGATCCAAATGGAATTGATGAAAAGTCCCAATTACAAACAACAGAATCAAAATAGGGTGAGGGGACACCCGGATTTGGACCAGGGACCTCTTGATCTGCAGTCAAATGCTCTAACACTGAGCTATATCCCCAGCTTTTCAGTAAAATCAGAATGACAAAATATCAGTACATCATGAAAGAGTGTGAGGATCATACTAAGTTGTGCCAGAAAGTATAACCTTGAAACTGTGGAACAGGAGAAGTAGTCCTTAATATTATTTATTAAAGGAAAACTGGATCATTTAAAAAACAGATTTATTTGTTTCATTGTTATTTTATTTGAATAGGCAGTGGTACATAGGACCAATGCCTCTACATACAATGATTGTTTTGAAACATTCTTAAAGGGGAAGAGGTTTTTACGGGACACCTTATCATTTGAGGATTGGTTACCACAATCACGGAGATGGTGAAGAAGTATGATTGTTTTGGGCCAAATTATGGCGGAAAAACATTTCTACGTACCACTACAATTTGGTATTTGGAAGGTACACCCAACCACCCCTTTCGAATACCTTCCATTTAATACATCAGAAAAAGCCATTTTGCGTTTGCAAATGGCCTGATTTTTTAGACCAGCCTTCTTGCAACTGCAATGATAGTTCGTACATCTTGCACGTAGGCAGAGCTTTTAAGGAGAAATTAAATAGTTCCTATGTTGCACAAAAATGAAGTGCTTCAAACAAAATCATACTTTGCATGCACAGAGAAGAGGTGGAATATATGTAAGACTGAAGACACAGGTGAAATGAGAAATAGATTGACTGCTTCGCTGCCAAGTTTTATACGCCATTTCTTCAGTGCAATACAAGAAAGCACCAAACAGTATAACAAAGTTGTCAATTGGTTTCATAGTCCATTCCCTTTGTTTAGTGCTGTAAAAGGAAGAGACGAATACCAAAATTGATCAATGATGTTTCAGAAATTTCCCCAAGGGAATACCAAGCCGAGTGTTAAAAACTGCATTTACTCACAGGCTTTGAGCAGGAAACACTGAAATGCTATTAAAGTGCAATATCCAAGGGAACACTGACTCTGTCAAAGATGATCCAAATGGAATTGATGAAAAGTCCCAATTACAAACAACAGAATCAAAATAGGGTGAGGGGACACCCGGATTTGAACAAGGGACCACTTGATCTGCAGTCAAATGCTCAACCACTGAGCTATATCCCCAGCTTTTCAGTAAAATCAGAGTGACAAAATATCAGTACATCATGAAAGAGTGTGAGGATCATACTATGTTGTGCCAGAAAGTACAACCTTGAAACTGTGGAACAGGAGAAGTAGTCCTTAATATTATTTATTAAAGGAAAACTGTATCATTTAAAAAACAGATTTATTTGTTTCATTGTTATTTTATTTGAATAGGCAGTGGTACATAGGACCAATGCCTCTACATACAATGATTGTTTTGAAACATTCTTAAAGGGGAAGAGGTTTTTACGGGACACCTTATCATTTGAGGATTGGTTACCACAATCACGGAGATGGTCATGAAGTATGATTGTTTTGGGCCAAATTATGGTGGAAAAACATTTCTACGTACCACTACAATTTGGTATTTGGAAGGTACACCCAAACACCCCTTTCAAATACCTTCCATTTAATACATCAGAAAAAGCCATTTTGCATTTGCAAATGGCCTGATTCTTCAGACCAGCCTTCTTGCAACTGCAATGATAGTTCGTACATCTTGCACGTAGGCAGAGCTTTTAAGGAGAAATTAAATAGTTCCTACGTTGCACAAAAATGAAGTGCTTCAAACAAACACATACTTTGCATGCACAGAGAAGAGGTGGAATATATGTAAGACTGAAGACACAGGTGAAATGAGAAATAGATTGACTGCTTCGCTGCCAAGTTTTATACGCCATTTCTTCAGTGCAATACAAGAAAGCACCAAACAGTATAACAAAGTTGTCAATTGGTTTCATAGTCCATTCCCTTTGTTTAGTGCTGTGAAAGGAAGAGCCGAATTCCAAAATTGATCAATGATGTTTCAGAAAATTCCCAAAGTGAATAACAAGCTGAGTGTTAAAAACTGCATTTACTCACAGGTTTTGAGCAGGAAACACTGAAATGCTATTAAAGTGCAATATCCAAGGGAACACTGACTCTGTCAAAGATGATCCAAATGGAATTGATGAAAAGTCCCAATTACAAACAACAGAATCAAAATAGGGTGAGGGGACACCCGGATTTGGACGAGGGACCTCTTGATCTGCAGTCAAATGCTCTAACACTGAGCAATATCCCCGGCTTTTCAGTAAAATCAGAATGACAAAATATCAGTACATGATGAAAGAGTGTGAGGATCATACTAAGTTGTGCCAGAAAGTATAACCTTGAAACTGTGGAACAGGAGAAGTAGTCCTTAATATTATTTATTAAAGGAAAACTGGATCATTTAAAAAACAGATTTATTTGTTTCATTGTTATATTATTTGAATAGGCAGTGGTACATAGGACCAATGCCTCTACATACAATGATTGTTTTGAAACATTCTTAAAGGGGAAGAGGTTTTTACGGGACACCTTATCATTTGAGGATTGGTTACCACAATCACGGAGATGGTGAAGAAGTATGATTGTTTTGGGCCAAATTATGGTGGAAAAACATTTCTACGTACCACTACAATTCCGTATTTGGAAGGTACACCCAAACACCCCTTTCGAATACCTTCCATTTAATACATCAGAAAAAGCCATTTTGCGTTTGCAAATAGCCTGATTCTTCAGACCAGCCTTCTTGCAACTGCAATGATAGTTCGTACATCTTGCACGTAGGCAGAGCTTTTGAGGAGAAATTAAATAGTTCCTACGTTGCACAAAAATGAAGTGCTTCAAACAAACACATACTTTCCATGCACAGAGAAGAGGTGGAATATATGTAAGACTGAAGACGCAGGTGAAATGAGAAATAGATTGACTGCTTCGCTGCCAAGTTTTACACGCCATTTCTTCAGTGCAATACAAGAAAGCACCAAACAGTATAACAAAGTTGTCAATTGGTTTCATAGTCCATTCCCTTTGTTTAGTGCTGTGAAAGGAAGAGCCAAATTCCAAAATTGATCAATGATGTTTCAGAAATTTCCCAAAGGGAGTACCAAGCCGAGTGTTAAAAACTGCATTTACTCACAGGCTTTGAGCAGGACACACTGAAATGCTATTAAAGTGCAATACCAAAGGGAACACTGACTCTGTCAAAGATGATCCAAATGGAATTGATGAAAAGTCCCAATTACAAACAACAGAATCAAAATAGGGTGAGGGGACACCCGGATTTGGACCAGGGACCTCTTGATCTGCAGTCAAATGCTCTACCACTGAGCTATATCCCCAGCTTTTCAGTAAAATCAGAATGACAAAATATCAGTACATCATGAAAGAGTGTGAGGTTTATACTAAGTTGTGCCAGAAAGTACAACCTTGAAACTGTGGAACAGGAGATGTAGTCCTTAATATTATTTATTAAAGAAAAACTGGATCATTTAAAAAACAGATTTATTTGTTTCATTGTTATTTTATTTGAATAGGCAGTGGTACATAGGACCAATGCCTCTACATACAATGATTGTTTTGAAACATTCTTAAAGGGGAAGAGGTTTTTACGGGACACCTTATCATTTGAGGATTGGTTACCACAATCACGGAGATGGTGATGAAGTATGATTGTTTTGGCCAAATTATGGTGGAAAAACATTTCTACGTACCACTACAATTCGGTATTTGGAAGGTACACCCAAACACCCCTTTCGAATAGCTTCCATTTAATACATCAGAAAAAGCCATTTTGCGTTTGCAAATGGCCTGATTCTTCAGACCAGCCTTCTTGCAACTGCAATGATAGTTCGTACATCTTGCACGTAGGCAGAGCTTTTGAGGAGAAATTAAATAGTTCCTACGTTGCACAAAAATGAAGTGCTTCAAACAAACACATACTTTGCATGCACAGAGAAGAGGTGGAATATATGTAAGACTGAAGACACAGGTGAAATGAGAAATAGATTGACTGCTTCGCTGCCAAGTTTTATATGCCATTTCTTCAGTGCAATACAAGAAAGCACCAAACAGTATAACAAAGTTGTCAATTGGTTTCATAGTCCATTCCCTTTGTTTAGTGCTGTGAAAGGAAGAGCTGAATTCCAAAATTGATCAATGATGTTTCAGAAATTTCCCAAAGGGAGTACCAAGCCGAGTGTTAAAAACTGCATTTACTCACAGGCTTTAAGTTTAAAATATTTGTCAAGCGCAACGTACACCTCGACGGTTTCTTGGCGCTAATGTAGCAGGCAGCCAGCTGAGCAAGAAAAGTCACTAGGACATCAACTGGAGAGGCAGACAGGGCTTATGAGAGAAAAGCCTGAGAAAATAAAAAGGTCTTCAGTGTCTTGCGGAAACTGGAATACTGAGTGAGGGATCTAAGATGGAAGGGGAGAGAGTTCCAGAAAATTGGGGCGAGAGTAGAAAATTTGGAGCCACCCTGTTTTTTTTTCCAGTAGCGGGGTACTGCTAAAAGAAGCTGTGCCGAGGAGCGGAGGTCTCTGCCCGGGACATAGGCCTTGATGGCAGAAGATATCAAAAAGGGGGCCAGGCCAGTCCTGGCCTGGAACGCCATGCAGCCTAATTTGAATAAGGCGCGTTCCCGCACGGGGAGCCAGTGGAGGGTTTTCAGGAGGGGGGAGGTATGGTGGAATTTGGGGAGACCAAAGGCCAGGCGGGCAGCCTGGTTCTGCACTAATTGCAGTTTACGCAGGCTGTACTGAGGGATGCCATTGAACAAAATGTTCCCATAGTCCAGGCGGGACAGGACCAGTGCGGACATAATTAGTTTGAGTGCAGAGAAAGAAAAGAAGCGAGAGATGGAGCGGATAGTACGAAGAGTAAGAAAGCAAGACGAAACCACCGAACCAATCTGGGAGTGCAAAGTGAGTTTATCATTTAGCTTGATGCCTAGAGTCTTAACACAGGAAGCAGGGGTGGGAGGAGAACCAAAGGAGGGGGGCCAAAAGAGAGAATTCCAGGGACTGGAGCAACCACCCGTCACCACAAGTTCCGTTTTATCGGGATTGAGTTTCAGGTGGTTGAAATTCATCCAGTCCCTGATGAAAGATAGAATAGATTGGAAATTAGAGATAGAATCAGGGGTAGAAGATAGATTGAAGATGAGCTGGAGGTCATCGGCATAGTTATATACCGTGACCTCCAGCTGCTGTAGGGCAAAGATAAGAGGAGCGATATAAAGATTGAACAGTAAAGGAGAGAGAGAAGAGCCCTGGGGAACACCGCACTGGACCTGACAGGGGGTAGCTGAAAACTCCCCGAGGTGGACCGCCTGGGTCCGGTCCCTCAAAAAAGATGAAAGCCAGATAAGGGCTGAGCCTCCTATGCCCGCCGCCTTGACACGGGAAAGCAAGATGGAATGATCCACCGTGTCAAAAGCGGCGGACAAATCAAGGAGGACCAGCGCCTGAGATCTGCCCATGTCCATACCCTCTCGGAGGGTGTCTAATACAGACACCACCACTGCCTCTGTCGAGTGCTTAGGCCGAAACCCAGCCTGACACGGAGCCAGCCTCCCATTCTCCTCGGCAAAGGAGCTGAGCACAGATGTAACATGTCGCTCAAGCACCTTCGCCAGGAAGGGGAGAAGGGAGATGGGGCGATAGTTGGCCATCACCGAGGGGTCGGCTCCTGGCTTTTTCAAAATAGGGACAATAGAAGCAGCTTTTAACGATGGAGTGACAACCCCTCGGGCCAGTGAGTCGTTAAGGAAGCCCAGGGGAGGCAGGGAGCAGACAGTATAGACCTGCCGTAGGATATGTGCCGGGCATATGTCGGAAGGGGAACCGGATTTAATTTTAGGAAGGAGAGACAGAAAAAGTTCTTCCGAAAGGGGAGGAAAGGAATTTAACAAGGCTTGGGCAGGGGGCGGCAGGGGGTCAACAAAAGAAGAAGAAGGGGGGGGATGTTAGATTTGATTGTCGAAATTTTTTCGACAAAATAAAGATTCAGTGAATCACAAAGTTTCTGGGAGGGGGGGGTTTAAGAGAGGTCCTATCGGAGAAGGCCAGGTCGTGGGTAATGGCAAAGATCTCCTTTGGTTGATTCTCGGCCGCCAGAATTTTGGCCGAGAAGTAAGCTTTCTTGGCCTCCGTGATGTGATGCTTGTAGGTACCTAGAAGATGGACCTAGCGGGACCTGGAATCGGGGGAGTAATCCCATCTCCATTTGCGTTCTGCCCTTCGAACCGAGAGCTTCAGATCTTTCAGCTCGTTGTTAAACCACCGATTGGCGTCTTTAGGGCGTCTAATCGAGGTGCGTCGAAGAGGAGCCAAGCTATCACTTCCTTCCAAGAGCCATGAATCAATGGCTATGGCTTGGGCTGCAGAATCCAGTTCCGATAGAGGGGGAGAGGAGGACAGAAGTGAGGTTGAAAGATCAGACAGATTGACCTTACCCCAGTTACGGGCCCAAGAATTTTTAGTGAGGATAGGGGTCTTGGTCAGGCAACGACTAAGGGAAAACGAAATTAAAAAGTGATCAGACCATGTGCAAGGGACAACAGACAGTGCAGACAGGGAGCAATTGAGGGACCACACCTGGTCTAGAATATGACCGTGGGTGTGCGTAGGGGTATGAACAAAAGAGGTGAAATTAAGAGAAAGGAGGGTTTCTGAGAATTCCTTTGATGGAGCGGATTCCTTGGGGTCTGAAGGCCAGTAGTTAAAGTCCCCGAGGACTAAAGCCGAGGCATAGTTGACCGCCAGGGTGCCAAGTAGATCTTGAAAGGCCGGAAGGAAAGACGGGGTTGGTTGGGGAGGGCGGTAAACAAGCACAATGGCTAAGTGGGGGGAAAGAGATGTAGAGCGGGCCACCAGGTAGTCAATTCCTCCCAGAGAAGGTGAAGGGAGGACTTGGAACTGGAGATCAGAGCGGGCGATGAGAGCAACACCTCCCCCCGCTTTCTCGCCAGGACGATCGGCACGAATAGCGTAGTAAGTCGAGGGGAGGGCAGCCAATAAGGATGGAAGAGAGGCTTCCGAAAACCAAGTTTCCGTCAACAATAGGAGATCAGGTTTGGCAGTGTCTAGTAAAATAAAAAGTTCCTGGTGGTGCTTGATGGCGGACCTAGTATTAAGTAAAATGATAGATAAGGGAGATGAATGAGAATCAGAACTAGTGGAAGAGACGGGGGCCGACGGAGATACGACAGTAGATGGGCAACCGGATGGGCAGGCATGGCAGGAAGAATTACAGCCCAAAAGGGTAGTCCGGTGAATAGTACGAGGATCAAGGGGCCAGTGGCCTTGAAGTAGTGTTAAGTCAGCGGAAGAATATTGCATAGGGGGACCAGGGGTAATGGCCCCTGGCCCCGGTCTGCCGCGGACGGGCGCAGACGGGCTTAACTCAGGCGCAACTCCGGCGCGCCTACGTCGCGCCCGCTGCGCTCGTCCGCTGCGCTGACGCATGAAGGACGTCTATATAGGCTGTGACGCGGTGGGGGAGGAGTCAGGAAGGCGGGAGGGGGGGAGTGATTTAAAAACAAGATGCCCGTCCGCCGCTCGTACTCAGCGGGAGGGTGATGGTGACAGGCTGCTAGCAGTCAGCAGCAAGGTGAGTAAATAATTTAAAAAAGAAATTAGCTTTCCAGCGCTCAGCGCGCAGCCTCTGCCCTCTGCCACAGGGCTTTGGACACTCGCGAGTAGAAGTGGGCGGAGCCTAAATAGGCTGCGACGCGGTGGGGGAGGAGTCAGGAAGGCGGGAGGGGGGGAGTGATTTAAAAACAAGATGCCCGTCCGCCGCTCGTACTCAGCGGGATGGTGATGGTGACAGGCTGCTAGCAGTCAGCAGCAAGGTGAGTAAATAATTAAAAAAAGAAATTAGCTTTCCAGCGCTCAGCGCGCAGCCTCTGCCCTCTGCCACAGGGCTTTGGACACTCGCGAGTAGAAGTGGGCGGAGCCTAAATAGGCTGCGACGAGGTGGGGGAGGAGTCAGGAAGGCGGGAGGGGGGAGTGATTTAAAAACAAGATGCCCGTCCGCCGCTCGTACTCAGCGGGACGGTGATGGTGACAGGCTGCCAGCAGTCAGCAGCAAGGTGAGTAAGTAAGTAAAAAAAGAAATTAGCTTTCCAGCGCTCAGCGCGCAGCCTCTGCCCTCTGCCACATGGCTTTGGACACTCGCGAGGGGAAGTGGGGGGAGCCTAAATAGGCTGCGACGCGGTGGGGGAGGAGTCAGGAAGGCGGGAGGGGGGGAGTGATTTAAAAACAAGATGCCCGTCCGCCGCTCGTACTCAGCGGGACGGTGATGGTGACAGGCTGCTAGCAGTCAGCAGCAAGGTGAGTAAATAATTAAAAAAGAAATTAGCTTTCCAGCGCTCAGCGCGCAGCCTCTGCCCTCTGCCACAGGGCTTTGGACACAAGCTTTGAGCAGGAAACACTGAAATGCTATTAAAGTGCAATATCCAAGGGAACACTGACTCTGTCAAAGATGATCCAAATGGAATTGATGAAAAGTCCCATTTACAAACAACAGAATCAAAATAGGGTGAGGGGACAATAGGATTTGAATCAGGGACCACTTGATCTGCAGTCAATATAGCTCTACCACTGAGCTATATCCCCAGCTTTACAGTAAAATCAGAATGACAAAATATCAGTACATCATGAAAGAGTGAGTGGATCATACTAAGTTGTTCCGGAAAGTACAACCTTGAAACTGTGGAACAGGAGAAATAGTCCTTAATATTATTTATTAAAGGAAAACTGGATCATTTAAAAAACAGATTTATTTGTTTCATTGTTATTTTATTTGAATAGGCAGTGGTACATAGGACCAATGCCTCTACATACAATGATTGTTTTGAAACATTCTTAAAGGGGAAGAGGTTTTTATGGGACACCTTATCATTTGAGGATTGGTTACCACAATCACGGAGATGGTGATGAAGTGTGATTGTTTTGGGCCAAATTATGTTGGAAAAACATTTCTACGTACCACTACAATTCAGTATTTGGAAGGTACACCCAAACACCCCTTTCGAATACCTTCCATTTAATACATCAGAAAAAGCCATTTTGCGTTTACAAATGGCCTGATACTTCAGACCAGCCTTCTTGCAACTGCAATGATAGTTTGTACATCTTGCACGTAGGCAGAGCTTTTAAGGAGAAATTAAATAGTTCCTACGTTGCACAAAAATGAAGTGCTTCAAACAAACACATACTTTGCATGCACAGAGAAGAGGTGGAATATATGTAAGACTGAAGACACAGGTGAAATGAGAAATAGATTGACTGCTTCGCTGCCAAGTTTTATATGCCATTTCTTCAGTGCAATACAAGAAAGCACCAAACAGTATAACAAAGTTGTCAATTGGTTTCATAGTCCATTCCCTTTGTTTAGTGCTGTGAAAGGAAGAGCCGAATTCCAAAATTGATCAAGGATGTTTCAGAAATTTCCCAAAGGGTATAACAAGCCGAGTGTTAAAAACTGCATTTACTCACAGGTTTTGAGCAGGAAACACTGAAATGCTAATAAAGTTCAATATCCAAGGGAACACTGACTCTGTCAAAGATGATCCAAATGGAATTGATGAAAAGTCCCAATTACAAACAACAGAATCAAAATAGGGTGAGGGGACACCCGGATTTGGATCAGGGACCTCTTGATCTGCAGTCCAATGCTCTACCACTGAGCTATATCCCCAGCTTTTCTGTAAAATCAGAATGACAAAATATCAGTACATCATGAAAGAGTGTGAGGATCATACTAAGTTGTGCCAGAAAGTACAACCTTGAAACTGTGGAACAGGAGACGTAGTCCTTAATATTATTTATTAAAGAAAAACTGGATCATTTAAAAAACAGATTTATTTGTTTCATTGTTATTTTATTTGAATAGGCAGTGGTACATAGGACCAATGCCTCTACATACAATGATTGTTTTGAAACATTCTTAAAGGGGAAGAGGTTTTTACGGGACACCTTATCATTTGAGGATTGGTTACCACAATCACGGAGATGGTGATGAAGTATGATTGTTTTGGGCCAAATTATGGTGGAAAAACATTTCTACGTACCACTACAATTCGGTATTTGGAAGGTACACCCAAACACCCCTTTCGAATACCTTCCATTTAATACATCAGAAAAAGCCATTTTGCGTTTGCAAATGGCCTGATTCTTCAGACCAGCCTTCTTGCAACTGCAATGATAGTTCGTACATCTTGCAGGTAGGCAGAGCTTTTGAGGAGAAATTAAATAGTTCCTACGTTGCACAAAAATTAAGTGCTTCAAACAAACACGTACTTTGCATTCACAGAGAAGAGGTGGAATATATGTAAGACTGAAGAAACAGGTGAAATGAGAAATAGATTGACTGCTTCGCTGCCAAGTTTTATACGCCATTTCTTCAGTGCAATACAAGAAAGCACCAAACAGTATAACAAAGTTGTCAATTGGTTTCATAGTCCATTCCCTTTGTTTAGTGCTGTGAAAGGAAGAGCCAAATTCCAAAATTGATCAATGATGTTTCAGAAATTTCCCAAAGGGAATACCAAGCCGAGTGTTAAAACCTGCATTTACTCAAAGGTTTTGAGCAGGAAACACTGAAATGCTATTAAAGTGCAATATCCAAGGGAACACTGACTCTGTCAAAGATGATCCAAATGGATTTGATGAAAAGTCCCAATTACAAACAACAGAATCAAAATAGGGTGAGGGGACACCCGGATTAGAACCAGGGACCTCTCGATCTGCAGTCAAATGCTCTACCACTGAGCTATATCCCCAGCTTTTCAGGAAAATCAGAATGACAAAATATCAGTACATCATGAAAGAGTGTGAGGATCATACTAAGTTGTGCCAGAAAGTACAACCTTGAAACTGTGGAACAGGAGAAATAGTCCTTAATATTATTTATTAAAGGAAAACTGGATCATTTAAAAACAGATTTATTTGTTTCATTGTTATTTTATTTGAATAGGCAGTGGTACATAGGACCAATGCCTCTACATACAATGATTGTTTTGAAACATTCTTAAAGGGGAAGAGGTTTTTTTACGGGACACCTTATCATTTGAGGATTGGTTACCACAATCACGGAGATGGTGATGAAGTATGATTGTTTTTGGCCAAATTATGGTGGAAAAACATTTCTACGTACCACTACAATTCGGTATTTGGAAGGTACACCCAAACACCCCTTTCGAATACCTTCCATTTAATACATCAGAAAAAGTAATTTGCGTTTGCAAATGGCCTGATTCTTCAGACCAGCCTTCTTGCAACTGCAATGATAGTTCGTACATCTTGCACGTAGGCAGAGCTTTTAAGGAGAAATTAAATAGTTCCTACGTTGCACAAAAATGAAGTGCTTCAAACAAACACATACTTTGCATGCACAGAGAAGAGGTGGAATATATGTAAGACTGAAGACACAGGTGAAATGAGAAATAGATTGACTGCTTCGCTGCCAAGTTTTATACACCATTTCTTCAGTGCAATACAAGAAAGCACCAAACAGTATAACAAAGTTGTCAATTGGTTTCATAGTCCATTCCCTTTGTTTAGTGCTGTGAAAGGAAGAGCCGAATTCCAAAATTGATCAATAATGTTTCAGAAATTTCCCAAAGGGAATACCAAGCCGAGTGTTAAAAACTGCATTTACTCACAGGCTTTGAGCAGGAAACACTAAAATGCTATTAAAGTGCAATATCCAAGGGAACACTGACTCTGTCAAAGATGATCCAAATGGAATTGATGAAAAGCCCCAATTACAAACAACAGAATCAAAATAGGGTGAGGGGACACCCGGATTTGAACCAGGGACCTCTTGATCTGCAGTCAAATGCTCTACCACTGAGCTATATCTCCAGCTTATCAGTAAAATCAGAATGACTAAATATCAGTACATCATGAAAGAGTGTGAGGATCATACTAAGTTGTGACAGAAAGTACAACCTTGAAACTGTGGAACAGGAGAAGTAGTCCTTAATATTATATATTAAAGGAAAACTGGATCAGTTAAAAAACAGATTTATTTGTTTCATTGTTATTTTATTTGAATAGGCAGTGGTACATAGGACCAATGCCTCTACATACAATGATTGTTTTGAAACATTCTTAAAGGGGAAGAGGTTTTTACGGGACACCTTATCATTTGAGGATTGGTTACCACAATCACGGAGATGGTGATGAAGTATGATTGTTTTGGCCAAATTATGGTGGAAAAACATTTCTACGTACCACTACAATTCGGTATTTGGAAGGTACACCCAAACACCCCTTTCGAATACCTTCCATTTAATACATCAGAAAAAGTAATTTGCGTTTGCAAATGGCCTGATTCTTCAGACCAGCCTTCTTGCAACTGCAATGATAGTTCGTACATCTTGCACGTAGGCAGAGCTTTTAAGGAGAAATTAAATAGTTCCTACGTTGCACAAAAATGAAGTGCTTCAAACAAACACATACTTTGCATGCACAGAGAAGAGGTGGAATATATGTAAGACTGAAGACACAGGTGAAATGAGAAATAGATTGACTGCTTCGCTGCCAAGTTTTATACGCCATTTCTTCAGTGCAATACAAGAAAGCACCAAACAGTATAACAAAGTTGTCAATTGGTTTCATAGTCCATTCCCTTTGTTTAGTGCTGTGAAAGGAAGAGCCGAATTCCAAAATTGATCAAGGATGTTTCAGAAATTTCCCAAAGGGTATAACAAGCCGAGTGTTAAAAACTGCATTTACTCACAGGTTTTGAGCAGGAAACACTGAAATGCTAATAAAGGTCAATATCCAAGGGAACACTGACTCTGTCAAAGATGATCCAAATGGAATTGATGAAAAGTCCCAATTACAAACAACAGAATCAAAATAGGGTGAGGGGACACCCGGATTTGGACCAGGGACCTCTTGATCTGCAGTCCAATGCTCTACCACTGAGCTATATCCCCAGCTTTTCTGTAAAATCAGAATGACAAAATATCAGTACATCATGAAAGAGTGTGAGGATCATACTAAGTTGTGCCAGAAAGTACAACCTTGAAACTGTGGAACAGGAGACGTAGTCCTTAATATTATTCATTAAAGAAAAACTGGATCATTTAAAAAACAGATTTATTTGTTTCATTGTTATTTTATTTGAATAGGCAGTGGTACATAGGACCAATGCCTCTACATACAATGATTGTTTTGAAACATTCTTAAAGGGGAAGAGGTTTTTACGGGACACCTTATCATTTGAGGATTGGTTACCACAATCACGGAGATGGTGATGAAGTATGATTGTTTTGGGCAAATTATGGTGGAAAAACATTTCTACGTACCACTACAATTCGGTATTTGGAAGGTACACCCAAACACCCCTTTCGAATACCTTCCATTTAATACATCAGAAAAAGCCATTTTGCGTTTGCAAATGGCCTGATTCTTCAGACCAGCCTTCTTGCAACTGCAATGATAGTTCGTACATCTTGCACGTAGGCAGAGCTTTTGAGGAGAAATTAAATAGTTCCTACGTTGCACAAAAATTAAGTGCTTCAAACAAACACGTACTTTGCATTCACAGAGAAGAGGTGGAATATATGTAAGACTGAAGACACAGGTGAAATGAGAAATAGATTGACTGCTTCGCTGCCAAGTTTTATACGCCATTTCTTCAGTGCAATACAAGAAAGCACCAAACAGTATAACAAAGTTGTCAATTGGTTTCATAGTCCATTCCCTTTGTTTAGTGCTGTGAAAGGAAGAGCCAAATTCCAAAATTGATCAATGATGTTTCAGAAATTTCCCAAAGGGAATACCAAGCAGAGTGTTAAAAACTGCATTTACTCACAGGTTTTGAGCAGGAAACACTGAAATGCTATTAAAGTGCAATATCCAAGGGAACACTGACTTTGTCAAAGATGATCCAAATGGATTTGATGAAAAGTCCCAATTACAAACAACAGAATCAAAATAGGGTGAGGGGACACCCGGATTAGAACCAGGGACCTCTCGATCTGCAGTCAAATGCTCTACCACTGAGCTATATCCCCAGCTTTTTAGGAAAATCAGAATGACAAAATATCAGTACATCATGACAGAGTGTGAGGATCATACTAAGTTGTGCCAGAAAGTACAACCTTGAAACTGTGGAACAGGAGAAGTAGTCCTTAATATTATTGATTAAAGGAAAACTGGATCATTTAAAAACAGATTTATTTGTTTCATTGTTATTTTATTTGAATAGGCAGTGGTACATAGGACCAATGCCTCTACATACAATGATTGTTTTGAAACATTCTTAAAGGGGAAGAGGTTTTTACGGGACACCTTATCATTTGAGGATTGGTTACCACAATCACGGAGATGGTGATGAAGTATGATTGTTTTGGCCAAATTATGGTGGAAAAACATTTCTACGTACCACTACAATTCGGTATTTGGAAGGTACACCCAAACACCCCTTTCGAATAACTTCCATTTAATACATCAGAAAAAGTAATTTGCGTTTGCAAATGGCCTGATTCTTCAGACCAGCCTTCTTGCAACTGCAATGATAGTTCGTACATCTTGCACGTAGGCAGAGCTTTTAAGGAGAAATTAAATAGTTCCTACGTTGCACAAAAATGAAGTGCTTCAAACAAACACATACTTTGCATGCACAGAGAAGAGGTGGAATATATGTAAGACTGAAGACACAGGTGAAATGAGAAATAGATTGACTGCTTCGCTGCCAAGTTTTATACACCATTTCTTCAGTGCAATACAAGAAAGCACCAAACAGTATAACAAAGTTGTCAATTGGTTTCATAGTCCATTCCCTTTGTTTAGTGCTGTGAAAGGAAGAGCCGAATTCCAAAATTGATCAATAATGTTTCAGAAATTTCCCAAAGGGAATACCAAGCAGAGTGTTAAAAACTGCATTTACTCACAGGCTTTGAGCAGGAAACACTGAAATGCTATTAAAGTGCAATATCCAAGGGAACACTGACTCTGTCAAAGATGATCCAAATGGAATTGATGAAAAGTCCCAATTACAAACAACAGAATCAAAATAGGGTGAGGGGACACCCGGATTTGAACCAGGGACCTCTTTAGATGCAGTCAAATGCTCTACCACTGAGCTATATCCCCAGCTTATCAGTAAAGTCAGAATGACTAAATATCAGTACATCATGAAAGAGTGTGAGGATCATACTAAGTTGTGCCAGAAAGTACAACCTTGAAACTGTGGAACAGGAGAAGTAGTCCTTAATATTATTTATTAAAGGAAAATTGGATCAGTTAAAAAACAGATTTATTTGTTTCATTGTTATTTTATTTGAATAGGCAGTGGTGCATAGGACCAATGCCTCTACATACAATGATTGTTTTGAAACATTCTTAAAGGGGAAGAGGTTTTTACGGGACACCTTATCATTTGAGGATTGGTTACCACAATCACGGAGATGGTGATGAAGTATGATTGATTTGGCCAAATTATGGTGGAAAAACATTTGTACGTACCACTACAATTCGGTATTTGGAAGGTACACCCAAACACCCCTTTCGAATACCTTCCATTTAATACATCAGAAAAAGCCACTTTGCGTTTGCAAATAGCCTGATTCTTCAGACCAGCCTTCTTGCAACTGCAAAGATAGTTCGTACATCTTGCACGTAGGCAGAGCTTTTCAGGAGAAATTAAATAGTTCCTAGGTTGCACAAAAAGTGAAGTGCTTCAAACAAACACATACTTTGCATGCACAGAGAAGAGGTGGAATATATGCAAGACTGAAGACAAAGGTGAAATGAGAAATAGATTGACTGCTTCGCTGCCAAGTTTTATACGTCATTTCTTCAGTGCAATACAAGAAAGCACCAAACAGTATAACAAAGTTGTCAATTGGTTTCATAGTCCATTCCCTTTGTTTAGTGCTGTGAAAGGAAGAGCCGAATTCCAAAATTGATCAATGTTTCAGAAATTTCCCAAAGGGAATACCAAGCCGAGTGTTAAAAACTGCATTTACTCACAGGCTTTGAGCACGAAACACTGAAATGCTATTAATATCCAATGGAACACTGACTCTGTCAAAGATGATCCAAATGGAATTGATGAAACGTCCCAATTACAAACAACAGAATCAAAATAGGGTGAGTGGACACCCGGATTAGAACCAGGGACCTCTCTATCTGCAGTCAAATGCTCTACCACTGAGCTATATCCCCAGCTTTTCAGTAAAATCAGAATGACAAAATATCAGTACATCATGAAAGAGTGTGAGGATCATACTAAGTTGTGCCAGAAAGTACAACCTTGAAACTGTGGAACAGGAGAAGTAGTCCTTAATATTATTTATTAAAGGAAAACTGGATCATTTAAAAACAGATTTATTTGCTTCATTGTTATTTTATTTTAATAGGCAGTGGTACATAGGACCAATGCCTCTACATACAATGATTGTTTTGAAACATTCTTAAAGGGGAAGAGGTTTTTACGGGACACCTTATCATTTGAGGATTGGTTACCACAATCACGGAGATGGTGATGAAGTATGATTGTTTTGGGCAAATTATGGTGGAAAAACATTTCTACGTACCACTACAATTCGGTATTTGGAAGGTACACCCAAACACCCCTTTCGAATACCTTCCATTTAATACATCAGAAAAAGCCATTTTGCGTTTGCAAATGGCCTGATTCTTCAGACCAGCCTTCTTGCAACTGCAATGATAGTTCGTACATCTTGCACGTAGGCAGAGCTTTTAAGGAGAAATTAAATAGTTCCTATGTTGCACAAAAATGAAGTGCTTCAAACAAACACATACTTTGCATGCACAGAGAAGAGGTGGAATATATGTAAGACTGAAGACACAGGTGAAATGAGAAATAGATTGACTGCTTCGCTGCCAAGTTTTATACGCCATTTCTTCAGTGTAATACAAGAAAGCACCACACAGTATAACAAAGTTGTCAATTGGTTTCATAGTCCATTCCCTTTGTTTAGTGCTGTGAAAGGAAGAGCCGAATTCCAAAATTGATCAATGATGTTTCAGAAATTTCCCAAAGGGAATACCAAGCCGAGTGTTAAAAACTGCATTTACTCACAGGCTTTGAGCAGGAAACACTGAAATGCTATTAAAGTGCAATATCCAAGGGAACACTGACTCAGTCAAAGATGATCCAAATGGAATTGACGAAAAGTCCCAATTACAAACAACAGAATCAAAATAGGGTGAGGGGACACCCGGATTTGAACCAGGGACCGCTTGATCTGCAGTCAAATGCTCTACCACTGAGATATACCCCCAGCTTTTCAGAAAATAAGAATGACAAAATATCAGTACATCATGAAAGAGTGTGAGGATCATACTAAGTTGTGCCAGAAAGTACAACCTTGAAACTGTGGAACAGGAGAAGTAGTCCTTAATATTATTTATTAAAGGAAAACTGGATCAGTTAAAAAACAGATTTATTTGTTTCATTGTTATTTTATTTGAATAGGCAGTGGTACATAGGACCAATGCCTCTACATACAATGATTGTTTTGAAACATTCTTAAAGGGGAAGAGGTTTTTACGGGACACCTTATCATTTGAGGATTGGTTACCACAATCACGGAGATGGTGATGAAGTATGATTGTTTTGGGCAAATTATGGTGGAAAAACATTTCTACGTACAACTACAATTCGGTATTTGGAAGGTACACCCAAACACCCCTTTCGAATACCTTCCATTTAATACATCAGAAAAAGCCATTTTGCGTTTGCAAATGGCCTGATTCTTCAGACCAGCCTTCTTGCAACTGCAATGATAGTTCGTACATCTTGCACGTAGGCAGAGCTTTTGAGGAGAAATTAAATAGTTCCTACGTTGCACAAAAATTAAGTGCTTCAAACAAACACGTACTTTGCATTCACAGAGAAGAGGTGGAATATATGTAAGACTGAAGACACAGGTGAAATGAGAAATAGATTGACTGCTTCGCTGCCAAGTTTTATACGCCATTTCTTCAGTGCAATACAAGAAAGCACCAAACAGTATAACAAAGTTGTCAATTGGTTTCATAGTCCATTCTCTTTGTTTAGTGCTGTGAAAGGAAGAGCCAAATTCCAAAATTGATCAATGATGTTTCAGAAATTTCCCAAAGGGAATACCAAGCCGAGTGTTAAAAACTGCATTTACTCACAGGTTTTGAGCAGGAAACACTGAAATGCTATTAAAGTGCAATATCCAAGGGAACACTGACTCTGTCAAAGATGATCCAAATGGATTTGATGAAAAGTCCCAATTACAAACAACAGAATCAAAATAGGGTGAGGGGACACCCGGATTAGAACCAGGGACCTCTCGATCTGCAGTCAAATGCTCTACCACTGAGCTATATCCCCAGCTTTGCAGGAAAATCAGAATGACAAAATATCGGTATATCATGAAAGAGTGTGAGGATCATACTAAGTTGTGCCAGAAAGTACAACCTTGAAACTGTGGAACAGGAGAAGTAGTCCTTAATATTATTGATTAAAGGAAAACTGGATCATTTAAAAACAGATTTATTTGTTTCATTGTTATTTTATTTGAATAGGCAGTGGTACATAGGACCAATGCCTCTACATACAATGATTGTTTTGAAACATTCTTAAAGGGGAAGAGGTTTTTACGGGACACCTTATCATTTGAGGATTGGTTACCACAATCACGGAGATGGTGATGAAGTATGATTGTTTTGGCCAAATTATGGTGGAAAAACATTTCTACGTACCACTACAATTCGGTATTTGGAAGGTACACCCAAACACCCCTTTCGAATACCTTCCATTTAATACATCAGAAAAAGCCATTTTGCGTTTGCAAATGGCCTGATTCTTCAGACCAGCCTTCTTGCAACTGCAATGATAGTTCGTGCATCTTGCACGTAGGCAGAGCTTTAAAGGAGAAATTAAATAGTTCCTATGTTGCACAAAAATGAAGTGCTTCAAACAAACACATACTTTGCATGCACAGAGAAGAGGTGGAATATATGTAAGACTGAAGACACAGGTGAAATGAAAAATAGATTGACTGCTTCGCTGCCAAGTTTTATACGCCATTTCTTCAGTGTAATACAAGAAAGCACCAAACAGTATAACAAAGTTGTCAATTGGTTTCATAGTCCATTCCCTTTGTTTAGTGCTGTGAAAGGAAGAGCCGAATTCCAAAATTGATCAATAATGTTTCAGAAATTTCCCAAAGGGAATACCAAGCCGAGTGTTAAAAACTGCATTTACTCACAGGCTTTGAGCAGGAAACACTGAAATGCTATTAAAGTGCAATATCCAAGGGAACACTGACTCTGTCAAAGATGATCCAAATGGAATTGATGAAAAGTCCCAATTACAAACAACAGAATCAAAATAGGGTGAGGGGACACCCGGATTTGAACCAGGGACCTCTTGATCTGCAGTCAAATGCTCTACCACTGAGCTATATCCCCAGCTTATCAGTAAAATCAGAATGACTAAATATCAGTACATCATGAAAGAGTGTGAGGATCATACTAAGTTGTGCCAGAAAGTACAACCTTGAAACTGTGGAACAGGAGAAGTAGTCCTTAATATTATTTATTAAAGGAAAACTGGATCAGTTAAAAAACAGATTTATTTGTTTCATTGTTATTTTATTTGAATAGGCAGTGGTGCATAGGACCAATGCCTCTACATACAATGATTGTTTTGAAACATTCTTAAAGGGGAAGAGGTTTTTACGGGACACCTTATCATTTGAGGATTGGTTACCACAATCACGGAGATGGTGATGAAGTATGATTGTTTTGGCCAAATTATGGTGGAAAAACATTTGTACGTACCACTACAATTCGGTATTTGGAAGGTACACCCAAACACCCCTTTTGAATACCTTCCATTTAATACATCAGAAAAAGCCACTTTGCGTTTGCAAATAGCCTGATTCTTCAGACCAGCCTTCTTGCAACTGCAAAGATAGTTCGTACATCTTGCACGTAGGCAGAGCTTTTCAGGAGAAATTAAATAGTTCCTAGGTTGCACAAAAAGTGAAGTGCTTCAAACAAACACATACTTTGCATGCACAGAGAAGAGGTGGAATATATGCAAGACTGAAGACAAAGGTGAAATGAGAAATAGATTGACTGCTTCGCTGCCAAGTTTTATACGTCATTTCTTCAGTGCAATACAAGAAAGCACCAAACAGTATAACAAAGTTGTCAATTGGTTTCATAGTCCATTCCCTTTGTTTAGTGCTGTGAAAGGAAGAGCCGAATTCCAAAATTGATCAATGTTTCAGAAATTTCCCAAAGGGAATACCAAGCCGAGTGTTAAAAACTGCATTTACTCACAGGCTTTGAGCAGGAAACACTGAAATGCTATTAATATGCAAGGGAACACTGACTCTGTCAAAGATGATCCAAATGGAATTGATGAAACGTCCCAATTACAAACAACAGAATCGAAATAGGGTGAGTGGACACCCGGATTAGAACCAGGGACCTCTCTATCTGCAGTCAAATGCTCTACCACTGAGCTATATCCCCAGCTTTTCAGTAAAATCAGAATGACAAAATATCAGTACATCATGAAAGAGTGTGAGGATCATACTAAGTTGTGCCAGAAAGTACAACCTTGAAACTGTGGAACAGGAGAAGTAGTCCTTAATATTATTTATTAAAGGAAAACTGGATCATTTAAAAACAGATTTATTTGCTTCATTGTTATTTTATTTTAATAGGCAGTGGTACATAGGACCAATGCCTCTACATACAATGATTGTTTTGAAACATTCTTAAAGGGGAAGAGGTTTTTACGGGACACCTTATCATTTGAGGATTGGTTACCACAATCACGGAGATGGTGATGAAGTATGATTGTTTTGGCCAAATTATGGTGGAAAAACATTTCTACGTACCACTACAATTCGGTATTTGGAAGGTACACCCAAACACCCCTTTCGAATACCTTCCATTTAATACATCAGAAAAAGCCATTTTGCGTTTGCAAATGGCCTGATTCTTCAGACCAGCCTTCTTGCAACTGCAATGATAGTTCGTACATCTTGCACGTAGGCAGAGCTTTTAAGGAGAAATTAAATAGTTCCTATGTTGCACAAAAATGAAGTGCTTCAAACAAACACATACTTTGCATGCACAGAGAAGAGGTGGAATATATGTAAGACTGAAGACACAGGTGAAATGAGAAATAGATTGACTGCTTCGCTGCCAAGTTTTATACGCCATTTCTTCAGTGTAATACAAGAAAGCACCACACAGTATAACAAAGTTGTCAATTGGTTTCATAGTCCATTCCCTTTGTTTAGTGCTGTGAAAGGAAGAGCCGAATTACAAAATTGATCAATGATGTTTCAGAAATTTCCCAAAGGGAATACCAAGCCGAGTGTTAAAAACTGCATTTACTCACAGGCTTTGAGCAGGAAACACTGAAATGCTATTAAAGTGCAATATCCAAGGGAACACTGACTCAGTCAAAGATGATCCACATGGAATTGATGAAAAGTCCCAATTACAAACAACAGAATCAAAATAGGGTGAGGGGACACCCGGATTTGAACCAGGGACCGCTTGATCTGCAGTCAAATGCTCTACCACTGAGATATACCCCCAGCTTTTCAGAAAATAAGAATGACAAAATATCAGTACATCATGAAAGAGTGTGAGGATCATACTAAGTTGTGCCAGAAAGTACAACCTTGAAACTGTGGAACAGGAGAAGTAGTCCTTAATATTATTTATTAAAGGAAAACTGGATCAGTTAAAAAACAGATTTATTTGTTTCATTGTTATTTTATTTGAATAGGCAGTGGTACATAGGACCAATGCCTCTACATACAATGATTGTTTTGAAACATACTTAAAGGGGAAGAGGTTTTTACGGGACACCTTATCATTTGAGGATTGGTTACCACAATCACGGAGATGGTGATGAAGTATGATTGTTTTGGGCAAATTATGGTGGAAAAACATTTCTACGTACCACTACAATTCGGTATTTGGAAGGTACACCCAAACACCCCTTTCGAATACCTTCCATTTAATACATCAGAAAAAGCCATTTTGCGTTTGCAAATGGCCTGATTCTTCAGACCAGCCTTCTTGCAACTGCAATGATAGTTCGTACATCTTGCACGTAGGCAGAGCTTTTGAGGAGAAATTAAATAGTTCCTACGTTGCACAAAAATTAAGTGCTTCAAACAAACACGTACTTTGCATTCACAGAGAAGAGGTGGAATATATGTAAGACTGAAGACACAGGTGAAATGAGAAATAGATTGACTGCTTCGCTGCCAAGTTTTATACGCCATTTCTTCAGTGCAATACAAGAAAGCACCAAACAGTATAACAAAGTTGTCAATTGGTTTCATAGTCCATTCTCTTTGTTTAGTGCTGTGAAAGGAAGAGCCAAATTCCAAAATTGATCAATGATGTTTCAGAAATTTCCCAAAGGGAATACCAAGCCGAGTGTTAAAAACTGCATTTACTCACAGGTTTTGAGCAGGAAACACTGAAATGCTATTAAAGTGCAATATCCAAGGGAACACTGACTCTGTCAAAGATGATCCAAATGGATTTGATGAAAAGTCCCAATTACAAACAACAGAATCAAAATAGGGTGAGGGGACACCCGGATTAGAACCAGGACCTCTCGATCTGCAGTCAAATGCTCTACCACTGAGCTATATCCCCAGCTTTTCAGGAAAATCAGAATGACAAAATATCAGTACATCATGAAAGAGTGTGAGGATCATACTAAGTTGTGCCAGAAAGTACAACCTTGAAACTGTGGAACAGGAGAAGTAGTCCTTAATATTATTGATTAAAGGAAAACTGGATCATTTAAAAACAGATTTATTTGTTTCATTGTTATTTTATTTGAATAGGCAGTGGTACATAGGACCAATGCCTCTACATACAATGATTGTTTTGAAACATTCTTAAAGGGGAAGAGGTTTTTACGGGACACCTTATCATTTGAGGATTGGTTACCACAATCACGGAGATGGTGATGAAGTATGATTGTTTTGGCCAAATTATGGTGGAAAAACATTTCTACGTACCACTACAATTCGGTATTTGGAAGGTACACCCAAACACCCCTTTCGAATACCTTCCATTTAATACATCAGAAAAAGCCATTTTGCGTTTGCAAATGGCCTGATTCTTCAGACCAGCCTTCTTGCAACTGCAATGATAGTTCGTGCATCTTGCACGTAGGCAGAGCTTTAAAGGAGAAATTAAATAGTTCCTATGTTGCACAAAAATGAAGTGCTTCAAACAAACACATACTTTGCATGCACAGAGAAGAGGTGGAATATATGTAAGACTGAAGACACAGGTGAAATGAAAAATAGATTGACTGCTTCGCTGCCAAGTTTTATACGCCATTTCTTCAGTGTAATACAAGAAAGCACCAAACAGTATAACAAAGTTGTCAATTGGTTTCATAGTCCATTCCCTTTGTTTAGTGCTGTGAAAGGAAGAGCCGAATTCCAAAATTGATCAATAATGTTTCAGAAATTTCCCAAAGGGAATACCAAGCCGAGTGTTAAAAACTGCATTTACTCACAGGCTTTGAGCAGGAAACACTGAAATGCTATTAAAGTGCAATATCCAAGGGAACACTGACTCTGTCAAAGATGATCCAAATGGAATTGATGAAAAGTCCCAATTACAAACAACAGAATCAAAATAGGGTGAGGGGACACCCGGATTTGAACCAGGGACCTCTTGATCTGCAGTCAAATGCTCTACCACTGAGCTATATCCCCAGCTTATCAGTAAAATCAGAATGACTAAATATCAGTACATCATGAAAGAGTGTGAGGATCATACTAAGTTGTGCCAGAAAGTACAACCTTGAAACTGTGGAACAGGAGAAGTAGTCCTTAATATTATTTATTAAAGGAAAACTGGATCAGTTAAAAAACAGATTTATTTGTTTCATTGTTATTTTATTTGAATAGGCAGTGGTGCATAGGACCAATGCCTCTACATACAATGATTGTTTTGAAACATTCTTAAAGGGGAAGAGGTTTTTACGGGACACCTTATCATTTGAGGATTGGTTACCACAATCACGGAGATGGTGATGAAGTATGATTGTTTTGGCCAAATTATGGTGGAAAAACATTTGTACGTACCACTACAATTCGGTATTTGGAAGGTACACCCAAACACCCCTTTTGAATACCTTCCATTTAATACATCAGAAAAAGCCACTTTGCGTTTGCAAATAGCCTGATTCTTCAGACCAGCCTTCTTGCAACTGCAAAGATAGTTCGTACATCTTGCACGTAGGCAGAGCTTTTCAGGAGAAATTAAATAGTTCCTAGGTTGCACAAAAAGTGAAGTGCTTCAAACAAACACATACTTTGCATGCACAGAGAAGAGGTGGAATATATGTAAGACTGAAGACAAAGGTGAAATGAGAAATAGATTGACTGCTTCGCTGCCAAGTTTTATACGTCATTTCTTCAGTGCAATACAAGAAAGCACCAAACAGTATAACAAAGTTGTCAATTGGTTTCATAGTCCATTCCCTTTGTTTAGTGCTGTGAAAGGAAGAGCCGAGTTCCAAAATTGATCAATGTTTCAGAAATTTCCCAAAGGGAATACCAAGCCGAGTGTTAAAAACTGCATTTACTCACAGGCTTTGAGCAGGAAACACTGAAATGCTATTAATATCCAAGGGAACACTGACTCTGTCAAAGATGATCCAAATGGAATTGATGAAACGTCCCAATTACAAACAACAGAATCAAAATAGGGTGAGTGGACACCCGGATTAGAACCAGGGACCTCTCTATCTGCAGTCAAATGCTCCACCACTGAGCTATATCCCCAGCTTTTCAGTAAAATCAGAATGACAAAATATCAGTACATCATGAAAGAGTGTGAGGATCATACTAAGTTGTGCCAGAAAGTACAACCTTGAAACTGTGGAACAGGAGAAGTAGTCCTTAATATTATTTATTAAAGGAAAACTGGATCATTTAAAAACAGATTTATTTGCTTCATTGTTATTTTATTTGAATAGGCAGTGGTACATAGGACCAATGCCTCTACATACAATGATTGTTTTGAAACATTCTTAAAGGGGAAGAGGTTTTTACGGGACACCTTATCATTTGAGGATTGGTTACCACAATCACGGAGATGGTGATGAAGTATGATTGTTTTGGCCAAATTATGGTGGAAAAACATTTCTACGCACCACTACAATTCGGTATTTGGAAGGTACACCCAAACACCCCTTTCGAATACCTTCCATTTAATACATCAGAAAAAGCCATTTTGCGTTTGCAAATGGCCTGATTCTTCAGACCAGCCTTCTTGCAACTGCAATGATAGTTCGTACATCTTGCACGTAGGCAGAGCTTTTAAGGAGAAATTAAATAGTTCCTATGTTGCACAAAAATGAAGTGCTTCAAACAAACACATACTTTGCATGCACAGAGAAGAGGTGGAATACATGTAAGACTGAAGACACAGGTGAAATGAGAAATAGATTGACTGCTTCGCTGCCAAGTTTTATACGCCATTTCTTCAGTGTAATACAAGAAAGCACCACACAGTATAACAAAGTTGTCAATTGGTTTCATAGTCCATTCCCTTTGTTTAGTGCTGTGAAAGGAAGAGCCGAATTCCAAAATTGATCAATGATGTTTCAGAAATTTCCCAAAGGGAATACCAAGCCGAGTGTTAAAAACTGCATTTACTCACAGGCTTTGAGCAGGAAACACTGAAATGCTATTAAAGTGCAATATCCAAGGGAACACTGACTCAGTCAAAGATGATCCAAATGGAATTGATGAAAAGTCCCAATTACAAACAACAGAATCAAAATAGGGTGAGGGGACACCCGGATTAGAACCAGGGACCTCTCGATCTGCAGTCAAATGCTCTACCACTGAGCTATATCCCCAGCTTTTCAGGAAAATCAGAATGACAAAATATCAGTACATCATGAAAGAGTGTGAGGATCATACTAAGTTGTGCCAGAAAGTACAACCTTGAAACTGTGGAACAGGAGAAGTAGTCCTTAATATTATTGATTAAAGGAAAACTGGATCATTTAAAAACAGATTTATTTGTTTCATTGTTATTTTATTTGAATAGGCAGTGGTACATAGGACCAATGCCTCTACATACAATGATTGTTTTGAAACATTCTTAAAGGGGAAGAGGTTTTTACGGGACACCTTATCATTTGAGGATTGGTTACCACAATCACGGAGATGGTGATGAAGTATGATTGTTTTGGCCAAATTATGGTGGAAAAACATTTCTACGTACCACTACAATTCGGTATTTGGAAGGTACACCCAAACACCCCTTTCGAATAACTTCCATTTAATACATCAGAAAAAGCCATTTTGCGTTTGCAAATGGCCTGATTCTTCAGACCAGCCTTCTTGCAACTGCAATGATAGTTTGTGCATCTTGCACGTAGGCAGAGCTTTAAAGGAGAAATTAAATAGTTCCTATGTTGCACAAAAATGAAGTGCTTCAAACAAACACATACTTTGCATGCACAGAGAAGAGGTGGAATATATGTAAGACTGAAGACACAGGTGAAATGAAAAATAGATTGACTGCTTCGCTGCCAAGTTTTATACGCCATTTCTTCAGTGTAATACAAGAAAGCACCAAACAGTATAACAAAGTTGTCAATTGGTTTCATAGTCCATTCCCTTTGTTTAGTGCTGTGAAAGGAAGAGCCGAATTCCAAAATTGATCAATAATGTTTCAGAAATTTCCCAAAGGGAATACCAAGCCGAGTGTTAAAAACTGCATTTACTCACAGGCTTTGAGCAGGAAACACTGAAATGCTATTAAAGTGCAATATCCAAGGGAACACTGACTCTGTCAAAGATGATCCAAATGGAATTGATGAAAAGTCCCAATTACAAACAACAGAATCAAAATAGGGTGAGGGGACACCCGGATTTGAACCAGGGACCTCTTGATCTGCAGTCAAATGCTCTACCACTGAGCTATATCCCCAGCTTATCAGTAAAATCAGAATGACTAAATATCAGTACATCATGAAAGAGTGTGAGGATCATACTAAGTTGTGCCAGAAAGTACAACCTTGAAACTGTGGAACAGGAGAAGTAGTCCTTAATATTATTTATTAAAGGAAAACTGGATCAGTTAAAAAACAGATTTATTTGTTTCATTGTTATTTTATTTGAATAGGCAGTGGTGCATAGGACCAATGCCTCTACATACAATGATTGTTTTGAAACATTCTTAAAGGGGAAGAGGTTTTTACGGGACACCTTATCATTTGAGGATTGGTTACCACAATCACGGAGATGGTGATGAAGTATGATTGTTTTGGCCAAATTATGGTGGAAAAACATTTGTACGTACCACTACAATTCGGTATTTGGAAGGTACACCCAAACACCCCTTTTGAATACCTTCCATTTAATACATCAGAAAAAGCCACTTTGCGTTTGCAAATAGCCTGATTCTTCAGACCAGCCTTCTTGCAACTGCAAAGATAGTTCGTACATCTTGCACGTAGGCAGAGCTTTTCAGGAGAAATTAAATAGTTCCTAGGTTGCACAAAAAGTGAAGTGCTTCAAACAAACACATACTTTGCATGCACAGAGAAGAGGTGGAATATATGTAAGACTGAAGACAAAGGTGAAATGAGAAATAGATTGACTGCTTCGCTGCCAAGTTTTATACGTCATTTCTTCAGTGCAATACAAGAAAGCACCAAACAGTATAACAAAGTTGTCAATTGGTTTCATAGTCCATTCCCTTTGTTTAGTGCTGTGAAAGGAAGAGCCGAGTTCCAAAATTGATCAATGTTTCAGAAATTTCCCAAAGGGAATACCAAGCCGAGTGTTAAAAACTGCATTTACTCACAGGCTTTGAGCAGGAAACACTGAAATGCTATTAATATCCAAGGGAACACTGACTCTGTCAAAGATGATCCAAATGGAATTGATGAAACGTCCCAATTACAAACAACAGAATCAAAATAGGGTGAGTGGACACCCGGATTAGAACCAGGGACCTCTCTATCTGCAGTCAAATGCTCTACCACTGAGCTATATCCCCAGCTTTTCAGTAAAATCAGAATGACAAAATATCAGTACATCATGAAAGAGTGTGAGGATCATACTAAGTTGTGCCAGAAAGTACAACCTTGAAACTGTGGAACAGGAGAAGTAGTCCTTAATATTATTTATTAAAGGAAAACTGGATCATTTAAAAACAGATTTATTTGCTTCATTGTTATTTTATTTGAATAGGCAGTGGTACATAGGACCAATGCCTCTACATACAATGATTGTTTTGAAACATTCTTAAAGGGGAAGAGGTTTTTACGGGACACCTTATCATTTGAGGATTGGTTACCACAATCACGGAGATGGTGATGAAGTATGATTGTTTTGGCCAAATTATGGTGGAAAAACATTTCTACGTACCACTACAATTCGGTATTTGGAAGGTACACCCAAACACCCCTTTCGAATACCTTCCATTTAATACATCAGAAAAAGCCATTTTGCGTTTGCAAATGGCCTGATTCTTCAGACCAGCCTTCTTGCAACTGCAATGATAGTTCGTACATCTTGCACGTAGGCAGAGCTTTTAAGGAGAAATTAAATAGTTCCTATGTTGCACAAAAATGAAGTGCTTCAAACAAACACATACTTTGCATGCACAGAGAAGAGGTGGAATATATGTAAGACTGAAGACACAGGTGAAATGAGAAATAGATTGACTGCTTCGCTGCCAAGTTTTATACGCCATTTCTTCAGTGTAATACAAGAAAGCACCACACAGTATAACAAAGTTGTCAATTGGTTTCATAGTCCATTCCCTTTGTTTAGTGCTGTGAAAGGAAGAGCCGAATTCCAAAATTGATCAATGATGTTCCAGAAATTTCCCAAAGGGAATACCAAGCCGAATGTTAAAAACTGCATTTACTCACAGGTTTTGAGAAGCAAACACTGTAATGCCATTAAAATGCAATATCCAAGGGAACACTGACTCTGTCAAAGATGATCCAAATGGAATTGATGAAAAGTCCCAATTACAAACAACAGAATCAAAATAGGGTGAGGGGACACCCGGATTTGAACCAGGGACCTCTTGATCTGCAGTCAAATGCTCTACCACTGAGCTATATCCCCAGCTTTACAGTAAAATTAGAATGACAAAATATCAGTACATCATGAAAGAGTGAGAGGATCATACTGAGTTGTTCCGGAAAGTACAACCTTGAAACTGTGGAACAGGAGAAGTAGTCCTTAATATTATTTATTAAAGGAAAACTGGATCATTTAAAAAACAGATACTTGTTTCATTGTTATTTTATTTGAATAGGCAGTGGAACATAGGACCAATGCCTCTACATACAATGATTGTTTTGAAACATTCTTAAAGGGGAAGAGGATTTTACGGGACACCTTATTATTTGAGGATTGGTTACCACAATCACAGTGATGGTGATGAAGTATGATTGTTTTGGCCAAAATATGGTGGAAAAACATTTCTACGTACCACTGCAATTCGGTATTTGGAAGGTACACCAAAACACCCCTTTCGAATACCTTCCATTTAATACATCAGAAAAAGCCATTTTGCGTTTGCAAATGGCCTGATTCTTCAGACCAGTCTTCTTGCAACTGCAATGATAGTTCGTACATCTTGCACGTAGGCAGAGCTTTTAAGGAGAAATTAAATAGTTCCTACGTTGCACAAAAATGAAGTGCTTCAAACAAACACATACTTTGCATGCACAGAGAAGAGGTGGAATATATGTAAGACTGAAGACACAGGTGAAATGAGAAATAGATTGACTGCTTCGCTGCCAGGTTTTATACGCCATTTCTTCAGTGCAATACAAGAAAGCACCAAACAGCATAACAAAGTTGTCAATTGGTTTCATAGTCCATTCCCTTTGTTTAGTGCTGTGAAAGGAAGAGCCGAATTCCAAAATTGATCAATGATGTTTCAGAAATTTCCCAAAGGGAATACCAAGCCGAGTGTTAAAAACTGCATTTACTCACAGGCTTTGAGCAGGAAACACTGAAATGCTATTAAAGTGCAATATCCAAGGGAACACTGACTCTGTCAAAGATGATCCAAATGGAATTGATGAAAAGTCCCAATTACAAACAACAGAATCATAATAGGGTGAGGGGACACCCGGATTTGAACCAGGGACCTCTTGATCTGCAGTCAAATGCTCTACCACTGAGCTATATCCCCAGCTTTTCACTAAAATAAGAATGACAAAATATCAGTACATCATGAAAGAGTGTGAGGATCATACTAAGTTGTGCCAGAAAGTACAACCTTGAAACTGTGGAACAGGAGAAGTAGTCCTTAATATTATTTATTAAAGGAAAACTGGATCAGTTAAAAAACAGATTTATTTGTTTCATTGTTATTTTATTTGAATAGGCAGTGGTACATAGGACCAATGACTCTACATACAATGATTGTTTTGAAACATTCTTAAAGGGGAAGAGGTTTTTACGGGACACCTTATCATTTGAGGATTGGTTACCACAATCACGGAGATGGTGATGAAGTATGATTGTTTTGGCCAAATTATGGTGGAAAAACATTTCTACGTACCACTACAATTCGGTATTTGGAAGGTACACCCAAACACCCCTTTCGAATACCTTCCATTTAACACATCAGAAAAAGCCATTTTGCGTTTGCAAATGGCCTGATTCTTCAGATCAGCCTTCTTGCAACTGCAATGATAGTTCGTACATCTTGCAAGTAGGCAGAGCTTTTCAGGAGAAATTAAATAGTTCCTACGTTGCACAAAAATGAAGTGCTTCAAACAAACACATACTTTGCATGCACAGAGAAGAGGTGAAATATATGTAAGACTGAAGACAGAGGTGAAATGAGAAATAGATTGACTGCTTCGCTGCCAAGTTTTATACGCCATTTCTTCAGTGCAATACAAGAAAGCACCAAACAGTATAACAAAGTTGTCAATTTGTTTCATAGTCCATTCCCTTTGTTTAGTGCTGTGAAAGGAAGAGCCGAATTCCAAAATTGATCAATGATGTTACAGAAATTTCCCAAAGGGAATACCAAGCCGAGTGTTAAAAACTGCATTTACTCACAGGTTTTGAGCAGGAAACACTGAAATGCTATTAAAGTGCAATATCCAAGGGAACACTGACTCTGTCAAAGATGATCCAAATGGGTTTGATGAAAAGTCCCAATTACAAACAACAGAATCAAAATAGGGTGAGGGGACACCCGGATTTGAACCAGGGACCTCTTGATCTGCAGTCAAATGCTCTACCACTGAGCTATATCCCCAGCTTTTCAGTAAAATAAGAATGACAAAATATCAGTACATCATGAAAGAGTGTGAGGATCATACTAAGTTGTGCCAGAAAGTACATCCTTGAAACTGTGGAACAGGAGAAGTAGTCCTTAATATTATTTATTAAAGGAAAACTGGATCAGTTAAAAAACAGATTTATTTGTTTCATTGTTATTTTATTTGAATAGGCAGTGGTACATAGGACCAATGCCTCTACATACAATGATTGTTTTGAAACATTCTTAAAGGGGAAGAGGTTTTTACGGGACACCTTATCATTTGAGGATTGGTTACCACAATCACTGACATGGTGATGAAGTATGATTGTTTTGGGCCAAATTATGGTGGAAAAACATTTCTACGTACCACTACAATTCGGTATTTGGAAGGTACACCCAAACACCCCTTTCGAATACCTTGCATTTAATACATCAGAAAAAAACCATTTTGCGTTTGCAAATGGCCTGATTCTTCAGACCAGCTTTCTTGCAACTGCAATGATAGTTCGTGCATCTTGCACGTAGGCAGAGCTTTAAAGGAGAAATTAAATAGTTCCTATGTTGCACAAAAATGAAGTGCTTCAAACAAACACATACTTTGCATGCACAGAGAAGAGGTGGAATATATGTAAGACTGAAGACACAGGTGAAATGAGAAATAGATTTACTGCTTTGCTGCCAAGTTTTATACGCCATTTCTTCAGTGTAATACAAGAAAGCACCAAACAGTATAACAAAGTTGTCAATTGGTTTCATAGTCCATTCCCTTTGTTTAGTGCTGTGAAAGGAAGAGCCGAATTCCAAAATTGATCAATGATGTTTCAGAAATTTCCCAAAGGGAATACCAAGCCGAGTGTTAAAAACTGCATTTACTCACAGGCTTTGAGCAGGAAACACTGAAATGCTATTAAAGTGCAATATCCAAGGGAACACTGACTCTGTCAAAGATGATCCAAATGGAATTGATGAAAAGTCCCAATTACAAACAACAGAATCAAAATAGGGTGAGGGGACACCCGGATTTGAACCAGGGACCTCCTGATCTGCAGTCAAATGCTCTACCACTGAGCTATATCCCCAGCTTATCAGTAAAATCAGAATGACTAAATATCAGTACATCATGAAAGAGTGTGAGGATCATACTAAGTTGTGCCAGAAAGTACAACCTTGAAACTGTGGAACAGGAGAAGTAGTCCTTAATATTATTTATTAAAGGAAAACTGGATCAGTTAAAAAACAGATTTATTTGTTTCATTGTTATTTTATTTGATAAGGCAGTGGTACATAGGACCAATGCCTCTACATACAATGATTGTTTTGAAACATTCTTAAAGGGGTAGAGGTTTTTACGGGACACCTTATCATTTGAGGATTTGTTACCACAATCACGGAGATGGTGATGAAGTATGATCGTTTTGGCCAAATTATGGTGGAAAAACATTTCTACGTACCACTACAATTCGGTATTTGGAAGGTACACCCAAACACCCCTTTCGAATACCTTCCATTTAATACATCAGAAAAAGCCATTTTGCATTTGCAAATGGCCTGATTCTTCAGACCAGCCTTCTTGCAACTGCAATGATAGTTCGTACATCTTGCACGTAGGCAGAGCTTTTAAGGAGAAATTAAATAGTTCCTATGTTGCACAAAAATGAAGTGCTTCAAACAAACACATACTTTGCATGCACAGAGAAGAGGTGGAATATATGTAAGACTGAAGACACAGGTGAAATGAGAAATAGATTGACTGCTTCGCTGCCAAGTTTTATACGCCATTTCTTCAGTGTAATACAAGAAAGCACCAAACAGTATAACAAAGTTGTCAATTGGTTTCATAGTCCATTCCCTTTGTTTAGTGCTGTGAAAGGAAGAGCCGAATTCCAAAAATGATCAATGATGTTTCAGAAATTTCCCAAAGGGAATACCAAGCCGAGTGTTAAAAACTGCATTTACTCACAGGCTTTGAGCAGGAAACAATGAAATGCTATTAAAGTGCAATATCCAAGGGAACACTGACTCAGTCAAAGATGATCCAAATGGAATTGATGAAAAGTCCCAATTACAAACAACAGAATCAAAATAGGGTGAGGGGACACCAGGATTTGAACCTGGTACCTCTTGATCTGCACTCAAATGCTCTACCACTGAGCTATATCCCCAGCTTTACAGTAAAATTAGAATGACAAAATATCAGTACATCATGAAAGAGTGAGAGGATCATACTGAGTTGTTCCGGAAAGTACAACCTTGAAACTGTGGAACAGGAGAAGTAGTCCTTAATATTATTTATTAAAGGAAAACTGGATCATTTAAAAAACAGATACTTGTTTCATTGTTATTTTATTTGAATAGGCAGTGGAACATAGGACCAATGCCTCTACATACAATGATTGTTTTGAAACATTCTTAAAGGGGAGGAGGTTTTTACGGGACACCTTATCATTTGAGGATTGGTTACCACAATCACTGAGATGGTGATGAAGTATGATTGTTTTGGGCCACATTATGGTGAAAAAACATTTCGACGTACTACTACAATTCGGTATTTGGAAGGTACACCCAAACACCCCTTTCGAATACCTTCCATTTAATACATCAGAAAAAGCCATTTTGTGTTTGCAAATGGCCTGATTCTTCAGACCAGCCTTCTTGCAACTGCAATGATAGTTCGTACATCTTGCACGTAGGCAGAGCTTTTAAGGAGAAATTAAATAGTTCCTACGTTTGCACAAAAATGAAGTGCTTCAAACAAACACATACTTTGCATGCACCGAGAAGAGGTGGAATATATGTAAGACTGAAGATACAGGTGAAATGAGAAATAGATTGACTGCTTCGCTGCCAAGTTTTATACGCCATTTCTTCAGTGCAATACAAGAAAGCACCAAACAGTATAACAAAGTTGTCAATTGGTTTCATAGTCCATTCCCTTTGTTTAGTGCTGTGAAAGGAAGAGCCGAATTCCAAAATTGATCAATGATGTTTCAGAAATTTCCCAAAGGGAATACCAAGCCGAGTGTTAAAAACTGCATTTACTCACAGGTTTTGAGCAGGAAACACTGAAATGCTATTAAAGTGCAATATCCAAGGGAACACTGACTCTGTCAAAGATGATCCAAATGGAATTGATGAAAAGTCCCAATTACAAACAACAGAATCAAAACAGGGTGAGGGGACACCCGGATTTGAACCAGGGACCTCTTGATCTGCAGTCAAATGCTCTACCACTGAGCTATATCCCCAGCTTTTCAGTAAAATCAGAATGACAAAATATCAGTACATCATGAAAGAGTGTGAGGATCATACTAAGTTGTGCCAGAAAGTACAACCTTGAAACTGTGGAACAGGAGAAGTAGTCCTTAATATTAATTATTAAAGGAAAACTGGATCATTTAAAAACAGATTCATTTGTTTCATTGTTATTTTATTTGAATAGGCAGTGGTACATAGGACCAATGCCTCTACATACAATGATTGTTTTGAAACATTCTTAAAGGGGAAGAGGTTTTTACGGGACACCTTATCATTTGAGGATTGGTTACCACAATCACGGAGATGGTGATGAAGTATGATTGTTTTGGCCAAATTATGGTGGAAAAACATTTCTACGTACCACTACAATTCGGTATTTGGAAGGTACACCCAAACACCCCTTTCGAATACCTTCCATTTAATACATCAGAAAAAGCCATTTTGCGTTTGCAAATGGCCTGATTCTTCAGACCAGCCTTCTTGCAACTGCAATGATAGTTCGTACATCTTGCACGTAGGCAGAGCTTTTAAGGAGAAATTAAATAGTTCCTATGTTGCACAAAAATGAAGTGCTTCAAACAAACACATACTTTGCATGCACAGAGAAGAGGTGGAATATATGTAAGACTGAAGACACAGGTGAAATGAGAAATAGATTGACTGCTTCGCTGCCAAGTTTTATACGCCATTTCTTCAGTGTAATACAAGAAAGCACCAAACAGTATAACAAAGTTGTCAATTGGTTTCATAGTCCATTCCCTTTGTTTAGTGCTGTGAAAGGAAGAGCCGAATTCCAAAATTGATCAATGATGTTTCAGAAATTTCCCAAAGGGAATACCAAGCCGAGTGTTAAAAACTGCATTTACTCACAGGCTTTGAGCAGGAAACAATGAAATGCTATTAAAGTGCAATATCCAAGGGAACACTGACTCAGTCAAAGATGATCCAAATGGAATTGATGAAAAGTCCCAATTGCAAACAACAGAATCAAAATAGGGTGAGGGGACACCCGGATTTGAACCAGGGACCTCTTGATCTGCAGTCAAATGCTCTACCACTGAGCTATATCCCCAGCTTTTCAGTAAAGTCAGAATGACAAAATATCAGTACATCATGAAAGAGTGTGAGGATCATACTAAGTTGTGCCAGAAAGTACAACCTTGAAACTGTGGAACAGGAGAAGTAGTCCTTAATATTATTTATTAAAGGAAAACTGGATCAGTTAAAAAACAGATTTATTTGTTTCATTGTTATTTTATTTGAATAGGCAGTGGTACATAGGACCAATGCCTCTACATACAATGATTGTTTTGAAACATTCTTAAAGGGGAAGAGGTTTTTACGGGACACCTTATTATTTGAGGATTGGTTACCACAATCACAGTGATGGTGATGAAGTATGATTGTTTTGGCCAAAATATGGTGGAAAAACATTTCTACGTACCACTACAATTCGGTATTTGGAAGGTACACCAAAACACCCCTTTCAAATACCTTCCATTTAATACATCAGAAAAAGCCATTTTGCGTTTGCAAATGGCCTGATTCTTCAGACCAGCCTTCTTGCAACTGCAATGATAGTTCGTACATCTTGCACGTAGGCAGAGCTTTTAAGGAGAAATTAAATAGTTCCTACGTTGCACAAAAATGAAGTGCTTCAAACAAACACATACTTTGCATGCACAGAGAAGAGGTGGAATATATGTAAGACTGAAGACACAGGTGAAATGAGAAATAGATTGACTGCTTCGCTGCCAGGTTTTATACGCCATTTCTTCAGTGCAATACAAGAAAGCACCAAACAGTATAACAAAGTTGTCAATTGGTTTCATAGTCCATTCCCTTTGTTTAGTGCTGTGAAAGGAAGAGCCGAATTCCAAAATTGATCAATGATGTTTCAGAAATTTCCCAAAGGGAATACCAAGCCGAGTGTTAAAAACTGCATTTACTCACAGGCTTTCAGCAGGAAACACTGAAATGCTATTAAAGTGCAATATCCAAGGGAACACTGACTCTGTCAAAGATGATCCAAATGGAATTGATGAAAAGTCCCAATTACAAACAACAGAATCATAATAGGGTGAGGGGACACCCGGATTTGAACCAGGGACCTCTTGATCTGCAGTCAAATGCTCTACCACTGAGCTATATCCCCAGCTTTTCACTAAAATAAGAATGACAAAATATCAGTACATCATGAAAGAGTGTGAGGATCATACTAAGTTGTGCCAGAAAGTACAACCTTGAAACTGTGGAACAGGAGAAGTAGTCCTTAATATTATTTATTAAAGGAAAACTGGATCAGTTAAAAAACAGATTTATTTGTTTCATTGTTATTTTATTTGAATAGGCAGTGGTACATAGGACCAATGACTCTACATACAATGATTGTTTTGAAACATTCTTAAAGGGGAAGAGGTTTTTACGGGACACCTTATCATTTGAGGATTGGTTACCACAATCACGGAGATGGTGATGAAGTATGATTGTTTTGGCCAAATTATGGTGGAAAAACATTTCTACGTACCACTACAATTCGGTATTTGGAAGGTACACCCAAACACCCCTTTCGAATACCTTCCATTTAACACATCAGAAAAAGCCATTTTGCGTTTGCAAATGGCCTGATTCTTCAGATCAGCCTTCTTGCAACTGCAATGATAGTTCGTACATCTTGCAAGTAGGCAGAGCTTTTCAGGAGAAAAAAAATTGTTCCTACGTTGCACAAAAATGAAGTGCTTCAAACAAACACATACTTTGCATGCACAGAGAAGAGGTGAAATATATGTAAGACTGAAGACAGAGGTGAAATGAGAAATAGATTTACTGCTTCGCTGCCAAGTTTTATACGCCATTTCTTCAGTGCAATACAAGAAAGCACCAAACAGTATAACAAAGTTGTCAATTTGTTTCATAGTCCATTCCCTTTGTTTAGTGCTGTGAAAGGAAGAGCCGAATTCCAAAATTGATCAATGATGTTACAGAAAT
Organism: Lissotriton helveticus; assembly: GCF_964261635.1. Classification (NCBI taxonomy): domain Eukaryota; kingdom Metazoa; phylum Chordata; class Amphibia; order Caudata; family Salamandridae; genus Lissotriton; species Lissotriton helveticus. The sequence goes on along the minus strand of NC_136058.1, from coordinate 325,470,886 downwards.
TTCCCAAAGGGAATACCAAGCCGAGTGTTAAAAACTGCATTTACTCACAGGTTTTGAGCAGGAAACACTGAAATGCTATTAAAGTGCAATATCCAAGGGAACACTGACTCTGTCAAAGATGATCCAAATGGATTTGATGAAAAGTCCCAATTACAAACAACAGAATCAAAATAGGGTGAGGGGACACCCGGATTTGAACCAGGGACCTCTTGATCTGCAGTCAAATGCTCTACCACTGAGCTATATCCCCAGCTTTTCAGTAAAATAAGAATGACAAAATATCAGTACATCATGAAAGAGTGTGAGGATCATACTAAGTTGTGCCAGAAAGTACATCCTTGAAACTGTGGAACAGGAGAAGTAGTCCTTAATATTATTTATTAAAGGAAAACTGGATCAGTTAAAAAACAGATTTATTTGTTTCATTGTTATTTTATTTGAATAGGCAGTGGTACATAGGACCAATGCCTCTACATACAATGATTGTTTTGAAACATTCTTAAAGGGGAAGAGGTTTTTACGGGACACCTTATCATTTGAGGATTGGTTACCACAATCACTGACATGGTGATGAAGTATGATTGTTTTGGGCCAAATTATGGTGGAAAAACATTTCTACGTACCACTACAATTCGGTATTTGGAAGGTACACCCAAACACCCCTTTCGAATACCTTGCATTTAATACATCAGAAAAAAACCATTTTGCGTTTGCAAATGGCCTGATTCTTCAGACCAGCCTTCTTGCAACTGCAATGATAGTTCGTGCATCTTGCACGTAGGCAGAGCTTTAAAGGAGAAATTAAATAGTTCTTATGTTGCACAAAAATGAAGTGCTTCAAACAAACACATACTTTGCATGCACAGAGAAGAGGTGGAATATATGTAAGACTGAAGACACAGGTGAAATGAGAAATAGATTTACTGCTTTGCTGCCAAGTTTTATACGCCATTTCTTCAGTGTAATACAAGAAAGCACCAAACAGTATAACAAAGTTGTCAATTGGTTTCATAGTCCATTCCCTTTGTTTAGTGCTGTGAAAGGAAGAGCCGAATTCCAAAATTGATCAATGATGTTTCAGAAATTTCCCAAAGGGAATACCAAGCCGAGTGTTAAAAACTGCATTTACTCACAGGCTTTGAGCAGGAAACACTGAAATGCTATTAAAGTGCAATATCCAAGGGAACACTGACTCTGTCAAAGATGATCCAAATGGAATTGATGAAAAGTCCCAATTACAAACAACAGAATCAAAATAGGGTGAGGGGACACCCGGATTTGAACCAGGGACCTCCTGATCTGCAGTCAAATGCTCTACCACTGAGCTATATCCCCAGCTTATCAGTAAAATCAGAATGACTAAATATCAGTACATCATGAAAGAGTGTGAGGATCATACTAAGTTGTGCCAGAAAGTACAACCTTGAAACTGTGGAACAGGAGAAGTAGTCCTTAATATTATTTATTAAAGGAAAACTGGATCAGTTAAAAAACAGATTTATTTGTTTCATTGTTATTTTATTTGAATAGGCAGTGGTACATAGGACCAATGCCTCTACATAAAATGATTGTTTTGAAACATTCTTAAAGGGGAAGAGGTTTTTACTGGACACCTTATCATTTGAGGATTGGTTACCACAATCACGGAGATGGTGATGAAGTATGATTGTTTTGGCCAAATTATGGTGGAAAAACATTTCTACGTACCACTACAATTCGGTATTTGGAAGGTACACCCAAACACCCCTTTCGAATACCTTCCATTTAATACATCAGAAAAAGTCATTTTGCGTTTGCAAATGGCCTGATTCTTCAGACCAGCCTTCTTGCAACTGCAATGATAGTTCGTACATCTTGCACGTAGGCAGAGCTTTTAAGGAGAAATTAAATAGTTCCTACGTTGCACAAAAATGAAGTGCTTCAAACAAACACATACTTTGCATGCACAGAGAAGAGGTGGAATATATGTAAGACTGAAGACACAGGTGAAATGAGAAATAGATTGACTGCTTCGCTGCCAAGTTTTATACGCCATTTCTTCAGTGCAATACAAGAAAGCACCAAACAGTATAACAAAGTTGTCAATTGGTTTCATAGTCCATTCCCTTTGTTTAGTGCTGTGAAAGGAAGAGCCAAATTCCAAAATTGATCAATGATGTTTCAGAAATTTCCCAAAGGGAATACCCAGCCGAGTGTTAAAAACTGCATTTACTCACAGGTTTTGAGCAGGAAACACTGAAATGCTATTAGAGTGCAATATCCAAGGGAACACTGACTCTGTCAAAGATGATCCAAATGGAATTGATGAAAAGTCCCAATTACAAACAACAGAATCAAAATAGGGTGAGGGGACACCCGGATTTGAACCAGGGACCTCTTGATCTGCAGTCAAATGCTCTACCACTGAGCTATATCCCCAGCTTTTCAGTAAAGTCAGAATGACAAAATATCAGTACATCATGAAAGAGTGTGAGGATCATACTAAGTTGTGCCAGAAAGTACAACCTTGAAACTGTGGAACAGGAGAAGTAGTCCTTAATATTATTTAATAAAGGAAAACTGGATCATTTAAAAAACAGATATTTGTTTCATTGTTATTTTATTTGAATAGGCAGTCGTACATTGGACCAATGCCTCTACATACAATGATTGTTTTGAAACATTCTTAAAGGGGAAGAGGTTTTTACGGGACAACTTATCATTTGAGGATTGGTTACCACAATCACTGAGATGTTGATGAAGTATGATTGATTTGGGCCAAATTATGGTGGAAAAACATTTGTACGTACCACTACAATTCGGTATTTGGAAGGTACACACAAACACCCCTTTCGAATACCTTCCATTTAATACATCAGAAAAAGCCACTTTGCGTTTGCAAATAGCCTGATTCTTCGGACCAGCCTTCTTGCAACTGCAAAGATAGCTCGTACATCTTGCACGTAGGCAGAGCTTTTAAGGAGAAATTAAATAGTTCCTACGTTGCACAAAAATGAAGTGCTTCAAACAAACACATACTTTGCATGCACAGAGAAGAGGTGGAATATATGTAAGACTGAAGACACAGGTGAAATGAGAAATAGATTGACTGCTTCGCTGCCAAGTTTTATACGCCATTTCTTCAGTGCAATACAAGAAAGCACCAAACAGTATAACAAAGTTGTCAATTGGTTTCATAGTCCATTCCCTTTGTTTAGTGCTGTGAAAGGAAGAGCCGAATTCCAAAATTGATCAATGATGTTTCAGAAATTTCCCAAAGGGAATACCAAGCCGAGTGTTAAAAACTGCATTTACTCACAGGTTTTGAGCAGGAAACACTGAAATGCTATTAAAGTGCAATATCCAAGGGAACACTGACTCTGTCAAAGATGATCCAAATGGAATTGATGAAAAGTACCAATTACAAACAACAGAATCAAAATAGGGTGAGGGGACACCCGGATTTGAACCAAGGACCTCTTGATCTGCAGTCAAATGCTCTACCACTGAGCTATATCCCCAGCTTTACAGTAAAATCAGAATGACAAAATATCAGTACATCATGAAAGAGTGTGAGGATCATACTAAGTTGTGCCAGAAAGTACAACCTTGAAACTGTGGAACAGGAGAAGTAGTCCTTAATATTATTTATTAAAGGAAAACTGGATCATTTAAAAACAGATTTATTTGTTTCATTGTTATTTTATTTGAATAGGCAGTGGTACATAGGACCAATGCCTCTACATACAATGATTGTTTTGAAACATTCTTAAAGGGGAAGAGGTTTTTACGGGACACCTTATTATTTAAGGATTGGTTACCACAATCACGGAGATGGTGATGAAGTATGATTGTTTTGGCCAAATTATGGTGGAAAAACATTTCTACGTACCACTACAATTCGGTATTTGGAAGGTACACCCAAACACCCCTTTCGAATACCTTCCATTTAACACATCAGAAAAAGCCATTTTGCGTTTGCAAAAGGCCTGATTCTTCAGATCAGCCTTCTTGCAACTGCAATGATAGTTCGTACATCTTGCAAGTAGGCAGAGCTTTTCAGGAGAAATTAAATAGTGCCTACGTTGCACAAAAATGAAGTGCTTCAAACAAACACATACTTTGCATGCACAGAGAAGAGGTGAAATATATGTAAGACTGAAGACAGAGGTGAAATGAGAAATAGATTGACTGCTTCGCTGCCAAGTTTTATACGCCATTTCTTCAGTGCAATACAAGAAAGCACCAAACAGTATAACAAAGTTGTCAATTGGTTTCATAGTCCATTCCCTTTGTTTAGTGCTGTGAAAGGAAGAGCCGAATTCCAAAATTGATCAATGATGTTACAGAAATTTCCCAAAGGGAATACCAAGCCGAGAGTTAAAATCTGCATTTGCTCACAGGTTTTGAGCAGGAAACACTGAAATGCTATTAAAGTGCAATATCCAAGGGAACACTGACTCTGTCAAAGATGATCCAAATGGAATTGATGAAAAGTCCCAATTACAAACAACAGAATCAAAATAGGGTGAGGGGACAACCGGATTTGAACCAGGGACCTCTTGATCTGCAGTCAAATGCTCTACCACTGAGCTATATCCCCAGCTTTTCAGTAAAATAAGAATGACAAAATATCAGTACATCATGAAAGAGTGTGAGGATCATACTAAGTTGTGCCAGAAAGTACAACCTTGAAACTGTGGAACAGGAGAAGTAGACCTTAATATTATTTATTAAAGGAAAACTGGATCAGTTAAAAAACAGATTTATTTGTTTCATTGTTATTTTATTTGAATAGGCAGTGGTACATAGGACCAATGCCTCTACATACAATGATTGTTTTGAAACATTCTTAAAGGGGAAGAGGTTTTTACGGGACACCTTATCATTTGAGGATTGGTTACCACAATCACTGACATGGTGATGAAGTATGATTGTTTTGGGCCAAATTATGGTGGAAAAACATTTCTACGTACCACTACAATTCGGTATTTGGAAGGTACACCCAAACACCCCTTTCGAATACCTTGCATTTAATACATCAGAAAAAAGCCATTTTGCGTTTGCAAATGGCCTGATTCTTCAGACCAGCCTTCTTGCAACTGCAATGATAGTTCGTGCATCTTGCACGTAGGCAGAGCTTTAAAGGAGAAATTAAATTGTTCCTATGTTGCACAAAAATGAAGTGCTTCAAACAAACACATACTTTGCATGCACAGAGAAGAGGTGGAATATATGTAAGACTGAAGACACAGGTGAAATGAGAAATAGATTGACTGCTTCGCTGCCAAGTTTTATATGCCATTTCTTCAGTGTAATAGAAGAAAGCACCAAACAGTATAACAAAGTTGTCAATTGGTTTCATAGTCCATTCCCTTTGTTTAGTGCTGTGAAAGGAAGAGCCGAATTCCAAAATTGATCAATGATGTTTCAGAAATTTCCCAAAGGGAATACCAAGCCGAGTGTTAAAAACTGCATTTACTCACAGGCTTTGAGCAGGAAACACTGAAATGCTATTAAAGTGCAATATCCAAGGGAACACTGACTCTGTCAAAGATGATCCAAATGGAATTGATGAAAAGTCCCAATTACAAACAACAGAATCAAAATAGGGTGAGGGGACACCCGGATTTGAACCAGGGACCTCTTGATCTGCAGTCAAATGCTCTACCACTGAGCTATATCCCCAGCTTATCAGTAAAATCAGAATGACTAAATATCAGTACATCCTGAAAGAGTGTGAGGATCATACTAAGTTGTGCCAGAAAGTACAACCTTGAAACTGTGGAACAGGAGAAGTAGTCCTTAATATTATTTATTAAAGGAAAACTGGATCAGTTAAAAAACTGATTTATTTGTTTCATTGTTATTTTATTTGAATAGGCAGTGGTACATAGGACCAATGCCTCTACATACAATGATTGTTTTGAAACATTCTTAAAGGGGAAGAGGTTTTTACTGGACACCTTATCATTTGAGGATTGGTTACCACAATCACTGAGATGGTGATGAAGTATGATTGATTTGGGCCAAATTATGGTGGAAAAACGTTTGTACGTACCACTACAATTCGGTATTTGGAAGGTACACACAAACACCCCTTTCGAATACCTTCCATTTAATACATCAGAAAAAGCCACTTTGCGTTTGCAAATAGCCTGATTCTTCGGACCAGCCTTCTTGCAACTGCAAAGATAGTTCGTACATCTTGCACGTAGGCAGAGCTTTTAAGGAGAAATTAAATAGTTCCTAGGTTGCACAAAAAGTGAAGTGCTTCAAACAAACACATACTTTGCATGCACAGAGAAGAGGTGGAATATATGTAAGACTGAAGACAAAGGTGAAATGAGAAATAGATTGACTGCTTCGCTGCCAAGTTTTATACGTCATTTCTTCAGTGCAATACAAGAAAGCACCAAACAGTATAACAAAGTTGTCAATTGGTTTCATAGTCCATTCCCTTTGTTTAGTGCTGTGAAAGGAAGAGCCGAATTCCAAAATTGATCAATGATGTTTCAGAAATTTCCCAAAGGGAATACCAAGCGGAGTGTTAAAAACTGCATTTACTCACAGGCTTTGAGCAGGAAACACTGAAATGCTATTAAAGTGCAATATCCAAGGGAACACTGACTCTGTCAAAGATGATCCAAATGGAATTGATGAAAAGTACCAATTACAAACAACAGAATCAAAATAGGGTGAGGGGACACCCGGATTTGAACCAAGGACCTCTTGATCTGCAGTCAAATGCTCTACCACTGAGCTATATCCCCAGCTTTTCAGTAAAATCAGAATGACAAAATATCAGTACATCATGAAAGAGTGTGAGGATCATACTAAGTTGTGCCAGAAAGTACAACCTTGAAACTGTGGAACAGGAGAAGTAGTCCTTAATATTATTTATTAAAGGAAAACTGGATCATTTAAAAACAGATTTATTTGTTTCATTGTTATTTTATTTGAATAGGCAGTGGTACATAGGACCAATGCCTCTACATACAATGATTGTTTTGAAACATTCTTAAAGGGGAAGAGGTTTTTACGGGACACCTTATCATTTGAGGATTGGTTACCACAATCACTGACATGGTGATGAAGTATGATTGTTTTGGGCCAAATTATGGTGGAAAAACATTTCTACGTACCACTACAATTCGGTATTTGGAAGGTACACCCAAACACCCCTTTCGAATACCTTGCATTTAATACATCAGAAAAAAGCCATTTTGCGTTTGCAAATGGCCTGATTCTTCAGACCAGCCTTCTTGCAACTGCAATGATAGTTCGTGCATCTTGCACGTAGGCAGAGCTTTAAAGGAGAAATTAAATTGTTCCTATGTTGCACAAAAATGAAGTGCTTCAAACAAACACATACTTTGCATGCACAGAGAAGAGGTGGAATATATGTAAGACTGAAGACACAGGTGAAATGAGAAATAGATTGACTGCTTCGCTGCCAAGTTTTATACGCCATTTCTTCAGTGTAATAGAAGAAAGCACCAAACAGTATAACAAAGTTGTCAATTGGTTTCATAGTCCATTCCCTTTGTTTAGTGCTGTGAAAGGAAGAGCCGAATTCCAAAATTGATCAATGATGTTTCAGAAATTTCCCAAAGGGAATACCAAGCCGAGTGTTAAAAAATGCATTTACTCACAGGCTTTGAGCAGGAAACACTGAAATGCTATTAAAGTGCAATATCCAAGGGAACACTGACTCTGTCAAAGATGATCCAAATGGAATTGATGAAAAGTCCCAATTACAAACAACAGAATCAAAATAGGGTGAGGGGACACCCGGATTTGAACCAGGGACCTCTTGATCTGCAGTCAAATGCTCTACCACTGAGCTATATCCCCAGCTTATCAGTAAAATCAGAATGACTAAATATCAGTACATCCTGAAAGAGTGTGAGGATCATACTAAGTTGTGCCAGAAAGTACAACCTTGAAACTGTGGAACAGGAGAAGTAGTCCTTAATATTATTTATTAAAGGAAAACTGGATCAGTTAAAAAACTGATTTATTTGTTTCATTGTTATTTTATTTGAATAGGCAGTGGTACATAGGACCAATGCCTCTACATACAATGATTGTTTTGAAACATTCTTAAAGGGGAAGAGGTTTTTACTGGACACCTTATCATTTGAGGATTGGTTACCACAATCACTGAGATGGTGATGAAGTATGATTGATTTGGGCCAAATTATGGTGGAAAAACGTTTGTACGTACCACTACAATTCGGTATTTGGAAGGTACACACAAACACCCCTTTCGAATACCTTCCATTTAATACATCAGAAAAAGCCACTTTGCGTTTGCAAATAGCCTGATTCTTCGGACCAGCCTTCTTGCAACTGCAAAGATAGTTCGTACATCTTGCACGTAGGCAGAGCTTTTAAGGAGAAATTAAATAGTTCCTAGGTTGCACAAAAAGTGAAGTGCTTCAAACAAACACATACTTTGCATGCACAGAGAAGAGGTGGAATATATGTAAGACTGAAGACAAAGGTGAAATGAGAAATAGATTGACTGCTTCGCTGCCAAGTTTTATACGTCATTTCTTCAGTGCAATACAAGAAAGCACCAAACAGTATAACAAAGTTGTCAATTGGTTTCATAGTCCATTCCCTTTGTTTAGTGCTGTGAAAGGAAGAGCCGAATTCCAAAATTGATCAATGATGTTTCAGAAATTTCCCAAAGGGAATACCAAGCGGAGTGTTAAAAACTACATTTACTCACAGGCTTTGAGCAGGAAACACTGAAATGCTATTAAAGTGCAATATCCAAGGGAACACTGACTCAGTCAAAGATGATCCAAATGGAATTGATGAAAAGTCCCAATTACAAACAACAGAATCAAAATAGGGTGAGAGGACAACCAGATTTGAACCAGGGACCTCTTGATCTGCAGTCAAATGCTCTACCACTGAGCTATATCCCCAGCTTTTCAGTAAATTAAGAATGACAAAATATCAGTACATCATGAAAGAGTGTGAGGATCATACTAAGTTGTGCCAGAAAGTACAACCTTGAAACTGTGGAACAGGAGAAGTAGTCCTTAATATTATTTATTAAAGGAAAACTGGATCAGTTAAAAAACAGATTTATTTGTTTCATTGTTATTTTATTTGAATAGTCAGTGGTACATAGGACCAATGCCTCTACATACAATGATTGTTTTGAAACATTCTTAAAGGGGAAGAGGTTTTTACGGGACACCTTATTATTTGAGGATTGGTTACCACAATCACAGAGATGGTGATGAAGTATGATTGTTTTGGCCAAATTATGGTGGAAAAACATTTCTACGTACCACTACAATTCGGTATTTGGAAGGTACACCCAAACACCCCTTTCGAATACCTTGCATTTAATACATCAGAAAAAAGCCATTTTGCGTTTGCAAATGGCATGATTCTTCAGACCAGCCTTCTTGCAACTGCAATGATAGTTCGTGCATCTTGCACGTAGGCAGAGCTTTAAAGGAGAAATTAAATAGTTCCTATGTTGCACAAAAATGAAGTGCTTCAAACAAACACATACTTTGCATGCACAGAGAAGAGGTGGAATATATGTAAGACTGAAGACACAGGTGAAATGAGAAATAGATTGACTGCTTCGCTGCCAAGTTTTATACGCCATTTCTTCAGTGTAATACAATAAAGCACCAAACAGTATAACAAAGTTGTCAATTGGTTTCATAGTCCATTCCCTTTGTTTAGTGCAGTGAAAGGAAGAGCCGAATTCCAAAATTGATCAATGATGTTTCAGAAATTTCCCAAAGGGAATACCAAGCCGAGTGTTAAAAACTGCATTTACTCACAGGCTTTGAGCAGGAAACACTGAAATGCTATTAAAGTGCAATATCCAAGGGAACACTGACTCTGTCAAAGATGATCCAAATGGAATTGATGAAAAGTCCCAATTACAAACAACAGAATCAAAATAGGGTAAGGGGACACCCGGATTTGAACCAGGGACCTCTTGATCTGCAGTCAAATGCTCTACCACTGAGCTATATCCCCAGCTTATCAGTAAAATCAGAATGACTAAATATCAGTACATCATGAAAGAGTGTGAGGATCATACTAAGTTATGCCAGAAAGTACAACCTTGAAACTGTGGAACAGGAGAAGTAGTCCTTAATATTATTTATTAAAGGAAAACTGGATCAGTTAAAAAACAGATTTATTTGTTTCATTGTTATTTTATTTGAATAGGCAGTGGTACATAGGACCAATGCCTCTACATACAATGATTGTTTTGAAACATTCTTAAAGGGGAAGAGGTTTTTACGGGACACCTTATTATTTGAGGATTGGTTACCACAATCACAGAGATGGTGATGAAGTATGATTGTTTTGGCCAAATTATGGTGGAAAAACATTTCTACGTACCACTACAATTCGGTATTTGGAAGGTACACCCAAACACCCCTTTCGAATACCTTGCATTTAATACATCAGAAAAAAGCCATTTTGCGTTTGCAAATGGCATGATTCTTCAGACCAGCCTTCTTGCAACTGCAATGATAGTTCGTGCATCTTGCACGTAGGCAGAGCTTTAAAGGAGAAATTAAATAGTTCCTATGTTGCACAAAAATGAAGTGCTTCAAACAAACACATACTTTGCATGCACAGAGAAGAGGTGGAATATATGTAAGACTGAAGACACAGGTGAAATGAGAAATAGATTGACTGCTTCGCTGCCAAGTTTTATACGCCATTTCTTCAGTGTAATACAATAAAGCACCAAACAGTATAACAAAGTTGTCAATTGGTTTCATAGTCCATTCCCTTTGTTTAGTGCAGTGAAAGGAAGAGCCGAATTCCAAAATTGATCAATGATGTTTCAGAAATTTCCCAAAGGGAATACCAAGCCGAGTGTTAAAAACTGCATTTACTCACAGGCTTTGAGCAGGAAACACTGAAATGCTATTAAAGTGCAATATCCACGGGAACACTGACTCTGTCAAAGATGATCCAAATGGAATTGATGAAAAGTCCCAATTACAAACAACAGAATCAAAATAGGGTGAGGGGACACCCAGATTTGAACCAGGGACCTCTTGATCTGCAGTCAAATGCTCTACCACTGAGCTATATCCCCAGCTTATCAGTAAAATCAGAATGACTAAATATCAGTACATCATGAAAGAGTGTGAGGATCATACTAAGTTATGCCAAAAAGTACAACCTTGAAACTGTTGAACAGGAGAAGTAGTCCTTAATATTATTTATTAAAGGAAAACTGGATCAGTTAAAAAACAGATTTATTTGTTTCATTGTTATTTTATTTGAATAGGCAGTGGTACATAGGACCAATGCCTATACATACAATGATTGTTTTGAAACATTCTTAAAGGGGAAGAGGTTTTTACGGGACACCTTATCATTTGAGGATTGGTTACCACAATCACGGAGATGGTGATGAAGTATGATTGTTTTGGCCAAATTATGGTGGAAAAACATTTCTACATACCACTACAATTCGGTATTTGGAAGGTACACCCAAACACCCCTTTAGAATACCTTCCATTTAATACATCAGAAAAAGTCATTTTGCGTTTGCAAATGGCCTGATTCTTCAGACCAGCCTTCTTGCAACTGCAATGATAGTTCGTACATCTTGCACATAGGCAGAGCTTTTAAGGAGAAATTAAATAGTTCCTACGTTGCACAAAAATGAAGTGCTTCAAACAAACACATACTTTGCATGCACAGAGAAGAGGTGGAATATATGTAAGACTGAAGACACAGGTGAAATGAGAAATAGATTGACTGCTTCGCTGCCAAGTTTGATACGCCATTTCTTCAGTGCAATACAAGAAAGCACCAAACAGTATAACAAAGTTGTCAATTGGTTTCATAGTCCATTCCCTTTGTTTAGTGCTGTGAAAGGAAGAGCCGAATTCCAAAATTGATCAATGATGTTTCAGAAATTTCCCAAAGGGAATACCAAGCCGAGTGTTAAAAACTGCATTTACTCACAGGTTTTGAGCAGGAAACACTGAAATGCTATTAAAGTGCAATATCCAAGGGAACACTGACTCTGTCAAAGATGATCCAAATGGAATTGATGAAAAGTCCCAATTACAAACAACAGAATCAAAATAGGGTGAGGGGACACCCGGATTTGAACCAGGGACCTCTTGATCTGCAGTCAAATGCTCTACCACTGAGCTATATCCCCAGCTTTTCATTAAAATCAGAATGACAAAATATCAGTACATCATGAAAGAGTGTGAGGATCATACTAAGTTGTGCCAGAAAGTACAACCTTGAAACTGTGGAACAGGAGAAGTAGTCCTTAATATTATTTAATAAAGGAAAACTGGATCATTTAAAAAACAGATATTTGTTTCATTGTTATTTTATTTGAATAGGCAGTCGTACATTGGACGAATGCCTCTACATACAATGATTGTTTTGAAACATTCTAAAAGGGGAAGAGGTTTTTATGGGACAACTTATCATTTGAGGATTGGTTACCACAATCACTGAGATGGTGATGAAGTATGATTGATTTGGGCCAAATTATGGTGGAAAAACATTTGTACGTACCACTACAATTCGGTATTTGGAAGGTACACACAAACACCCCTTTCGAATACCTTCCATTTAATACATCAGAAAAAGCCACTTTGCGTTTGCAAATAGCCTGATTCTTCAGACCAGCCTTCTTGCAACTGCAAAGATAGTTCGTACATCTTGCACGTAGGCAGAGCTTTTAAGGAGAAATTAAATAGTTCCTAGGTTGCACAAAAAGTGAAGTGCTTCAAACAAACACATACTTTGCATGCACAGAGAAGAGGTGGAATATATGTAAGACTGAAGACAAAGGTGAAATGAGAAATAGATTGACTGCTTCGCTGCCAAGTTTTATACGTCATTTCTTCAGTGCAATACAAGAAAGCACCAAACAGTATAACAAAGTTGTCAATTGGTTTCATAGTCCATTCCCTTTGTTTAGTGCTGTGAAAGGAAGAGCAGAATTCCAAAATTGATCAATGTTTCAGAAATTTCCCAAAGGGAATATCAAGCCGAGTGTTAAAAACTGCATTTACTCACAGGCTTTGAGCAGGAAACACTGAAATGCTATTAATATCCAAGGGAACACTGACTCTGTCAAAGATGATCCAAATGGAATTGATGAAACGTCCCAATTACAAACAACAGAATCAAAATAGGGTGAGGGGACACCCGGATTAGAACCAGGGACCTCTCGATCTGCAGTCAAATGCTCTACCACTGAGCTATATCCCCAGCTTTTCAGTAAAATCAGAATGACAAAATATCAGTACATCATGAAAGAGTGTAAAGATCATACTAAGTTGTGCCAGAAAGTACAACCTTGAAACTGTGGAACAGGAGAAGTAGTCCTTAATATTATTTATTAAAGGAAAACTGGATCATTTAAAAACAGATTTATTTGTTTCATTGTTATTTTATTTGAATAGGAAGTGGTACATAGGACCAATGCCTCTACATACAATGATTGTTTTGAAACATTCTTAAAGGGGAAGAGGTTTTTACGGGACACCTTATCATTTGAGGATTGGTTACCACAATCACGGAGATGGTGATGAAGTATGATTGTTTTGGCCAAATTATGGTGGAAAAACATTTCTACGTACCACTACAATTCGGTATTTGGAAGGTACACACAAACACCCCTTTCGAATACCTTCCATTTAATACATCAGAAAAAGCCATTTTGCGTTTGCAAATGGCCTGATTCTTCAGACCAGCCTTCTTGCAACTGCAATGATAGTTCGTACATCTTGCACGTAGGCAGAACTTTTAAGGAGAAATTAAATAGTTCCTGTGTTGCACAAAAATGAAGTGCTTCAAACAAACACATACTTTGTATGCACAGAGAAGAGGTGGAATATATGTAAGACTGAAGACACAGGTGAAATGAGAAATAGATTGACTGCTTCGCTGCCAAGTTTTATACGCCATTTCTTCAGTGTAATACAAGAAAGCACCAAACAGTATAACAAAGTTGTCAATTGGTTTCATAGTCCATTCCCTTTGTTTAGTGCTGTGAAAGGAAGAGCCGAATTCCAAAATTGATCAATGATGTTTCAGAAATTTCCCAAAGGGAATACCAAGCCGAGTGTTAAAAACTGCATTTACTCACAGGCTTTGAGCAGGAAACACTGAAATGCTATTAAAGTGCAATATCCAAGGGAACACTGACTCAGTCAAAGATGATCCAAATGGAATTGATGAAAAGTCCCAATGACAAACAACAGAATCAAAATAGGGTGAAGGGACACCCGGATTCGAACCAGGGACCTCTTGATCTGCAGTCAAATGCTCTATCACTGAGCTATATCCCCAGCTTTTCAGTAAAATCAGAATGACAAAATATCAGTACATCATGAAAGAGTGTGAGGATCATACTAAGTTGTGCCAGAAAGTACAACCTTGAAACTGTGGAACAGGAGAAGTAGTCCTTAATATTATTTATTAAAGGAAAACTGGATCATTTAAAAAACAGATATTTGTTTCATTGTTATTTTATTTGAATAGGCAGTCGTACATTGGACCAATGCCTCTACATACAATGATTGTTTTGAAACATTCTTAAAGGGGAAGAGGTTTTTACGGGACAACTTATCATTTGAGGATTGGTTACCACAATCACTGAGATGGTGATGAAGTATGATTGTTTTGGGCCAAATTATGGTGGAAAAACATTTGTACGTACCACTACAATTCGGTATTTGGAAGGTACACCCAAACACCCCTTTCGAATACCTTCCATTTAATACATCAGAAAAAGCCACTTTGCGTTTGCAAATAGCCTGATTCTTCAGACCAGCCTTCTTGCAACTGCAAAGATAGTTTGTACATCTTGCACGTAGGCAGAGCTTTTAAGGAGAAATTAAATAGTTCCTAGGTTGCACAAAAAGTGAAGTGCTTCAAACAAACACATACTTTGCATGCACAGAGAAGAGGTGGAATATATGTAAGACTGAAGACAAAGGTGAAATGAGAAATAGATTGACTGCTTCGCTGCCAAGTTTTATACGCCATTTCTTCAGTGCAATACAAGAAAGCCCCAAACAGTATAACAAAGTTGTCAATTGGTTTCATAGTCCATTCCCTTTGTTTAGTGCTGTGAAAGGAAGAGCCGAATTCCAAAATTGATCAATGTTTCAGAAATTTCCCAAAGGGAATACCAAGCCGAGTGTTAAAAACTGCATTTACTCACAGCAGGCTTTGAGCAGGAAACACTGAAATGCTATTAAAGTGCAATATCCAAGGGAACACTGACTCAGTCAAAGATGATCCAAATGGAATTGATGAAAAGTCCCAATTATAAACAACAGAATCAAAATAGGATGAGGGGACACCCGGATTTGAACCAGGGACCTCTTGATCTGCAGTCAAATGCTCTACCACTGAGCTATATCCCCAGCTTTTCAGTAAAATAAGAATGACAAAATATCAGTACATCATGAAAGAGTGTGAGGATCATACTAAGTTGTGCCAGAAAGTACAACCTTGAAACTGTGGAACAGGAGAAGTAGTCCTTAATATTATTTATTAAAGGAAAACTGGATCAGTTAAAAAACAGATTTATTTGTTTCATTGTTATTTTATTTGAATAGGCAGTGGTACATAGGACCAATGCCTCTACATACAATGATTGTTTTGAAACATTCTTAAAGGGGAAGAGGTTTTTACGGGACACCTTATCATTTGAGGATTGGTTACCACAATCACGGAGATGGTGATGAAGTATGATTGTTTTGGCCAAATTATGGTGGAAAAAGATTTCTACGTACCACTACAATTCGGTATTTGGAAGGTACACCCAAACACCCCTTTCGAATACCTTCCATTTAATACATCAGAAAAAGCCATTTTGCGTTTGCAAATGGCCTGATTCTTCAGACTAGCCTTCTTGCAACTGCAATGATAGTTCGTACATCTTCCACGTAGGCAGAGCTTTTAAGGAGAAATTAAATAGTTCCTACGTTGCACAAAAATGAAGTGCTTCAAACAAACACATACTTTGCATGCACAGAGAAGAGGTGGAATATATGTTAGACTGAAGACACAGGTGAAATGAGAAATAGATTGACTGCTTCGCTGCCAAGTTTTATACGCCATTTCTTCAGTGCAATACAAGAAAGCACCAAACAGTATAACAAAGTTGTCAATTGGTTTCATAGTCCATTCCCTTTGTTTAGTGCTGTGAAAGGAAAAGCCGAATTCCAAAATTGATCAATGATGTTTCAGAAATTTCCCAAAGGGAATACCAAGCCGAGTGTTAAAAACTGCATTTACTCACAGGTTTTGAGCAGGAAACACTGAAATGCTATTAAAGTGCAATATCCAAGGGAACACTGACTCTTTCAAAGATGATCCAAATGGAATTGATGAAAAGTCCCAATGACAAACAACAGAATCAAAAAAGGGTGAGGGGACACCCGGATTCGAACCAGGGACCTCTTGATCTGCAGTCAAATGCTCTACCACTGAGCTATATCCCCAGCTTTTCAGTAAAGTCAGAATGACAAAATATCAGTACATCATGAAAGAGTGTGAGGATCATACTAAGTTGTGCCAGAAAGTACAACCTTGAAACTGTGGAACAGGAGAAGTAGTCCTTAATATTATTTATTAAAGGAAAACTGGATCATTTAAAAAACAGATATTTGTTTCATTGTTATTTTATTTGAATAGGCAGTCGTACATTGGACCAATGCCTCTACATACAATGATTGTTTTGAAACATTCTTAAAGGGGAAGAGGTTTTTACGGGACACCTTATCATTTGAGGATTGGTTACCACAATCATGGAGATGGTGATGAAGTATGATTGTTTTGGGCCAAATTATGGTGAAAAAACATTTCTACGTACTACTACAATTCGGTATTTGGAAGGTACATCCAAACACCCCTTTCGAATACCTTCCATTTAATACATCAGAAAAAGCCATTTTGTGTTTGCAAATGGCCTGATTCTTCAGACCAGCCTTCTTGCAACTGCAATGATAGTTCGTACATCTTGCACGTAGGCAGAGCTTTTAAGGAGAAATTAAATAGTTCCTACGTTGCACAAAAATTAAGTGCTTCAAACAAACACATACTTTGCAAGCACAGAGAAGAGGTGGAATATATGTAAGAGTGAAGACACAGGTGAAATGAGAAATAGATTGACTGCTTCGCTGCCAAGTTTTATACGCCATTTCTTCAGTGCAATACAAGAAAGCACCAAACAGTATAAGAAAGTAGTCAATTGGTTTCATAGTCCATTCCCTTTGTTTAGTGCTGTGAAAGGAAGAGTCGAATTCCAAAATTGATCAATGATGTTTCAGAAATTTCCCAAAGGGAATACCAAGCCGAGTGTTAAAAACTGCATTTACTCACAGGCTTTGAGCAGGAAACACTGAAATGCTATTAAAGTGCAATATCCAAGGGAACACTGACTCTGTCAAAGATGATCCAAATGGAATTGATGAAAAGTCCAAATTACAAACAACAGAATCAAAATAGGGTAAGGGGACAACCGGATTTGAACCAGGGACCTCTTGATCTGCAGTCAAATGCTCTACCACTGAGCTATATCCCCAGCTTTCCAGTAAAATCAGAATGACAAAATATCAGTACATATTGAAAGAGTGTGAGGATCATACTAAGTTGTGCCAGAAAGTACAACCTTGAAACTGTGGAACAGGAGAAGTAGCCCTTAACATTATTTATTAAAGGAAAACTGGATCATTTAAAACAACAGATTTATTTGTTTCATTGTTATTTTATTTGAATAGGCAGTGGTACATAGGACCAATGCCTCTACATACAATGATTGTTTTGAAACATTCTTAAAGGGGAAGAGGTTTTTACGGGACACCTTATCATTTGAGGATTTGTTACCACAATCACGGAGATGGTGATGGAGTATGATTGTTTTGGGCCAAATTATGGTGGAAAAACATTTCTACGTACCACTAAAATTCGGTATTTGGAAGGTACACCCAAACACCCCTTTCGAATAAATTCCATTTAATACATCAGAAAAAGCCATTTTGCGTTTACAAATGGCCTGATTCTTCAGACCAGCCTTCTTGCAACTGCAATGATAGTTCGTACATCTTGCACGTAGGCAGAGCTTTTAAGGAGAAATTAAATAGTTCCTACGTTGCACAAAAATGAAGTGCTTCAAACAAACACATACTTTGCATGCACAGAGAAGAGGTGGAATATATGTAAGACTGAAGACACAGGTGAATTGAGAAATAGATAGACTGCTTCGCTGCCAAGTTTTATACGCCATTTCTTCAGTGCAATACAAGAAAACACCAAACAGTATAACAAAGTTGTCAATTGGTTTCATAGTCCATTCCCTTTGTTTAGTGCTGTGAAAGGAAGAGCCGAATTCCAAAATTGATCAATGATGTTTCAGAAATTTCCCAAAGGGAATACCAAGCTGAGTGTTAAAAACTGCATTTACTCACAGGCTTTGAGCAGGAAACACTGAAATGCTATTAAAGTGCAATATCCAAGGGAACACTGACTCAGTCAAAGATGATCCAAATGGAATTGATGAAAAGTCCCAATTACAAACAACAGAATCAAAATAGGGTGAGGGGACACCCGGATTTGAACCAGGGACCTCTTGATCTGTAGTCAAATGCACTACCACTGAGCTATATCCCCAGCTTTTCAGTAAAATAAGAATGTCAAAATATCAGTACATCATGAAAGAGTGTAAGGATCATACTAAGTTGTGCCAGAAAGTACAACCTTGAAACTGTGGAACAGGAGAAGTAGTCCTTAATATTATTTATTAAAGGAAAACTGGATCAGTTAAAAAAACAGATTTATTTGTTTCATTGTTATTTTATTTGAATAGGCAGTGGTACATAGGACCAATGCCTCTACATACAATGATTGTTTTGAAACATTCTTAAAGGGGAAGAGGTTTTTACGGGACACCTTATCATTTGAGGATTGGTTACCACAATCACGGAGATGGTGATGAAGTATGATTGTTTTGGCCAAATTATGGTGGAAAAAGATTTCTACGTACCACTACAATTCGGTATTTGGAAGGTACACCCAAACACCCCTTTCGAATACCTTCCATTTAATACATCAGAAAAAGCCATTTTGCGTTTGCAAATGGCCTGATTCTTCAGACCAGCCTTCTTGCAACTGCAATGATAGTTCGTACATCTTGCACGTAGGCAGAGCTTTAAGGAGAAATTAAATAGTTCCTACGTTGCACAAAAATGAAGTGCTTCAAACAAACACATACTTTGCATGCACAGAGAAGAGGTGGAATATATGTTAGACTGAAGACACAGGTGAAATGAGAAATAGATTGACTGCTTCGCTGCCAAGTTTTATACGCCATTTCTTCAGTGCAATACAAGAAAGCACCAAACAGTATAACAAAGTTGTCAATTGGTTTCATAGTCCATTCCCTTTGTTTAGTGCTGTGAAAGGAAGAGCCGAATTCCAAAATTGATCAATGATGTTTCAGAAATTTCCCAAAGGGAATCCCAAGCCGAGTGTTAAAAACTGCATTTACTCACAGGTTTTGAGCAGGAAACACTGAAATGCTATTAAAGTGCAATATCCAAGGGAACACTGACTCTGTCAAAGATGATCCAAATGGAATTGATGAAAAGTACCAATTACAAACAACAGAATCAAAATAGGGTGAGGGGACACCCGGATTTGAACCAGGGACCTCTTGATCTGCAGTCAAATGCTCTACCACTGAGCTATATCCCCAGCTTTTCAGTAAAATCAGAATGACAAAATATCAGTACATCATGAAAGAGTGTGAGGATCATACTAAGTTGTGCCAGAAAGTACAACCTTGAAACTGTGGAACAGGAGAAGTAGTCCTTAATATTATTTATTAAAGGAAAACTGGATCATTTAAAAACAGATTTATTTGTTTCATTGTTATTTTATTTGAATAGGCAGTGGTACATTGGACCAATGCCTCTACATACAGTGATTGTTTTGAAACATTCTTAAAGGGGAAGAGGTTTTTACGGGACACCTTATCATTTGAGGATTGGTTACCACAATCACGGAGATGGTGATGAAGTATGATTGTTTTGGCCAAATTATGGTGGAAAAACATTTCTACGTACCACTACAATTCGGTATTTGGAAGGTACACCCAAACACCCCTTTCGAATACCTTCCATTTAATACTTCAGAAAAAGCCATTTTGCGTTTGCAAATGGCCTGATTCTTCAGACCAGCCTTCTTGCAACTGCAATGATAGTTCGTACATCTTGCAAGTAGGCAGAGCTTTTAAGGAGAAATTAAATAGTTCCTACGTTGCACAAAAATGAAGTGCTTCAAACAAACACATACTTTGCATGCACAGAGAAGAGGTGGAATATATGTAAGACTGAAGACACAGGTGAAATGAGAAATAGATTGACTGCTCCGCTGCCAAGTTTTATACGCCATTTCTTCAGTGCAATACAAGAAAGCACCAAACAGTATAAAAACGTTGTCAATTGGTTTCATAGTCCATTCCCTTTGTTTAGTGCTGTGAAAGGAAGAGTCGAATTCCAAAATTGATCAATGATGTTTCAGAAATTTCCCAAAGGGAATACCAAGCCGAGTGTTGAAAACTGCATTTACTCACAGGCTTTGAGCAGGAAACACTGAAATGCTATTAAAGTGTAATATCCAAGGGAACACTGACTCTGTCAAAGATGATCCAAATGGAATTGATGAAAAGTCCAAATTACAAACAACAGAATCAAAATAGGGTAAGGGGACAACCGGATTTGAACCAGGGACCTCTTGATCTGCAGTCCAAAGCTCTACCACTGAGCTATATTCCCAGCTTTTCAGTAAAATCAGAATGACAAAATATCAGTACATATTGAAAGAGTGTGAGGATCATACTAAGTTGTGCCAGAAAGTATAACCTTGAAACTGTGGAAAAGGAGAAGTAGCCCTTAACATTATTTATTAAAGGAAAACTGGATCATTTAAAATAACAGATTTATTTGTTTCATTGTTATTTTATTTGAATAGGCAGTGGTACATAGGACCAATGCCTCTACATACAATGATTGTTTTGAAACATTCTTAAAGGGGAAGAGGTTTTTACGGGACACCTTATCATTTGAGGATTTGTTACCACAATCACGGAGATGGTGATGGAGTATGATTGTTTTGGGCCAAATTATGGTGGAAAAACATTTCTACGTACCACTAAAATTCGGTATTTGGAAGGTACACCCAAACACCCCTTTCGAATAAATTCCATTTAATACATCAGAAAAAGCCATTTTGCGTTTACAAATGGCCTGATTCTTCAGACAAGCCTTCTTGCAACTGCAATGATAGTTCGTACATCTTGCACGTAGGCAGAGCTTTTAAGGAGAAATTAAATAGTTCCTACGTTGCACAAAAATGAAGTGCTTCAAACAAACACATACTTTGCATGCACAGAGAAGAGGTGGAATATATGTAAGACTGAAGACACAGGTGAATTGAGAAATAGATAGACTGCTTCGCTGCCAAGTTTTATACGCCATTTCTTCAGTGCAATACAAGAAAGCACCAAACAGTATAACAAAGTTGTCAATTGGTTTCATAGTCCATTCCCTTTGTTTAGTGCTGTGAAAGGAAGAGCCGAATTCCAAAATTGATCAATGATGTTTCAGAAATTTCCCAAAGGGAATACCAAGCCGAGTGTTAAAAACTGCATTTACTCACAGGTTTTGAGCAGGAAACACTGAAATGCTATTAAAGTGCAATATCCAAGGGAACACTGACTCTGTCAAAGATGATCCAAATGGAATTGATGAAAAGTCCCAATGACAAACAACAGAATCAAAATAGGGTGAGGGGACACCCGGATTTGAACCAGGGACCTCTTGATCTGCAGTCAAATGCTCTACCACTGAGCTATATCCCCAGCTTTTCAGTAAAATCAGAATGACAAAATATCAGTACATCATGAAAGAGTGTGAGGATCATACTAAGTTGTGCCAGAAAGTACAAAATTGAAACTGTGGAACAGGAGAAGTAGTCCTTAATATTATTTATTAAAGGAAAACTGGATCATTTAAAAAACAGATATTTGTTTCATTGTTATTTTATTTGAATAGGCAGTCGTACATTGGACCAATAATTCTACAAACAATGATTGTTTTGAAACATTCTTAAAGGGGAAGAGGTTTTTACGGGACAACTTATCATTTGAGGATTGGTTACCACAATCACTGAGATGGTGATGAAGTATGATTGTTTTGGGCCAAATTATGGTGGAAAAACATTTGTACGTACCACTACAATTCGGTATTTGGAAGGTACACCCAAACACCCCTTTCGAATACCTTCCATTTAATACATCAGAAAAAGCCACTTTGCGTTTGCAAATAGCCTGATTCTTCAGACCAGCCTTCTTGCAACTGCAAAGATAGTTCGTACATCTTGCACGTAGGCAGAGCTTTTAAGGAGAAATTAAATAGTTCCTAGGTTGCACAAAAAGTGAAGTGCTTCAAACAAACACATACTTTGCATGCACAGAGAAGAGGTGGAATATATGTTAGACTGAAGACACAGGTGAAATGAGAAATAGATTGACTGCTTCGCTGCCAAGTTTTATACGCCATTTCTTCAGTGCAATACAAGAAAGCACCAAACAGTATAACAAAGTTGTCAATTGGTTTCATAGTCCATTCCCTTTGTTTAGTGCTGTGAAAGGAAAAGCCGAATTCCAAAATTGATCAATGATGTTTCAGAAATTTCCCAAAGGGAATACCAAGCCGAGTGTTAAAAACTGCATTTACTCACAGGTTTTGAGCAGGAAACACTGAAATGCTATTAAAGTGCAATATCCAAGGGAACACTGACTCTTTCAAAGATGATCCAAATGGAATTGATGAAAAGTCCCAATGACAAACAACAGAATCAAAAAAGGGTGAGGGGACACCCGGATTCGAACCAGGGACCTCTTGATCTGCAGTCAAATGCTCTACCACTGAGCTATATCCCCAGCTTTTCAGTAAAGTCAGAATGACAAAATATCAGTACATCATGAAAGAGTGTGAGGATCATACTAAGTTGTGCCAGAAAGTACAACCTTGAAACTGTGGAACAGGAGAAGTAGTCCTTAATATTATTTATTAAAGGAAAACTGGATCATTTAAAAAACAGATATTTGTTTCATTGTTATTTTATTTGAATAGGCAGTCGTACATTGGACCAATGCCTCTACATACAATGATTGTTTTGAAACATTCTTAAAGGGGAAGAGGTTTTTACGGGACACCTTATCATTTGAGGATTGGTTACCACAATCATGGAGATGGTGATGAAGTATGATTGTTTTGGGCCAAATTATGGTGAAAAAACATTTCTACGTACTACTACAATTCGGTATTTGGAAGGTACACCCAAACACCCCTTTCGAATACCTTCCATTTAATACATCAGAAAAAGCCATTTTGTGTTTGCAAATGGCCTGATTCTTCAGACCAGCCTTCTTGCAACTGCAATGATAGTTCGTACATCTTGCACGTAGGCAGAGCTTTTAAGGAGAAATTAAATAGTTCCTACGTTGCACAAAAATTAAGTGCTTCAAACAAACACATACTTTGCAAGCACAGAGAAGAGGTGGAATATATGTAAGAGTGAAGACACAGGTGAAATGAGAAATAGATTGACTGCTTCGCTGCCAAGTTTTATACGCCATTTCTTCAGTGCAATACAAGAAAGCACCAAACAGTATAAGAAAGTAGTCAATTGGTTTCATAGTCCATTCCCTTTGTTTAGTGCTGTGAAAGGAAGAGTCGAATTCCAAAATTGATCAATGATGTTTCAGAAATTTCCCAAAGGGAATACCAAGCCGAGTGTTAAAAACTGCATTTACTCACAGGCTTTGAGCAGGAAACACTGAAATGCTATTAAAGTGCAATATCCAAGGGAACACTGACTCTGTCAAAGATGATCCAAATGGAATTGATGAAAAGTCCAAATTACAAACAACAGAATCAAAATAGGGTAAGGGGACAACCGGATTTGAACCAGGGACCTCTTGATCTGCAGTCAAATGCTCTACCACTGAGCTATATCCCCAGCTTTCCAGTAAAATCAGAATGACAAAATATCAGTACATATTGAAAGAGTGTGAGGATCATACTAAGTTGTGCCAGAAAGTACAACCTTGAAACTGTGGAACAGGAGAAGTAGCCCTTAACATTATTTATTAAAGGAAAACTGGATCATTTAAAACAACATATTTATTTGTTTCATTGTTATTTTATTTGAATAGGCAGTGGTACATAGGACCAATGCCTCTACATACAATGATTGTTTTGAAACATTCTTAAAGGGGAAGAGGTTTTTACGGGACACCTTATCATTTGAGGATTTGTTACCACAATCACGGAGATGGTGATGGAGTATGATTGTTTTGGGCCAAATTATGGTGGAAAAACATTTCTACGTACCACTAAAATTCGGTATTTGGAAGGTACACCCAAACACCCCTTTCGAATAAATTCCATTTAATACATCAGAAAAAGCCATTTTGCGTTTACAAATGGCCTGATTCTTCAGACCAGCCTTCTTGCAACTGCAATGATAGTTCGTACATCTTGCACGTAGGCAGAGCTTTTAAGGAGAAATTAAATAGTTCCTACGTTGCACAAAAATGAAGTGCTTCAAACAAACACATACTTTGCATGCACAGAGAAGAGGTGGAATATATGTAAGACTGAAGACACAGGTGAATTGAGAAATAGATAGACTGCTTCGCTGCCAAGTTTTATACGCCATTTCTTCAGTGCAATACAAGAAAACACCAAACAGTATAACAAAGTTGTCAATTGGTTTCATAGTCCATTCCCTTTGTTTAGTGCTGTGAAAGGAAGAGCCGAATTCCAAAATTGATCAATGATGTTTCAGAAATTTCCCAAAGGGAATACCAAGCTGAGTGTTAAAAACTGCATTTACTCACAGGCTTTGAGCAGGAAACACTGAAATGCTATTAAAGTGCAATATCCAAGGGAACACTGACTCAGTCAAAGATGATCCAAATGGAATTGATGAAAAGTCCCAATTACAAACAACAGAATCAAAATAGGGTGAGGGGACATCCGGATTTGAACCAGGGACCTCTTGATCTGTAGTTAAATGCACTACCACTGAGCTATATCCCCAGCTTTTCAGTAAAATAAGAATGTCAAAATATCAGTACATCATGAAAGAGTGTAAGGATCATACTAAGTTGTGCCAGAAAGTACAACCTTGAAACTGTGGAACAGGAGAAGTAGTCCTTAATATTATTTATTAAAGGAAAACTGGATCAGTTAAAAAAACAGATTTATTTGTTTCATTGTTATTTTATTTGAATAGGCAGTGGTACATAGGACCAATGCCTCTACATACAATGATTGTTTTGAAACATTCTTAAAGGGGAAGAGGTTTTTACGGGACACCTTATCATTTGAGGATTGGTTACCACAATCACGGAGATGGTGATGAAGTATGATTGTTTTGGCCAAATTATGGTGGAAAAAGATTTCTACGTACCACTACAATTCGGTATTTGGAAGGTACACCCAAACACCCCTTTCGAATACCTTCCATTTAATACATCAGAAAAAGCCATTTTGCGTTTGCAAATGGCCTGATTCTTCAGACCAGCCTTCTTGCAACTGCAATGATAGTTCGTACATCTTGCACGTAGGCAGAGCTTTTAAGGAGAAATTAAATAGTTCCTACGTTGCACAAAAATGAAGTGCTTCAAACAAACACATACTTTGCATGCACAGAGAAGAGGTGGAATATATGTTAGACTGAAGACACAGGTGAAATGAGAAATAGATTGACTGCTTCGCTGCCAAGTTTTATACGCCATTTCTTCAGTGCAATACAAGAAAGCACCAAACAGTATAACAAAGTTGTCAATTGGTTTCATAGTCCATTCCCTTTGTTTAGTGCTGTGAAAGGAAAAGCCGAATTCCAAAATTGATCAATGATGTTTCAGAAATTTCCCAAAGGGAATCCCAAGCCGAGTGTTAAAAACTGCATTTACTCACAGGTTTTGAGCAGGAAACACTGAAATGCTATTAAAGTGCAATATCCAAGGGAACACTGACTCTTTCAAAGATGATCCAAATGGAATTGATGAAAAGTCCCAATGACAAACAACAGAATCAAAAAAGGGTGAGGGGACACCCGGATTCGAACCAGGGACCTCTTGATCTGCAGTCAAATGCTCTACCACTGAGCTATATCCCCAGCTTTTCAGTAAAGTCAGAATGACAAAATATCAGTACATCATGAAAGAGTGTGAGGATCATACTAAGTTGTGCCAGAAAGTACAACCTTGAAACTGTGGAACAGGAGAAGTAGTCCTTAATATTATTTATTAAAGGAAAACTGGATCATTTAAAAAACAGATATTTGTTTCATTGTTATTTTATTTGAATAGGCAGTCGTACATTGGACCAATGCCTCTACATACAATGATTGTTTTGAAACATTCTTAAAGGGGAAGAGGTTTTTACGGGACACCTTATCATTTGAGGATTGGTTACCACAATCATGGAGATGGTGATGAAGTATGATTGTTTTGGGCCAAATTATGGTGAAAAAACATTTCTACGTACTACTACAATTCGGTATTTGGAAGGTACACCCAAACACCCCTTTCGAATACCTTCCATTTAATACATCAGAAAAAGCCATTTTGTGTTTGCAAATGGCCTGATTCTTCAGACCAGCCTTCTTGCAACTGCAATGATAGTTCGTACATCTTGCACGTAGGCAGAGCTTTTAAGGAGAAATTAAATAGTTCCTACGTTGCACAAAAATTAAGTGCTTCAAACAAACACATACTTTGCAAGCACAGAGAAGAGGTGGAATATATGTAAGAGTGAAGACACAGGTGAAATGAGAAATAGATTGACTGCTTCGCTGCCAAGTTTTATACGCCATTTCTTCAGTGCAATACAAGAAAGCACCAAACAGTATAAGAAAGTAGTCAATTGGTTTCATAGTCCATTCCCTTTGTTTAGTGCTGTGAAAGGAAGAGTCGAATTCCAAAATTGATCAATGATGTTTCAGAAATTTCCCAAAGGGAATACCAAGCCGAGTGTTAAAAACTGCATTTACTCACAGGCTTTGAGCAGGAAACACTGAAATGCTATTAAAGTGCAATATCCAAGGGAACACTGACTCTGTCAAAGATGATCCAAATGGAATTGATGAAAAGTCCAAATTACAAACAACAGAATCAAAATAGGGTAAGGGGACAACCGGATTTGAACCAGGGACCTCTTGATCTGCAGTCAAATGTTCTACCACTGAGCTATATCCCCAGCTTTCCAGTAAAATCAGAATGACAAAATATCAGTACATATTGAAAGAGTGTGAGGATCATACTAAGTTGTGCCAGAAAGTACAACCTTGAAACTGTGGAACAGGAGAAGTAGCCCTTAACATTATTTATTAAAGGAAAACTGGATCATTTAAAACAACAGATTTATTTGTTTCATTGTTATTTTATTTGAATAGGCAGTGGTACATAGGACCAATGCCTCTACATACAATGATTGTTTTGAAACATTCTTAAAGGGGAAGAGGTTTTTACGGGACACCTTATCATTTGAGGATTTGTTACCACAATCACGGAGATGGTGATGGAGTATGATTGTTTTGGGCCAAATTATGGTGGAAAAACATTTCTACGTACCACTAAAATTCGGTATTTGGAAGGTACACCCAAACACCCCTTTCGAATAAATTCCATTTAATACATCAGAAAAAGCCATTTTGCGTTTACAAATGGCCTGATTCTTCAGACCAGCCTTCTTGCAACTGCAATGATAGTTCGTACATCTTGCACGTAGGCAGAGCTTTTAAGGAGAAATTAAATAGTTCCTACGTTGCACAAAAATGAAGTGCTTCAAACAAACACATACTTTGCATGCACAGAGAAGAGGTGGAATATATGTAAGACTGAAGACACAGGTGAATTGAGAAATAGATAGACTGCTTCGCTGCCAAGTTTTATACGCCATTTCTTCAGTGCAATACAAGAAAACACCAAACAGTATAACAAAGTTGTCAATTGGTTTCATAGTCCATTCCCTTTGTTTAGTGCTGTGAAAGGAAGAGCCGAATTCCAAAATTGATCAATGATGTTTCAGAAATTTCCCAAAGGGAATACCAAGCTGAGTGTTAAAAACTGCATTTACTCACAGGCTTTGAGCAGGAAACACTGAAATGCTATTAAAGTGCAATATCCAAGGGAACACTGACTCAGTCAAAGATGATCCAAATGGAATTGATGAAAAGTCCCAATTACAAACAACAGAATCAAAATAGGGTGAGGGGACACCCGGATTTGAACCAGGGACCTCTTGATCTGTAGTCAAATGCACTACCACTGAGCTATATCCCCAGCTTTTCAGTAAAATAAGAATGTCAAAATATCAGTACATCATGAAAGAGTGTAAGGATCATACTAAGTTGTGCCAGAAAGTACAACCTTGAAACTGTGGAACAGGAGAAGTAGTCCTTAATATTATTTATTAAAGGAAAACTGGATCAGTTAAAAAAACAGATTTATTTGTTTCATTGTTATTTTATTTGAATAGGCAGTGGTACATAGGACCAATGCCTCTACATACAATGATTGTTTTGAAACATTCTTAAAGGGGAAGAGGTTTTTACGGGACACCTTATCATTTGAGGATTGGTTACCACAATCACGGAGATGGTGATGAAGTATGATTGTTTTGGCCAAATTATGGTGGAAAAAGATTTCTACGTACCACTACAATTCGGTATTTGGAAGGTACACCCAAACACCCCTTTCGAATACCTTCCATTTAATACATCAGAAAAAGCCATTTTGCGTTTGCAAATGGCCTGATTCTTCAGACCAGCCTTCTTGCAACTGCAATGATAGTTCGTACATCTTGCACGTAGGCAGAGCTTTTAAGGAGAAATTAAATAGTTCCTACGTTGCACAAAAATGAAGTGCTTCAAACAAACACATACTTTGCATGCACAGAGAAGAGGTGGAATATATGTTAGACTGAAGACACAGGTGAAATGAGAAATAGATTGACTGCTTCGCTGCCAAGTTTTATACGCCATTTCTTCAGTGCAATACAAGAAAGCACCAAACAGTATAACAAAGTTGTCAATTGGTTTCATAGTCCATTCCCTTTGTTTAGTGCTGTGAAAGGAAGAGCCGAATTCCAAAATTGATCAATGATGTTTCAGAAATTTCCCAAAGGGAATCCCAGGCCGAGTGTTAAAAACTGCATTTACTCACAGGTTTTGAGCAGGAAACACTGAAATGCTATTAAAGTGCAATATCCAAGGGAACACTGACTCTGTCAAAGATGATCCAAATGGAATTGATGAAAAGTACCAATTACAAACAACAGAATCAAAATAGGGTGAGGGGACACCCGGATTTGAACCAGGGACCTCTTGATCTGCAGTCAAATTCTCTACCACTGAGCTATATCCCCAGCTTTTCAGTAAAATCAGAATGACAAAATATCAGTACATCATGAAAGAGTGTGAGGATCATACTAAGTTGTGCCAGAAAGTACAACCTTGAAACTGTGGAACAGGAGAAGTAGTCCTTAATATTATTTATTAAAGGAAAACTGGATCATTTAAAAACAGATTTATTTGTTTCATTGTTATTTTATTTGAATAGGCAGTGGTACATTGGACCAATGCCTCTACATACAATGATTGTTTTGAAACATTCTTAAAGGGGAAGAGGTTTTTACGGGACACCTTATCATTTGAGGATTGGTTACCACAATCACGGAGATGGTGATGAAGTATGATTGTTTTGGCCAAATTATGGTGGAAAAACATTTCTACGTACCACTACAATTCGGTATTTGGAAGGTACACCCAAACACCCCTTTCGAATACCTTCCATTTAATACTTCAGAAAAAGCCATTTTGCGTTTGCAAATGGCCTGATTCTTCAGACCAGCCTTCTTGCAACTGCAATGATAGTTCGTACATCTTGCAAGTAGGCAGAGCTTTTAAGGAGAAATTAAATAGTTCCTACGTTGCACAAAAATGAAGTGCTTCAAACAAACACATACTTTGCATGCACAGAGAAGAGGTGGAATATATGTAAGACTGAAGACACAGGTGAAATGAGAAATAGATTGACTGCTCCGCTGCCAAGTTTTATACGCCATTTCTTCAGTGCAATACAAGAAAGCACCAAACAGTATAAAAACGTTGTCAATTGGTTTCATAGTCCATTCCCTTTGTTTAGTGCTGTGAAAGGAAGAGTCGAATTCCAAAATTGATCAATGATGTTTCAGAAATTTCCCAAAGGGAATACCAAGCCGAGTGTTAAAAACTGCATTTACTCACAGGCTTTGAGCAGGAAACACTGAAATGCTATTAAAGTGTAATATCCAAGGGAACACTGACTCTGTCAAAGATGATCCAAATGGAATTGATGAAAAGTCCAAATTACAAACAACAGAATCAAAATAGGGTAAGTGGACAACCGGATTTGAACCAGGGACCTCTTGATCTGCAGTCAAATGCTCTACCACTGAGCTATATTCCCAGCTTTTCAGTAAAATCAGAATGACAAAATATCAGTACATATTGAAAGAGTGTGAGGATCATACTAAGTTGTGCCAGAAAGTATAACCTTGAAACTGTGGAAAAGGAGAAGTAGCCCTTAACATTATTTATTAAAGGAAAACTGGATCATTTAAAATAACAGATTTATTTGTTTCATTGTTATTTTATTTGAATAGGCAGTGGTACATAGGACCAATGCCTCTACATACAATGATTGTTTTGAAACATTCTTAAAGGGGAAGAGGTTTTTACGGGACACCTTATCATTTGAGGATTTGTTACCACAATCACGGAGATGGTGATGGAGTATGATTGTTTTGGGCCAAATTATGGTGGAAAAACATTTCTACGTACCACTAAAATTCGGTATTTGGAAGGTACACCCAAACACCCCTTTCGAATAAATTCCATTTAATACATCAGAAAAAGCCATTTTGCGTTTACAAATGGCCTGATTCTTCAGACAAGCCTTCTTGCAACTGCAATGATAGTTCGTACATCTTGCACGTAGGCAGAGCTTTTAAGGAGAAATTAAATAGTTCCTACGTTGCACAAAAATGAAGTGCTTCAAACAAACACATACTTTGCATGCACAGAGAAGAGGTGGAATATATGTAAGACTGAAGACACAGGTGAATTGAGAAATAGATAGACTGCTTCGCTGCCAAGTTTTATACGCCATTTCTTCAGTGCAATACAAGAAAGCACCAAACAGTATAACAAAGTTGTCAATTGGTTTCATAGTCCATTCCCTTTGTTTAGTGCTGTGAAAGGAAGAGCCGAATTCCAAAATTGATCAATGATGTTTCAGAAATTTCCCAAAGGGAATACCAAGCCGAGTGTTAAAAACTGCATTTACTCACAGGTTTTGAGCAGGAAACACTGAAATGCTATTAAAGTGCAATATCCAAGGGAACACTGACTCTGTCAAAGATGATCCAAATGGAATTGATGAAAAGTCCCAATGACAAACAACAGAATCAAAATAGGGTGAGGGGACACCCGGATTTGAACCAGGGACCTCTTGATCTGCAGTCAAATGCTCTACCACTGAGCTATATCCCCAGCTTTTCAGTAAAATCAGAATGACAAAATATCAGTACATCATGAAAGAGTGTGAGGATCATACTAAGTTGTGCCAGAAAGTACAAAATTGAAACTGTGGAACAGGAGAAGTAGTCCTTAATATTATTTATTAAAGGAAAACTGGATCATTTAAAAAACAGATATTTGTTTCATTGTTATTTTATTTGAATAGGCAGTCGTACATTGGACCAATAATTCTACAAACAATGATTGTTTTGAAACATTCTTAAAGGGGAAGAGGTTTTTACGGGACAACTTATCATTTGAGGATTGGTTACCACAATCACTGAGATGGTGATGAAGTATGATTGTTTTGGGCCAAATTATGGTGGAAAAACATTTGTACGTACCACTACAATTCGGTATTTGGAAGGTACACCCAAACACCCCTTTCGAATACCTTCCATTTAATACATCAGAAAAAGCCACTTTGCGTTTGCAAATAGCCTGATTCTTCAGACCAGCCTTCTTGCAACTGCAAAGATAGTTCGTACATCTTGCACGTAGGCAGAGCTTTTAAGGAGAAATTAAATAGTTCCTAGGTTGCACAAAAAGTGAAGTGCTTCAAACAAACACATACTTTGCATGCACAGAGAAGAGGTGGAATATATGTTAGACTGAAGACACAGGTGAAATGAGAAATAGATTGACTGCTTCGCTGCCAAGTTTTATACGCCATTTCTTCAGTGCAATACAAGAAAGCACCAAACAGTATAACAAAGTTGTCAATTGGTTTCATAGTCCATTCCCTTTGTTTAGTGCTGTGAAAGGAAAAGCCGAATTCCAAAATTGATCAATGATGTTTCAGAAATTTCCCAAAGGGAATACCAAGCCGAGTGTTAAAAACTGCATTTACTCACAGGTTTTGAGCAGGAAACACTGAAATGCTATTAAAGTGCAATATCCAAGGGAACACTGACTCTTTCAAAGATGATCCAAATGGAATTGATGAAAAGTCCCAATGACAAACAACAGAATCAAAAAAGGGTGAGGGGACACCCGGATTCGAACCAGGGACCTCTTGATCTGCAGTCAAATGCTCTACCACTGAGCTATATCCCCAGCTTTTCAGTAAAGTCAGAATGACAAAATATCAGTACATCATGAAAGAGTGTGAGGATCATACTAAGTTGTGCCAGAAAGTACAACCTTGAAACTGTGGAACAGGAGAAGTAGTCCTTAATATTATTTATTAAAGGAAAACTGGATCATTTAAAAAACAGATATTTGTTTCATTGTTATTTTATTTGAATAGGCAGTCGTACATTGGACCAATGCCTCTACATACAATGATTGTTTTGAAACATTCTTAAAGGGGAAGAGGTTTTTACGGGACACCTTATCATTTGAGGATTGGTTACCACAATCATGGAGATGGTGATGAAGTATGATTGTTTTGGGCCAAATTATGGTGAAAAAACATTTCTACGTACTACTACAATTCGGTATTTGGAAGGTACACCCAAACACCCCTTTCGAATACCTTCCATTTAATACATCAGAAAAAGCCATTTTGTGTTTGCAAATGGCCTGATTCTTCAGACCAGCCTTCTTGCAACTGCAATGATAGTTCGTACATCTTGCACGTAGGCAGAGCTTTTAAGGAGAAATTAAATAGTTCCTACGTTGCACAAAAATTAAGTGCTTCAAACAAACACATACTTTGCAAGCACAGAGAAGAGGTGGAATATATGTAAGAGTGAAGACACAGGTGAAATGAGAAATAGATTGACTGCTTCGCTGCCAAGTTTTATACGCCATTTCTTCAGTGCAATACAAGAAAGCACCAAACAGTATAAGAAAGTAGTCAATTGGTTTCATAGTCCATTCCCTTTGTTTAGTGCTGTGAAAGGAAGAGTCGAATTCCAAAATTGATCAATGATGTTTCAGAAATTTCCCAAAGGGAATACCAAGCCGAGTGTTAAAAACTGCATTTACTCACAGGCTTTGAGCAGGAAACACTGAAATGCTATTAAAGTGCAATATCCAAGGGAACACTGACTCTGTCAAAGATGATCCAAATGGAATTGATGAAAAGTCCAAATTACAAACAACAGAATCAAAATAGGGTAAGGGGACAACCGGATTTGAACCAGGGACCTCTTGATCTGCAGTCAAATGCTCTACCACTGAGCTATATCCCCAGCTTTCCAGTAAAATCAGAATGACAAAATATCAGTACATATTGAAAGAGTGTGAGGATCATACTAAGTTGTGCCAGAAAGTACAACCTTGAAACTGTGGAACAGGAGAAGTAGCCCTTAACATTATTTATTAAAGGAAAACTGGATCATTTAAAACAACAGATTTATTTGTTTCATTGTTATTTTATTTGAATAGGCAGTGGTACATAGGACCAATGCCTCTACATACAATGATTGTTTTGAAACATTCTTAAAGGGGAAGAGGTTTTTACGGGACACCTTATCATTTGAGGATTTGTTACCACAATCACGGAGATGGTGATGGAGTATGATTGTTTTGGGCCAAATTATGGTGGAAAAACATTTCTACGTACCACTAAAATTCGGTATTTGGAAGGTACACCCAAACACCCCTTTCGAATAAATTCCATTTAATACATCAGAAAAAGCCATTTTGCGTTTACAAATGGCCTGATTCTTCAGACCAGCCTTCTTGCAACTGCAATGATAGTTCGTACATCTTGCACGTAGGCAGAGCTTTTAAGGAGAAATTAAATAGTTCCTACGTTGCACAAAAATGAAGTGCTTCAAACAAACACATACTTTGCATGCACAGAGAAGAGGTGGAATATATGTAAGACTGAAGACACAGGTGAATTGAGAAATAGATAGACTGCTTCGCTGCCAAGTTTTATACGCCATTTCTTCAGTGCAATACAAGAAAACACCAAACAGTATAACAAAGTTGTCAATTGGTTTCATAGTCCATTCCCTTTGTTTAGTGCTGTGAAAGGAAGAGCCGAATTCCAAAATTGATCAATGATGTTTCAGAAATTTCCCAAAGGGAATACCAAGCTGAGTGTTAAAAACTGCATTTACTCACAGGCTTTGAGCAGGAAACACTGAAATGCTATTAAAGTGCAATATCCAAGGGAACACTGACTCAGTCAAAGATGATCCAAATGGAATTGATGAAAAGTCCCAATTACAAACAACAGAATCAAAATAGGGTGAGGGGACACCCGGATTTGAACCAGGGACCTCTTGATCTGTAGTCAAATGCACTACCACTGAGCTATATCCCCAGCTTTTCAGTAAAATAAGAATGTCAAAATATCAGTACATCATGAAAGAGTGTAAGGATCATACTAAGTTGTGCCAGAAAGTACAACCTTGAAACTGTGGAACAGGAGAAGTAGTCCTTAATATTATTTATTAAAGGAAAACTGGATCAGTTAAAAAAACAGATTTATTTGTTTCATTGTTATTTTATTTGAATAGGCAGTGGTACATAGGACCAATGCCTCTACATACAATGATTGTTTTGAAACATTCTTAAAGGGGAAGAGGTTTTTACGGGACACCTTATCATTTGAGGATTGGTTACCACAATCATGGAGATGGTGATGAAGTATGATTGTTTTGGCCAAATTATGGTGGAAAAAGATTTCTACGTACCACTACAATTCGGTATTTGGAAGGTACACCCAAACACCCCTTTCGAATACCTTCCATTTAATACATGAGAAAAAGCCATTTTGCGTTTGCAAATGGCCTGATTCTTCAGACCAGCCTTCTTGCAACTGCAATGATAGTTCGTACATCTTGCACGTAGGCAGAGCTTTTAAGGAGAAATTAAATAGTTCCTACGTTGCACAAAAATGAAGTGCTTCAAACAAACACATACTTTGCATGCACAGAGAAGAGGTGGAATATATGTTAGACTGAAGACACAGGTGAAATGAGAAATAGATTGACTGCTTCGCTGCCAAGTTTTATACGCCATTTCTTCAGTGCAATACAAGAAAGCACCAAACAGTATAACAAAGTTGTCAATTGGTTTCATAGTCCATTCCCTTTGTTTAGTGCTGTGAAAGGAAGAGCCGAATTCCAAAATTGATCAATGATGTTTCAGAAATTTCCCAAAGGGAATCCCAGGCCGAGTGTTAAAAACTGCATTTACTCACAGGTTTTGAGCAGGAAACACTGAAATGCTATTAAAGTGCAATATCCAAGGGAACACTGACTCTGTCAAAGATGATCCAAATGGAATTGATGAAAAGTACCAATTACAAACAACAGAATCAAAATAGGGTGAGGGGACACCCGGATTTGAACCAGGGACCTCTTGATCTGCAGTCAAATGCTCTACCACTGAGCTATATCCCCAGCTTTTCAGTAAAATCAGAATGACAAAATATCAGTACATCATGAAAGAGTGTGAGGATCATACTAAGTTGTGCCAGAAAGTACAACCTTGAAACTGTGGAACAGGAGAAGTAGTCCTTAATATTATTTATTAAAGGAAAACTGGATCATTTAAAAACAGATTTATTTGTTTCATTGTTATTTTATTTGAATAGGCAGTGGTACATTGGACCAATGCCTCTACATACAATGATTGTTTTGAAACATTCTTAAAGGGGAAGAGGTTTTTACGGGACACCTTATCATTTGAGGATTGGTTACCACAATCACGGAGATGGTGATGAAGTATGATTGTTTTGGCCAAATTATGGTGGAAAAACATTTCTACGTACCACTACAATTCGGTATTTGGAAGGTACACCCAAACACCCCTTTCGAATACCTTCCATTTAATACTTCAGAAAAAGCCATTTTGCGTTTGCAAATGGCCTGATTCTTCAGACCAGCCTTCTTGCAACTGCAATGATAGTTCGTACATCTTGCAAGTAGGCAGAGCTTTTAAGGAGAAATTAAATAGTTCCTACGTTGCACAAAAATGAAGTGCTTCAAACAAACACATACTTTGCATGCACAGAGAAGAGGTGGAATATATGTAAGACTGAAGACACAGGTGAAATGAGAAATAGATTGACTGCTCCGCTGCCAAGTTTTATACGCCATTTCTTCAGTGCAATACAAGAAAGCACCAAACAGTATAAAAACGTTGTCAATTGGTTTCATAGTCCATTCCCTTTGTTTAGTGCTGTGAAAGGAAGAGTCGAATTCCAAAATTGATCAATGATGTTTCAGAAATTTCCCAAAGGGAATACCAAGCCGAGTGTTAAAAACTGCATTTACTCACAGGCTTTGAGCAGGAAACACTGAAATGCTATTAAAGTGTAATATCCAAGGGAACACTGACTCTGTCAAAGATGATCCAAATGGAATTGATGAAAAGTCCAAATTACAAACAACAGAATCAAAATAGGGTAAGGGGACAACCGGATTTGAACCAGGGACCTCTTGATCTGCAGTCAAATGCTCTACCACTGAGCTATATTCCCAGCTTTTCAGTAAAATCAGAATGACAAAATATCAGTACATATTGAAAGAGTGTGAGGATCATACTAAGTTGTGCCAGAAAGTATAACCTTGAAACTGTGGAAAAGGAGAAGTAGCCCTTAACATTATTTATTAAAGGAAAACTGGATCATTTAAAATAACAGATTTATTTGTTTCATTGTTATTTTATTTGAATAGGCAGTGGTACATAGGACCAATGCCTCTACATACAATGATTGTTTTGAAACATTCTTAAAGGGGAAGAGGTTTTTACGGGACACCTTATCATTTGAGGATTTGTTACCACAATCACGGAGATGGTGATGGAGTATGATTGTTTTGGGCCAAATTATGGTGGAAAAACATTTCTACGTACCACTAAAATTCGGTATTTGGAAGGTACACCCAAACACCCCTTTCGAATAAATTCCATTTAATACATCAGAAAAAGCCATTTTGCGTTTACAAATGGCCTGATTCTTCAGACAAGCCTTCTTGCAACTGCAATGATAGTTCGTACATCTTGCACGTAGGCAGAGCTTTTAAGGAGAAATTAAATAGTTCCTACGTTGCACAAAAATGAAGTGCTTCAAACAAACACATACTTTGCATGCACAGAGAAGAGGTGGAATATATGTAAGACTGAAGACACAGGTGAATTGAGAAATAGATAGACTGCTTCGCTGCCAAGTTTTATACGCCATTTCTTCAGTGCAATACAAGAAAGCACCAAACAGTATAACAAAGTTGTCAATTGGTTTCATAGTCCATTCCCTTTGTTTAGTGCTGTGAAAGGAAGAGCCGAATTCCAAAATTGATCAATGATGTTTCAGAAATTTCCCAAAGGGAATACCAAGCCGAGTGTTAAAAACTGCATTTACTCACAGGTTTTGAGCAGGAAACACTGAAATGCTATTAAAGTGCAATATCCAAGGGAACACTGACTCTGTCAAAGATGATCCAAATGGAATTGATGAAAAGTCCCAATGACAAACAACAGAATCAAAATAGGGTGAGGGGACACCCGGATTTGAACCAGGGACCTCTTGATCTGCAGTCAAATGCTCTACCACTGAGCTATATCCCCAGCTTTTCAGTAAAATCAGAATGACAAAATATCAGTACATCATGAAAGAGTGTGAGGATCATACTAAGTTGTGCCAGAAAGTACAAAATTGAAACTGTGGAACAGGAGAAGTAGTCCTTAATATTATTTATTAAAGGAAAACTGGATCATTTAAAAAACAGATATTTGTTTCATTGTTATTTTATTTGAATAGGCAGTCGTACATTGGACCAATAATTCTACAAACAATGATTGTTTTGAAACATTCTTAAAGGGGAAGAGGTTTTTACGGGACAACTTATCATTTGAGGATTGGTTACCACAATCACTGAGATGGTGATGAAGTATGATTGTTTTGGGCCAAATTATGGTGGAAAAACATTTGTACGTACCACTACAATTCGGTATTTGGAAGGTACACCCAAACACCCCTTTCGAATACCTTCCATTTAATACATCAGAAAAAGCCACTTTGCGTTTGCAAATAGCCTGATTCTTCAGACCAGCCTTCTTGCAACTGCAAAGATAGTTCGTACATCTTGCACGTAGGCAGAGCTTTTAAGGAGAAATTAAATAGTTCCTAGGTTGCACAAAAAGTGAAGTGCTTCAAACAAACACATACTTTGCATGCACAGAGAAGAGGTGGAATATATGTTAGACTGAAGACACAGGTGAAATGAGAAATAGATTGACTGCTTCGCTGCCAAGTTTTATACGCCATTTCTTCAGTGCAATACAAGAAAGCACCAAACAGTATAACAAAGTTGTCAATTGGTTTCATAGTCCATTCCCTTTGTTTAGTGCTGTGAAAGGAAAAGCCGAATTCCAAAATTGATCAATGATGTTTCAGAAATTTCCCAAAGGGAATACCAAGCCGAGTGTTAAAAACTGCATTTACTCACAGGTTTTGAGCAGGAAACACTGAAATGCTATTAAAGTGCAATATCCAAGGGAACACTGACTCTTTCAAAGATGATCCAAATGGAATTGATGAAAAGTCCCAATGACAAACAACAGAATCAAAAAAGGGTGAGGGGACACCCGGATTCGAACCAGGGACCTCTTGATCTGCAGTCAAATGCTCTACCACTGAGCTATATCCCCAGCTTTTCAGTAAAGTCAGAATGACAAAATATCAGTACATCATGAAAGAGTGTGAGGATCATACTAAGTTGTGCCAGAAAGTACAACCTTGAAACTGTGGAACAGGAGAAGTAGTCCTTAATATTATTTATTAAAGGAAAACTGGATCATTTAAAAAACAGATATTTGTTTCATTGTTATTTTATTTGAATAGGCAGTCGTACATTGGACCAATGCCTCTACATACAATGATTGTTTTGAAACATTCTTAAAGGGGAAGAGGTTTTTACGGGACACCTTATCATTTGAGGATTGGTTACCACAATCATGGAGATGGTGATGAAGTATGATTGTTTTGGGCCAAATTATGGTGAAAAAACATTTCTACGTACTACTACAATTCAGTATTTGGAAGGTACACCCAAACACCCCTTTCGAATACCTTCCATTTAATACATCAGAAAAAGCCATTTTGTGTTTGCAAATGGCCTGATTCTTCAGACCAGCCTTCTTGCAACTG
The DNA here is from genome assembly GCF_964261635.1 of Lissotriton helveticus. Lineage (NCBI taxonomy): Eukaryota > Metazoa > Chordata > Amphibia > Caudata > Salamandridae > Lissotriton > Lissotriton helveticus. The sequence goes on along the minus strand of NC_136058.1, from coordinate 325,431,141 downwards.
CAATGATAGTTCGTACATCTTGCACGTAGGCAGAGCTTTTAAGGAGAAATTAAATAGTTCCTACGTTGCACAAAAATTAAGTGCTTCAAACAAACACATACTTTGCAAGCACAGAGAAGAGGTGGAATATATGTAAGAGTGAAGACACAGGTGAAATGAGAAATAGATTGACTGCTTCGCTGCCAAGTTTTATACGCCATTTCTTCAGTGCAATACAAGAAAGCACCAAACAGTATAAGAAAGTAGTCAATTGGTTTCATAGTCCATTCCCTTTGTTTAGTGCTGTGAAAGGAAGAGTCGAATTCCAAAATTGATCAATGATGTTTCAGAAATTTCCCAAAGGGAATACCAAGCCGAGTGTTAAAAACTGCATTTACTCACAGGCTTTGAGCAGGAAACACTGAAATGCTATTAAAGTGCAATATCCAAGGGAACACTGACTCTGTCAAAGATGATCCAAATGGAATTGATGAAAAGTCCAAATTACAAACAACAGAATCAAAATAGGGTAAGGGGACAACCGGATTTGAACCAGGGACCTCTTGATCTGCAGTCAAATGCTCTACCACTGAGCTATATCCCCAGCTTTCCAGTAAAATCAGAATGACAAAATATCAGTACATATTGAAAGAGTGTGAGGATCATACTAAGTTGTGCCAGAAAGTACAACCTTGAAACTGTGGAACAGGAGAAGTAGCCCTTAACATTATTTATTAAAGGAAAACTGGATCATTTAAAACAACAGATTTATTTGTTTCATTGTTATTTTATTTGAATAGGCAGTGGTACATAGGACCAATGCCTCTACATACAATGATTGTTTTGAAACATTCTTAAAGGGGAAGAGGTTTTTACGGGACACCTTATCATTTGAGGATTTGTTACCACAATCACGGAGATGGTGATGGAGTATGATTGTTTTGGGCCAAATTATGGTGGAAAAACATTTCTACGTACCACTAAAATTCGGTATTTGGAAGGTACACCCAAACACCCCTTTCGAATAAATTCCATTTAATACATCAGAAAAAGCCATTTTGCGTTTACAAATGGCCTGATTCTTCAGACCAGCCTTCTTGCAACTGCAATGATAGTTCGTACATCTTGCACGTAGGCAGAGCTTTTAAGGAGAAATTAAATAGTTCCTACGTTGCACAAAAATGAAGTGCTTCAAACAAACACATACTTTGCATGCACAGAGAAGAGGTGGAATATATGTAAGACTGAAGACACAGGTGAATTGAGAAATAGATAGACTGCTTCGCTGCCAAGTTTTATACGCCATTTCTTCAGTGCAATACAAGAAAACACCAAACAGTATAACAAAGTTGTCAATTGGTTTCATAGTCCATTCCCTTTGTTTAGTGCTGTGAAAGGAAGAGCCGAATTCCAAAATTGATCAATGATGTTTCAGAAATTTCCCAAAGGGAATACCAAGCTGAGTGTTAAAAACTGCATTTACTCACAGGCTTTGAGCAGGAAACACTGAAATGCTATTAAAGTGCAATATCCAAGGGAACACTGACTCAGTCAAAGATGATCCAAATGGAATTGATGAAAAGTCCCAATTACAAACAACAGAATCAAAATAGGGTGAGGGGACACCCGGATTTGAACCAGGGACCTCTTGATCTGTAGTCAAATGCACTACCACTGAGCTATATCCCCAGCTTTTCAGTAAAATAAGAATGTCAAAATATCAGTACATCATGAAAGAGTGTAAGGATCATACTAAGTTGTGCCAGAAAGTACAACCTTGAAACTGTGGAACAGGAGAAGTAGTCCTTAATATTATTTATTAAAGGAAAACTGGATCAGTTAAAAAAACAGATTTATTTGTTTCATTGTTATTTTATTTGAATAGGCAGTGGTACATAGGACCAATGCCTCTACATACAATGATTGTTTTGAAACATTCTTAAAGGGGAAGAGGTTTTTACGGGACACCTTATCATTTGAGGATTGGTTACCACAATCACGGAGATGGTGATGAAGTATGATTGTTTTGGCCAAATTATGGTGGAAAAAGATTTCTACGTACCACTACAATTCGGTATTTGGAAGGTACACCCAAACACCCCTTTCGAATACCTTCCATTTAATACATCAGAAAAAGCCATTTTGCGTTTGCAAATGGCCTGATTCTTCAGACCAGCCTTCTTGCAACTGCAATGATAGTTCGTACATCTTGCACGTAGGCAGAGCTTTTAAGGAGAAATTAAATAGTTCCTACGTTGCACAAAAATGAAGTGCTTCAAACAAACACATACTTTGCATGCACAGAGAAGAGGTGGAATATATGTTAGACTGAAGACACAGGTGAAATGAGAAATAGATTGACTGCTTCGCTGCCAAGTTTTATACGCCATTTCTTCAGTGCAATACAAGAAAGCACCAAACAGTATAACAAAGTTGTCAATTGGTTTCATAGTCCATTCCCTTTGTTTAGTGCTGTGAAAGGAAGAGCCGAATTCCAAAATTGATCAATGATGTTTCAGAAATTTCCCAAAGGGAATCCCAAGCCGAGTGTTAAAAACTGCATTTACTCACAGGTTTTGAGCAGGAAACACTGAAATGCTATTAAAGTGCAATATCCAAGGGAACACTGACTCTGTCAAAGATGATCCAAATGGAATTGATGAAAAGTACCAATTACAAACAACAGAATCAAAATAGGGTGAGGGGACACCCGGATTTGAACCAGGGACCTCTTGATCTGCAGTCAAATGCTCTACCACTGAGCTATATCCCCAGCTTTTCAGTAAAATCAGAATGACAAAATATCAGTACATCATGAAAGAGTGTGAGGATCATACTAAGTTGTGCCAGAAAGTACAACCTTGAAACTGTGGAACAGGAGAAGTAGTCCTTAATATTATTTATTAAAGGAAAACTGGATCATTTAAAAACAGATTTATTTGTTTCATTGTTATTTTATTTGAATAGGCAGTGGTACATTGGACCAATGCCTCTACATACAATGATTGTTTTGAAACATTCTTAAAGGGGAAGAGGTTTTTACGGGACACCTTATCATTTGAGGATTGGTTACCACAATCACGGAGATGGTGATGAAGTATGATTGTTTTGGCCAAATTATGGTGGAAAAACATTTCTACGTACCACTACAATTCGGTATTTGGAAGGTACACCCAAACACCCCTTTCGAATACCTTCCATTTAATACTTCAGAAAAAGCCATTTTGCGTTTGCAAATGGCCTGATTCTTCAGACCAGCCTTCTTGCAACTGCAATGATAGTTCGTACATCTTGCAAGTAGGCAGAGCTTTTAAGGAGAAATTAAATAGTTCCTACGTTGCACAAAAATGAAGTGCTTCAAACAAACACATACTTTGCATGCACAGAGAAGAGGTGGAATATATGTAAGACTTAAGACACAGGTGAAATGAGAAATAGATTGACTGCTCCGCTGCCAAGTTTTATACGCCATTTCTTCAGTGCAATACAAGAAAGCACCAAACAGTATAAAAACGTTGTCAATTGGTTTCATAGTCCATTCCCTTTGTTTAGTGCTGTGAAAGGAAGAGTCGAATTCCAAAATTGATCAATGATGTTTCAGAAATTTCCCAAAGGGAATACCAAGCCGAGTGTTAAAAACTGCATTTACTCACAGGCTTTGAGCAGGAAACACTGAAATGCTATTAAAGTGTAATATCCAAGGGAACACTGACTCTGTCAAAGATGATCCAAATGGAATTGATGAAAAGTCCAAATTACAAACAACAGAATCAAAATAGGGTAAGGGGACAACCGGATTTGAACCAGGGACCTCTTGATCTGCAGTCAAATGCTCTACCACTGAGCTATATTCCCAGCTTTTCAGTAAAATCAGAATGACAAAATATCAGTACATATTGAAAGAGTGTGAGGATCATACTAAGTTGTGCCAGAAAGTATAACCTTGAAACTGTGGAAAAGGAGAAGTAGCCCTTAACATTATTTATTAAAGGAAAACTGGATCATTTAAAATAACAGATTTATTTGTTTCATTGTTATTTTATTTGAATAGGCAGTGGTACATAGGACCAATGCCTCTACATACAATGATTGTTTTGAAACATTCTTAAAGGGGAAGAGGTTTTTACGGGACACCTTATCATTTGAGGATTTGTTACCACAATCACGGAGATGGTGATGGAGTATGATTGTTTTGGGCCAAATTATGGTGGAAAAACATTTCTACGTACCACTAAAATTCGGTATTTGGAAGGTACACCCAAACACCCCTTTCGAATAAATTCCATTTAATACATCAGAAAAAGCCATTTTGCGTTTACAAATGGCCTGATTCTTCAGACAAGCCTTCTTGCAACTGCAATGATAGTTCGTACATCTTGCACGTAGGCAGAGCTTTTAAGGAGAAATTAAATAGTTCCTACGTTGCACAAAAATGAAGTGCTTCAAACAAACACATACTTTGCATGCACAGAGAAGAGGTGGAATATATGTAAGACTGAAGACACAGGTGAATTGAGAAATAGATAGACTGCTTCGCTGCCAAGTTTTATACGCCATTTCTTCAGTGCAATACAAGAAAGCACCAAACAGTATAACAAAGTTGTCAATTGGTTTCATAGTCCATTCCCTTTGTTTAGTGCTGTGAAAGGAAGAGCCGAATTCCAAAATTGATCAATGATGTTTCAGAAATTTCCCAAAGGGAATACCAAGCCGAGTGTTAAAAACTGCATTTACTCACAGGTTTTGAGCAGGAAACACTGAAATGCTATTAAAGTGCAATATCCAAGGGAACACTGACTCTGTCAAAGATGATCCAAATGGAATTGATGAAAAGTCCCAATGACAAACAACAGAATCAAAATAGGGTGAGGGGACACCCGGATTTGAACCAGGGACCTCTTGATCTGCAGTCAAATGCTCTACCACTGAGCTATATCCCCAGCTTTTCAGTAAAATCAGAATGACAAAATATCAGTACATCATGAAAGAGTGTGAGGATCATACTAAGTTGTGCCAGAAAGTACAAAATTGAAACTGTGGAACAGGAGAAGTAGTCCTTAATATTATTTATTAAAGGAAAACTGGATCATTTAAAAAACAGATATTTGTTTCATTGTTATTTTATTTGAATAGGCAGTCGTACATTGGACCAATAATTCTACAAACAATGATTGTTTTGAAACATTCTTAAAGGGGAAGAGGTTTTTACGGGACAACTTATCATTTGAGGATTGGTTACCACAATCACTGAGATGGTGATGAAGTATGATTGTTTTGGGCCAAATTATGGTGGAAAAACATTTGTACGTACCACTACAATTCGGTATTTGGAAGGTACACCCAAACACCCCTTTCGAATACCTTCCATTTAATACATCAGAAAAAGCCACTTTGCGTTTGCAAATAGCCTGATTCTTCAGACCAGCCTTCTTGCAACTGCAAAGATAGTTCGTACATCTTGCACGTAGGCAGAGCTTTTAAGGAGAAATTAAATAGTTCCTAGGTTGCACAAAAAGTGAAGTGCTTCAAACAAACACATACTTTGCATGCACAGAGAAGAGGTGGAATATATGTTAGACTGAAGACACAGGTGAAATGAGAAATAGATTGACTGCTTCGCTGCCAAGTTTTATACGCCATTTCTTCAGTGCAATACAAGAAAGCACCAAACAGTATAACAAAGTTGTCAATTGGTTTCATAGTCCATTCCCTTTGTTTAGTGCTATGAAAGGAAGAGCCAAATTCCAAAATTGATCAATGATGTTTCAGAAATTTCCCAAAGGGAATCCCAAGCCGAGTGTTAAAAACTGCATTTACTCACAGGTTTTGAGCAGGAAACACTGAAATGCTATTAAAGTGCAATATCCAAGGGAACACTGACTCTGTCAAAGATGATCCAAATGGAATTGATGAAAAGTACCAATTACAAACAACAGAATCAAAATAGGGTGAGGGGACACCCGGATTTGAACCAGGGACCTATTGATCTGCAGTCAAATGCTCTACCACTGAGCTATATCCCCAGCTTTTCAGTAAAATCAGAATGACAAAATATCAGTACATCATGAAAGAGTGTGAGGATCATACTAAGTTGTGCCAGAAAGTACAACCTAAACTGTGGAACAGGAGAAGTAGTCCTTAATATTATTTATTAAAGGAAAACTGGATCATTTAAAAACAGATTTATTTGTTTCATTGTTATTTTATTTGAATAGGCAGTGGTACATTGGACCAATGCCTCTACATACAATGATTGTTTTGAAACATTCTTAAAGGGGAAGAGGTTTTTACGGGACACCTTATCATTTGAGGATTGGTTACCACAATCACGGAGATGGTGATGAAGTATGATTGTTTTGGCCAAATTATGGTGGAAAAACATTTCTACGTACCACTACAATTCGGTATTTGGAAGGTACACCCAAACACCCCTTTCGAATACCTTCCATTTAATACTTCAGAAAAAGCCATTTTGCGTTTGCAAATGGCCTGATTCTTCAGACCAGCCTTCTTGCAACTGCAATGATAGTTCGTACATCTTGCAAGTAGGCAGAGCTTTTAAGGAGAAATTAAATAGTTCCTACGTTGCACAAAAATGAAGTGCTTCAAACAAACACATACTTTGCATGCACAGAGAAGAGGTGAAATATATGTAAGACTGAAGACAGAGGTGAAATGAGAAATAGATTGACTGCTTCGCTGCCAAGTTTTATACGCCATTTCTTCAGTGCAATACAAGAAAGCACCAAACAGTATAACAAAGTTGTCAATTGGTTTCATAGTCCATTCCCTTTGTTTAGTGCTGTGAAAGGAAGAGGCGAATTCCAAAATTGATCAATGATGTTACAGAAATTTCCCAAAGGGAATACCAAGCCGAGTGTTAAAAACTGCATTTACTCATAGGTTTTGAGCAGGAAACACTGAAATGCTATTAAAGTGCAATATCCAAGGGAACACTGACTCTGTCAAAGATGATCCAAATGGAATTGATGAAAAGTCCCAATTACAAACAACAGAATCAAAATAGAGTGAGGTGACACACGGATTTGAACCAGGGACCTCTTGAACTGCAGTCAAATGCTCTACCACTGAGCTATATCCCCAGCTTTATAGTAAAATCAGAATGACAAAATATCAGTACATCATGAAAGAGTGAGTGGATCATACTAAGTTGTTCCGGAAAGTACAACCTTGAAACTGTGGAACAGGAGAAATAGTCCTTAATATTATTTATTAAAGGAAAACTGGATCATTTAAAAAACAGATATTTGTTTCATTGTTATTTTATTTGAATAGGCAGTGGTACATAGGACCAATGCCTCTACATACAATGATTGTTTTGAAACATTCTTAAAGGGGAAGAGGTTTTTACGGGACACCTTATCATTTGAGGATTGGTTACCACAATCAGTGAGATGGTGATGAAGTATGATTGTTTTGGGCCAAATTATGGTGGAAAAACATTTCTACGTACCACTACAATTCAGTATTTGGAAGGTACACCCAAACACCCCTTTCGAATACCTTCCATTTAATACATCAGAAAAAGCCATTTTGAGTTTGCAAATGGCCTGATTCTTCAGACCAGCCTTCTTGCAACTGCAATGATAGTTCGTACATCTTGCACGTAGGCAGAGCTTTTAAGGAGAAATTAAATAGTTCCTACGTTGCACAAAAATGAAGTGCTTCAAACAAACACATACTTTGCATGCACAGAGAAGAGGTGGAATATATGTAAGACTGAAGACACAGGTGAAATGAGAAATAGATTGACTGCTCCGCTGCCAAGTTTTATACGCCATTTCTTCAGTGCAATACAAGAAAGCACCAAACAGTATAACAAAGTTGTCAATTGGTTTCATAGTCCATTCCCTTTGTTTAGTGCTGTGAAAGGAAGAGCCGAATTCCAAAATTGATCAATGTTTCAGAAATTTCCCAAAGGGAATACCAAGCCGAGTGTTAAAAACTGCATTTACTCACGGCAGGCTTTGAGCAGGAAACACTGAAATGCTATTAAAGTGCAATATCCAAGGGAACACTGACTCAGTCAAAGATGATCCAAATGGAATTGATGAAAAGTCCCAATTACAAACAACAGAATCAAAATAGGGTGAGGGGACACCCGGATTTGAACCAGGGACCTCTTGATCTGCAGTCAAGTGCTCTACCACTGAGCTATATCCCCAGATTTTCAGCAAAATAAGAATGACAAAATATCAGTACATCATGAAAGAGTGTGAGGATCATACTAAGTTGTGCCAGAAAGTACAACCTTGAAACTGTGGAACAGGAGAAGTAGTCCTTAATATTATTTATTAAAGGAAAACTGGATCAGTTAAAAAACAGATTTATTTGTTTCATTGTTATTTTATTTTAATAGGCAGTGGTACATAGGACCAATGCCTCTACATACAATGATTGTTTTGAAACATTCTTAAAGGGGAAGAGGTTTTTACGGGACACCTTATCATTTGAGGATTGGTTACCACAATCACGGAGATGGTGATGAAGTATGATTGTTTTGGCCAAATTATGGTGGAAAAAGATTTCTACGTACCACTACAATTCGGTATTTGGAAGGTACACCCAAACACCCCTTTCGAATACCTTCCATTTAATACATCAGAAAAAGCCATTTTGCATTTGCAAATGGCCTGATTCTTCAGACCAGCCTTCTTGCAACTGCAATGATAGTTCGTACATCTTGCACGTAGGCAGAGCTTTTAAGGAGAAATTAAATAGTTCCTATGTTGCACAAAAATGAAGTGCTTCAAACAAACACATACTTTGCATGCACAGAGAAGAGGTGGAATATATGTTAGACTGAAGACACAGGTGAAATGAGAAATAGATTGACTGCTTCGCTGCCAGGTTTTATACGCCATTTCTTCAGTGCAATACAAGAAAGCCCCAAACAGTATAACAAAGTTGTCAATTGGTTTCATAGTCCATTCCCTTTGTTTAGTGCTGTGAAAGGAAGAGCCGAATTCCAAAATTGATCAATGTTTCAGAAATTTCCCAAAGGGAATACCAAGCCGAGTGTTAAAAACTGCATTTACTCACAGCAGGCTTTGAGCAGGAAACACTGAAATGCTATTAAAGTGCAATATCCAAGGGAACACTGACTCAGTCAAAGATGATCCAAATGGAATTGATGAAAAGTCCCAATTACAAACAACAGAATCAAAATAGGGTGAGGGGACACCCGGATTTGAACCAAGGACCTCTTGATCTGCAGTCAAATGCTCTACCACTGAGCTATATCCCCAGCTTCTCCGTAAAATAAGAATGACAAAATATCAGTACATCATGAAAGAGTGTGAGGATCATACTAAGTTGTGCCAGAAAGTATAACCTTGAAACTGTGGAACAGGAGAAGTAGTCCTTAATATTATTTATTAAAGGAAAACTGGATCAGTTAAAAAACAGATTTATTTGTTTCATTGTTATTTTATTTGAATAGGCAGTGGTACATAGGACCAATGCCTCTAAATACAATGATTGTTTTGAAACATTCTTAAAGGGGAAGAGGTTTTTACGGGACACCTTATCATTTGAGGATTGGTTACCACAATCACGGAGATGGTGATGAAGTATGATTGTTTTGGCCAAATTATGGTGGAAAAAGATTTCTACGTACCACTACAATTCGGTATTTGGAAGGTACACCCAAACACCCCTTTCGAATACCTTCCATTTAATACATCAGAAAAAGCAATTTTGCGTTTGCAAATGGCCTGATTCTTCAGACCAGCCTTCTTGCAACTGCAATGATAGTTCGTACATCTTGCACGTAGGCAGAGCTTTTAAGGAGAAATTAAATAGTTCCTACGTTGCACAAAAATGAAGTGCTTCAAACAAACACATACTTTGCATGCACAGAGAAGAGGTGGAATATATGTTAGACTGAAGACACAGGTGAAATGAGAAATAGATTGACTGCTTCGCTGCCAAGTTTTATACGCCATTTCTTCAGTGCAATACAAGAAAGCACCAAACAGTATAACAAAGTTGTCAATTGGTTTCATAGTCCATTCCCTTTGTTTAGTGCTGTGAAAGGAAGAGCCAAATTCCAAAATTGATCAATGATGTTTCAGAAATTTCCCAAAGGGAATCCCAAGCCGAGTGTTAAAAACTGCATTTACTCACAGGTTTTGAGCAGGAAACACTGAAATGCTATTAAAGTGCAATATCCAAGGGAACACTGACTCTGTCAAAGATGATCCAAATGGAATTGATGAAAAGTACCAATTACAAACAACAGAATCAAAATAGGGTGAGGGGACTCCCGGATTTGAACCAGGGACCTCTTGATCTGCAGTCAAATGCTCTACCACTGAGCTATATCCCCAGCTTTTCAGTAAAATCAGAATGACAAAATATCAGTACATCATGAAAGAGTGTGAGGATCATACTAAGTTGTGCCAGAAAGTACAACCTTGAAACTGTGGAACAGGAGAAGTAGTCCTTAATATTATTTATTAAAGGAAAACTGGATCATTTAAAAACAGATTTATTTGTTTCATTGTTATTTTATTTGAATAGGCAGTGGTACATTGGACCAATGCCTCTACATACAATGATTGTTTTGAAACATTCTTAAAGGGAAAGAGGTTTTTACGGGACACCTTATCATTTGAGGATTGGTTACCACAATCACAGAGATGGTGATGAAGTATGATTGTTTTGGCCAAATTATGGTGGAAAAACATTTCTACGTACCACTACAATTCGGTATTTGGAAGGTACACCCAAACACCCCTTTCGAATACCTTCCATTTAATACTTCAGAAAAAGCCATTTTGCGTTTGCAAATGGCCTGATTCTTCAGACCAGCCTTCTTGCAACTGCAATGATAGTTCGTACATCTTGCACGTAGGCAGAGCTTTTAAGGAGAAATTAAATAGTTCCTACGTTGCACAAAAATGAAGTGCTTCAAACAAACACATACTTTGCATGCACAGAGAAGAGGTGGAATATATGTAAGACTGAAGACACAGGTGAAATGAGAAATAGATTGACTGCTCCGCTGCCAAGTTGTATACGCCATTTCTTCAGTGCAATACAAGAAAGCACCAAACAGTATAACAACGTTGTCAATTGGTTTCATAGTCCATTCCCTTTGTTTAGCGCTGTGAAAGGAAGAGCCGAATTCCAAAATTGATCAATGATGTTTCAGAAATTTCCCAAAGGGAATACCAAGCCGAGTGTTAAAAACTGCATTTACTCAGAGGTTTTGAGCAGGAAACACTGAAATGCTATTAAAGTGCAATATCTTAGGGAACACTGACTCTGTCAAAGATAATCCAAATGGAATTGATGAAAAGTCCAAATTACAAACAACAGAATCAAAATAGGGTAAGGGGACAACCGGATTTGAACCAGGGACCTCTTGATCTGCAGTCAAATGCTCTACCACTGAGCTATATCCCCAGCTTTTCAGTAAAATCAGGATGACAAAATATCAGTACATATTGAAAGAGTGTGAGGATCATACTAAGTTGTGCCAGAAAGTACAACCTTGAAACTGTGGAACAGGAGAAGTAGTCCTTAACATCATTTATTAAAGGAAAACTGGATCATTTAAAAAACAGATTTATTTGTTTCATTGTTATTTTATTTGAATAGGCAGTGGTACATAGGACAAATGCCTCTACATACAATGATTGTTTTGAAACATTCTTAAAGGGGTAGAGGTTTTTACGGGACACCTTATCATTTGAGGATTTGTTACCACAATCACGGAGATGGTGATGAAGTATGATTGTTTTGGCCAAATTATGGTGGAAAAACATTTCTACGTACCACTACAATTCGGTATTTGGAAGGTACACCCAAACACCCCTTTCGAATACCTTCCATTTAATACATCAGAAAAAGCCATTTTGCATTTGCAAATGGCCTGATTCTTCAGACCAGCCTTCCTGCAACTGCAATGGTAGTTCGTACATCTTGCACGTAGGCAGAGCTTTTAAGGAGAAATTAAATAGTTCCGACGTTGCACAAAAATTAAGTGCTTCAAACAAACACATACTTTGCATGCACAGAGAAGAGGTGAAATATATGTAAGACTGAAGACAGAGGTGAAATAAGAAATAGATTGACTGCTTCGCCGCCAAGTTTTATACGCCATTTCTTCAGTGCAATACAAGAAAGCACCAAACAGTATAACAAAGTTGTCAATTGGTTTCATAGTCCATTCCCTTTGTTTAGTGCTGTGAAAGGAAGAGCTGAATTCCAAAATTTATCAAAGATGTTTCAGAAATTTCCCAAAGGGAATACCAAGCCGAGTGTTAAAAACTGCAATTACTCACAGGTTTTGAGCAGGAAACACTGAAATGCTATTAAAGTGCAATATCCAAGGGAACACTGACTCTGTCAAAGATGATCCAAATGGAATTGATGAAAAGTCCCAATTACAAACAACAGAATCAAACTAGGGTGAGGGGACTCCAGGATTTGAACCAGGTACCTCTTGATCTGCAGTCAAATGGTCTACCACTGAGCTATATCCCCAGCTTTTCAGTAAAATCAGAATGACAAAATATCAGTACATCATGAAAGAGTGAGAGGATCATACTGAGTTGTTCCGGAAAGTACAACCTTGAAACTGTGGAACAGGAGAAGTAGTCCTTAATATTATTTATTAAAGGAAAACTGGATCATTTAAAAAACAGATATTTGTTTCATTGTTATTTTATTTGAATAGGCAGTCGTACATTGGACCAATGCCTCTACATACAATGATTGATTTGAAACATTCTTAAAGGGGAAGAGGTTTTTACGGGACAACTTATCATTTGAGGATTGGTTACCACAATCACTGAGATGGTGATGAAGTATGATTGTTTTTGGCCAAATTATGGTGGAAAAACATTTGTACGTACCACTACAATTCGGTATTTGGAAGGTACACCCAAACACTCCTTTTGAATACCTTCCTTTTAATACATCAGAAAAAGCCACTTTGCGTTTGCAAATAGCCTGATTCTTCAGACCAGCCTTCTTGCAACTGCAAAGATAGTTCGTACATCTTGCACGTAGGCAGAGCTTTTAAGGAGAAATTAAATAGTTCCTAAGTTGCACAAAAAGTGAAGTGCTTCAAACAAACACATACTTTGCATGCACAGAGAAGAGGTGGAATATATGTGAGACTGAAGACAAAGGTGAAATGAGAAATAGATTGACTGCTCCGCTGCCAAGTTTTATACGCCATTTCTTCAGTGCAATACAAGAAAGCACCAAACAGTATAACAACATTGTCAATTGGTTTCATAGTCCATTCCCTTTGTTTAGTGCTGTGAAAGGAAGAGCCGATTTCCAAAATTGATCAATGTTTCAGAAATTTCCCAAAGGGAATACCAAGCCGAGTGTTAAAAACTGCATTTACTCACAGGCTTTGAGCAGGAAACACTGAAATGCTATTAAAGTGCAATATCCAAGGGAACACTGACTCAGTCAAAGATGATCCAAATGCAATTGATGAAAAGTCCCAATTACAAACAACAGAATCAAAATAGGGTGAGGGGACACCCGGATTTGAACCAGAGACCTCTTGATCTGCAGTCAAATGCTCTACCACTGAGCTATATCCCCAGCTTTGCATTAAAATAAGAATGACAAAATATCAGTACATCATGAAAGAGTGTGAGGATCATACTAAGTTGTGCCAGAAAGTACAACCTTGAAACTGTGGAACAGGAGAAATAGTCCTTAATATTATTTATTAAAGGAAAACTGGATCATTTAAAAACAGATTTATTTGTTTCATTGTTATTTTATTTGAATAGGCAGTGGTACATAGGACCAATGCCTCTACATACAATGATTGTTTTGAAACATTCTTAAAGGGGAAGAGGTTTTTACGGGACACCTTATCATTTGAGGATTGGTTACCACAATCACGGAGATGGTGATGAAGTATGATTCTTTTGGCCAAATTATGGTGGAAAAACATTTCTACGTACCACTACAATTCGGTATTTGGAAGGTACACCCAAACACCCCTTTCGAATACCTTCCATTTAATACATCAGAAAAAGCCATTTTGCGTTTTCAAATGGCCTGATTCTTCAGACCAGCCTTCTTGCAACTGCAATGATAGTTCGTACATCTTGCAAGTAGGCAGAGCTTTTGAGGAGAAATTAAATAGTTCCTACGTTGAACAAAAATGAAGTGCTTCAAACAAACACATACTTTGCATGCACAGAGAAGAGGTGAAATATATGTAAGACTGAAGACAGAGGTGAAATGAGAAATAGATTGACTGCTTCGCTGCCAAGTTTTGTACGCCATTTCTTCAGTGCAATACAAGAAAGCACCAAACAGTATAACAAAGTTGTCAATTGGTTTCATAGTCCATTCCCTTTGTTTAGTGCTGTGAAAGGAAGAGCCGAATTCCAAAATTGATCAATGATGTTACAGAAATTTCCCAAAGGGAATACCAAGCCGAGTGTTAAAAACTGCATTTACTCACAGGTTTTGAGCAGGAAACACTGAAATGCTATTAAAGTGCAATATCCAAGGGAACACTGACTCTGTCAAAAATGATCCAAATGGAATTGATGAAAAGTCCCAATTACAAACAACAGAATCAAAATAGGGTGAGGGGACACCCGGATGTGAACCAGGGACCTCTTGATCTGCAGTCAAATGCTCTACCACTGAGCTATATCCCCAGCTTTACAGTAAAGTCAGAATGACAAAATATCAGTACATCATGAAAGAGTGAGTGGATCATACTAAGTTGTTCCGGAAAGTACAATCTTGAAACTGTGGAACAGGAGAAATAGTCCTTAATATTATTTATTAAAGGAAAACTGGATCATTTAAAAAACAGATATTTGTTTCATTGTTATTTTATTTGAATAGGCAGTGGTACATCAGACCAATGCCTCTACATACAATGATTGTTTTGAAACATTCTTAAAGGGGAAGAGGTTTTTACGGGACACCTTATCATTTGAGGATTGGTTACCACAATTAGTGAGATGGTGATGAAGTGTGATTGTTTTGGGCCAAATTATGGTGGAAAAACATTTCTACGTACCACTACAATTCAGTATTTGGAAGGTACACCCAAACACCCCTTTCGAATACCTTCCATTTAATACATCAGAAAAAGCCATTTTGCGTTTGCAAATGGCCTGATTCTTCAGACCAGCCTTCTTGCAACTGCAATGATAGTTCGTACATCTTGCACGTAGGCAGAGCTTTTAAGGAGAAATTAAATAGTTCCTACGTTGCACAAAAATGAAGTGCTTCAAACAAACACATACTTTGCATGCACAGAGAAGAGGTGGAATATATGTTAGACTGAAGACACAGGTGAAATGAGAAATAGATTGACTGCTCCGCTGCCAAGTTTTATACGCCATTTCTTCAGTGCAATACAAGAAAGCACCAAACAGTATAACAACATTGTCAATTGGTTTCATAGTCCATTCCCTTTGTTTAGTGCTGTGAAAGGAAGAGCCGATTTCCAAAATTGATCAATGATGTTTCAGAAATTTCCCAAAGGGAATACCAAGCCGAGTGTTAAAAACTGCATTTACTCACAGGTTTTGAGCAGGAAACACTGAAATGCTATTAAAGTGCAATATCCAAGGGAACACTGACTCTGTCAAAGATAATCCAAATGGAATTGATGAAAAGTCCAAATTACAAACAACAGAATCAAAATAGGGTAAGGGTACAACCGGATTTTAACCAGGGACCTCTTGATCTGCAGTCAAATGCTCTACCACTGAGCTATATCCACAGCTTTTCAGTAAGATCAGAATGACAAAATATCAGTACATATTGAAAGAGTGTGAGGATCATACTAAGTTGTGCCAGAAAGTACAACCTTGAAACGGTGGAACAGGAGAAGTAGTCCTTAGCATTATTTATTAAAGGAAAACTGGATCATTTAAAAAACAGATTTATTTGTTTCATTGTTATTTTATTTTAATAGGCAGTGGTACATAGGACCAATGCCTCTACATACAATGATTGTTTTGAAACATTCTTAAAGGGGTAGAGGTTTTTACGGGACACCTTATCATTTGAGTATTTGTTACCACAATCACGGAGATGGTGATGAAGTATGATTGTTTTGGCCAAATTATGGTGGAAAAACATTTCTACGTACCACTACAATTCGGTATTTGGAAGGTACACCCAAACACCCCTTTCGAATACCTTCCATTTAATACATCAGAAAAAGCCACTTTGCGTTTGCAAATAACCTGATTCTTCAGACCAGCCTTCTTGCAACTGCAAAGATAGTTCGTACATCTTGCACGCAGGCAGAGCTTTTAAGGAGAAATTAAATAGTTCCTAGGTTGCACAAAAAGTGAAGTGCTTCAAACAAACACATACTTTGCATGCACAGAGAGGAGGTGGAATATATGTAAGACTGAAGACAAAGGTGAAATGAGAAATAGATTGACTGCTTCGCTGCAAGTTTTATACGCCATTTCTTCAGTGCAATACAAGAAAGCACCAAACAGTATAACAAAGTTGTCAACTGGTTTCATAGTCCATTCCCTTTGTTTAGTGCTGTGAAAGGAAGAGCCGAATTGCAAAATTGATCAATGTTTCAGAAATTTCCCAAAGGGAATACCAAGCCGAGTGTTAAAAACTGCATTTACTCACAGGCTCTGAGCAGGAAACACTGAAATGCTATTAAAGTGCAATATCCAAGGGAACACTGACTCAGTCAAAGATGATCCAAATGGAATTGATGAAAAGTCCCAATTACAAACAACAGAATCAAAATAGGGTGAGGGGACACCCGGATTTGAACCAGGGACCTCTTGATCTGCAGTCAAATGCTCTACCACTGAGCCATATCCCCAGCTTTTCAGTAAAATAAGAATGACAAAATATCAGTACATCATGAAAGAGTGTGAGGATCATACTAAGTTGTGCCAGAAAGTACAACCTTGAAACTTTGGAACAGGAGAAGAAGTCCTTAATATTATTTATTAAAGGAAAACTGGATCATTTAAAAACAGATTTATTCGTTTCATTGTTATTTTATTTGAATAGGCAGTGGTACATAGGACCAATGCCTCTACATACAATGATTGTTTTGAAACATTCTTAAAGGGGAAGAGGTTTTTACGGGACACCTTATCATTTGAGGATTGGTTACCACAATCACGGAGATGATGATGAAGTATGATTGTTTTGGCCAAATTATGGTGGAAAAACATTTCTACGTACCACTACAATTCGGTATTTGGAAGGTGCAACCAAACACCCCTTTCGAATACCTTCCATTTAATACATCAGAAAAAGCCATTTTGCGTTTGCAAATGGCCTGATTCTTCAGACCAGCCTTCTTGCAACTGCAATGATAGTTCGTACATCTTGCACGTAGGCAGAGCTTTTAAGGAGAAATTAAATAGTTCCTACGTTGCACAAAAATGAAGTGCTTCAAACAAACACATACTTTGCATGCACAGAGAAGAGGTGGAATATATGTAAGACTGAAGACACAGGTGAAATGAGAAATAGATTGACTGCTCCGCTGCCAAGTTTTATACGCCATTTCTTCAGTGCAATACAAGAAAGCACCAAACAGTATAACAAAGTTGTCAATTGGTTTCATAGTCCATTCCCTTTGTTTAGTGCTGTGAAAGGAAGAGCCGAATTCCAAAATTGATCAATGTTTCAGAAATTTCCCAAAGGGAATACCAAGCCGAGTGTTAAAAACTGCATTTACTCACAGGCTTTGAGCAGGAAACACTGAAATGCTATTAAAGTGCAATATCCAAGGGAACACTGACTCAGTCAAAGATGATCCAAATGGAATTGATGAAAAGTCCCAATTACAAACAACAGAATCAAAATAGGGTGAGGGGACACCCGGATTTGAACCAGGGACCTTCTGATCTGCAGTCAAATGCTCTACCACTGAGCTATATCCCCAGCTTTTGAGTAAAATAAGAATGACAAAATATCAGTACATCATGAAAGAGTGTGAGGATCATACTAAGTTGTGCCAGAAAGTACAACCTTGAAACGGTGGAACAGGAGAAGTAGTCCTTAACATTATTTATTAAAGGAAAACTGGATCATTTAAAAAACAGATGTATTTGTTTCATTGTTATTTTATTTGAATAGGCAGTGGTACATAGGACCAATGCTTCTACATACAATGATTGTTTTGAAACATTCTTAAAGGGGTAGAGGTTTTTACGGGACACCTTATCATTTGAGGATTTGTTACCACAATCACGGAGATGGTGATGAAGTATGATTGTTTTGGCCAAATTATGGTGGAAAAACATTTCTACGTACCACTACAATTCGGTATTTGGAAGGTACACCCAAACACCCCTTTCGAATACCTTCCATTTAATACATCAGAAAAAGTCATTTTGCATTTGCAAATGGCCTGATTCTTCAGACCAGCCTTCTTCCAACTGCAATGATAGTTCGTACATCTTGCACGTAGGCAGAGCTTTTAAGGAGAAATTAAATAGTTCCTACGTTGCACAAAAATGAAGTGCTTCAAACAAACACATACTTTGCATGCACAGAGAAGAGGTGGAATATATGTAAGACTGAAGACACAGGTGAAATGAGAAATAGATTGACTGCTTCGCTGCCAAGTTTTATACGCCATTTCTTCAGTGCAATACAAGAAAGCACCAAACAGTATAACAAAGTTGTCAATTGGTTTCATAGTCCATTCCCTTTGTTTAGTGCTGTGAAAGGAAGAGCCGAATTCCAAAATTGATCAATGATGTTTCAGAAATTTCCCAAAGGGAATACCAAACCGAGTGTTAAAAACTGCATTTACTCACAGGTTTTGAGCAGGAAACACTGAAATGCTATTAAAGTGCAATATCCAAGGGAACACTGACTCTGTCAAAGATGATCCAAATGGAATTGATGAAAAGTCCCAATTACAAACAAGAGAATCAAAATAGGGTGAGGGTACACCCGGATTTGAACCAGGGACATCTTGATCTGCAGTCAAATACTCTACCACTGAGCTATATCCCCAGCTTTTCAGTAAAGTCAGAATGACAAAATATCAGTACATCATGAAAGAGTGTGAGTATCATACTAAGTTGTGCCAGAAAGTACAACCTTGAAACTGTGGAACAAGAGAAGTAGTCCTTAATATTATTTAATAAAGGAAAACTGGATCATTTAAAAAACAGATATTTGTTTCATTGTCATTTTATTTGAATAGGCAGTCGTACATTGGACCAATGCCTCTACATACAATGATTGTTTTGAAACATTTTTAAAGGGGAAGAGGTTTTTACGGGACAACTTATCATTTGAGGATTGGTTACCACAATCACTGAGATGGTGATGAAGTATGATTGATTTGGGCCAAATTATGGTCGAAAAACATTTGTACGTACCACTACAATTCGGTATTTGGAAGGTACACACAAACACCCCTTTCGAATACCTTCCATTTAGTACATCAGAAAAAGCCACTTTGCGTTTGCAAATAGCCTGATTCTTCAGACCAGCCTTCTTGCAACTGCAAAGATAGTTCGTACATCTTTAATGTAGGCAAAGCTTTTAAGGAGAAATTAAATAGTTCCTAGGTTGCACAAAAAGTGAAGTGCTTCAAACAAACACATACTTTGCATGCACAGAGAAGAGGTGGAATATATGTAAGACTGAAGACAAAGGTGAAATGAGAAATAGATTGACTGCTTCGCTACCAAGTTTTATACGTCATTTCTTCAGTGCAATACAAGAAAGCACCAAACAGTATAACAAAGTTGTCAATTGGTTTCATAGTCCATTCCCTTTGTTTAGTGCTGTGAAAGGAAGAGCCGAATTCCAAAATTGATCAATGATGTTTCAGAAATTTCCCAACCGGAATACCAAGCCGAGTGTTAAAAACTGCATTTACTCAGAGGTTTTGAGCAGGAAACACTGAAATGCTATTAATATCCTGGGAACACTGACTCTGTCAAAGATGATCCAAATGGAATTGATGAAACGTCCCAATTACAAACAACAGAATCAAAATAGGGTGAGGGGACACCCGGATTAGAACCAGGGACCTCTCGATCTGCAGTCAAATGCTCTACCACTGAGCTATATCCCCAGCTTTGCAGTACAATCAGAATGACAAAATATCAGTACATCATGAAAGAGTGTGAGGATCATACTAAGTTGTGCCAGAAAGTACAACCTTGAAACTGTGGAACAGGAGAAGTAGTCCTTAATATTATTTATTAAAGGAAAACTGTATCATTTAAAAACAGATTTATTTGTTTCATTGTTATTTTATTTGAATAGGCAGTGGTACATAGGACCAATGCCTCTACATACAATGATTGTTTTGAAACATTCTTAAAGGGGAAGAGGTTTTTACGGGACACCTTATCATTTGAGGATTGGTTACCACAATCACGGAGATGGTGATGAAGTATGATTGTTTTGGCCAAATTATGGTGGAAAAACATTTCTACGTACCAATACAATTCGGTATTTGGAAGGTACACCCAAACACCCCTTTCGAATACCTTCCATTTAATACATCAGAAAAAGCCATTTTGCGTTTGCAAATGGCCTGATTCTTCAGACCAGCCTTCTTGCAACTGCAATGATAGTTCGTACATCTTGCACGTAGGCAGAGCTTTTAAGGAGAAATTAAATAGTTCCTAGGTTGCACAAAAAGTGAAGTGCTTCAAACAAACACATACTTTGCATGCACAGAGAAGAGGTGGAATATATGTAAGACTGAAGACAAAGGTGAAATGAGAAATAGATTGACTGCTTCGCTGCCAAGTTTTATACGCCATTTCTTCATTGCAATACAAGAAAGCACCAAACAGTATAACAAAGTTGTCAATTGGTTTCATAGTCCATTCCCTTTGTTTAGTGCTGTGAAAGGAAGAGCCGAATTCCAAAATTGATCAATGTTTCAGAAATTTCCCAAAGGGAATACCAAGCCGAGTGTTAAAAACTGCATTTACTCACAGGCTTTGAGCAGGAAACACTGAAATGCTATTAAAGTGCAATATCCAAGGGAACACTGACTCAGTCAAAGATGATCCAAATGGAATTGATGAAAAGTCCCAATTACAAACAACAGAATCAAAATAGGGTAAGGGGACACCTGGATTTGAACCAGGGACCTCTTGATCTGCAGTCAAATGCTCTACCACTGAGCTATATCCCCAGCTTTACAGTAAAATCAGAATGACAAAATATCAGTACATCATAAAAAAGAGTGAGTGGATCATACTAAGTTGTTCCGGAAAGTACAACCTTGAAACTGTGGAACAGGAGAAATAGTCCTTAATATTATTTATTAAAGGAAAACTGGATCATTTAAAAAACAGATATTTGTTTCATTGTTATTTTATTTGAATAGGCAGTGGTACATAGGACCAATGCATCTACATACAATGATTGTTTTGAAACATTCTTAAAGGGGAAGAGGTTTTTACGGGACACCTTATCATTTGAGGATTGGTTACCACAATTAGTGAGATGGTGATGAAGTATGATTGTTTTGGGCCAAATTATGGTGGAAAAACATTTCTACGTAACACTACAATTCAGTATTTGGAAGGTACACCCAAACACCCCTTTCGAATACCTTCCATTTAATACATCAGAAAAAGCCATTTTGCTTTTGCAAATAGCCTGATTCTTCAGACCAGCCTTCTTGCAACTGCAAAGATAGTTCGTACATCTTGCACGTAGGCAGAGCTTTTAAGGAGAAATTAAATAGTTCCTACGTTGCACAAAAATGAAGTGCTTCAAACAAACACATACTTTGCATGCACAGAGAAGAGGTGGAATATATGTAAGACTGAAGACACAGGTGAAATGAGAAATAGATTGACTGCTTCGCTGCCAAGTTTTATACGCCATTTCTTCAGTGCAATACAAGAAAGCACCAAACAGTATAACAAAGTTGTCAATTGGTTTCATAGTCCATTCCCTTTGTTTAGTGCTGTGAAAGGAAGAGCCGAATTCCAAAATTGATCAATGTTTCAGAAATTTCCCAAAGGGAATACCAAGCCGAGTGTTAAAAACTGCATTTACTCACAGGCTTTGAGCAGGAAACACTGAAATGCTATTAAAGTGCAATATCCAAGGGAACACTGACTCAGTCAAAGATGATCCAAATGCAATTGATGAAAAGTCCCAATTACAAACAACAGAATCAAAATAGGGTGAGGAGACACCCGGATTTGAACCAGGGACCTCTTGATCTGCAGTCAAATGCTCTACCACTGAGCTATATCCCCAGCTTTGCATTAAAATAAGAATGACAAAATATCAGTACATCATGAAAGAGTGTGAGGATCATACTAAGTTGTGCCAGAAAGTACAACCTTGAAACTGTGGAACAGGAGAAGTAGTCCTTAATATTATTTATTAAAGGAAAACTGGATCATTTAAAAAACAGATTTATTTGTTTCATTGTTATTTTATTTGAATAGGCAGTGGTACATAGGACCAATGCCTCTACATACAATGATTGTTTTGAAACATTCTTAAAGGGGAAGAGGTTTTTACGGGACACCTTATCATTTGAGGATTGGTTACCACAATCACGGAGATGGTGATGAAGTATGATTGTTTTGGCCAAATTATGGTGGAAAAACATTTCTACGTACCACTACAATTCGGTATTTGGAAGGTACACCCAAACACCCCTTTCGAATACCTTCCATTTAATACATCAGAAAAAGCCATTTTGCATTTGCAAATGGCCTGATTCTTCAGATCAGCCTTCTTGCAACTGCAAAGATAGTTCGTACATCTTGCACGTAGGCAGAGCTTTTAAGGAGAAATTAAATAGTTCCTAAGTTGCACAAAAAGTGAAGTGCTTCAAACAAACACATACTTTGCATGCACAGAGAAGAGGTGGAATATATGTGAGACTGAAGACAAAGGTGAAATGAGAAATAGATTGACTGCTTCGCTGCCAAGTTTTATACGCCATTTCCTCAGTGCAATACAAGAAAGCACCAAACAGTATAACAAAGTTGTCAATTGGTTTCATAGTCCATTCCCTTTGTTTAGTGCAGTGAAAGGAAGAGCCGAATTCCAAAATTGATCAATGATGTTTCAGAAATTTCCCAAAGGGAATACCAAGCCGAGTGTTAAAAACTGCATTTACTCACAGGTTTTGAGCAGGAAACACTGAAATGTTATTAAAGTGCAATATCCAAGGGAACACTGACTCTGTCAAAGATGATCCAAATGGAATTGATGAAAAGTACCAATTACAAACAACAGAATCAAAATAGGGTGAGGGGACACCCGGCTTTGAACCAGGGACCTCTTGATCTGCAGTCAAATGCTCTACCACTGAGCTATATCCCCAGCTTTTCAGTAGAATCAGAATGACAAAATATCAGTACATCATGAAAGAGTGTGAGGATCATACTAAGTTGTGCCAGAAAGTACAACCTTGAAACTGTGGAACAGGAGAAAAAGTCCTTAATATTATTTATTAAAGGAAAACTGGATCATTTAAAAACAGATTTATTTGTTTCATTGTTATTTTATTTGAATAGGCAGTGGTACATAGGACCAATGCCTCTACATACAATGATTGTTTTGAAACATTCTTAAAGGGGAAGAGGTTTTTACGGGACACCTCATCATTTGAGGATTGGTTACCACAATCACGGAGATGGTGATGAAGTATGATTCTTTTGGCCAAATTATGGTGGAAAAACATTTCTACGTACCACTACAATTCGGTATTTGGAGGGTACACCCAAACACCCCTTTCGAATACCTTCCATTTAATACATCAGAAAAAGCCATTTTGCGTTTTCAAATGGCCTGATTCTGCAGACCAGCCTTCTTGCAACTGCAATGATAGTTCGTACATCTTGCAAGTAGGCAGAGCTTTTGAGGAGAAATTAAATAGTTCCTACGTTGCACAAAAATGAAGTGCTTCAAACAAACACATACTTTGCATGCACAGAGAAGAGGTGAAATATATGTAAGACTGAAGACG
The DNA here is from genome assembly GCF_964261635.1 of Lissotriton helveticus. Taxonomy (NCBI): domain Eukaryota; kingdom Metazoa; phylum Chordata; class Amphibia; order Caudata; family Salamandridae; genus Lissotriton; species Lissotriton helveticus. The sequence goes on along the minus strand of NC_136058.1, from coordinate 325,407,194 downwards.
GAGGTGAAATGAGAAATAGATTGACTGCTTCGCTGGCAAGTTTTGTACGCCATTTCTTCAGTGCAATACAAGAAAGCACCAAACAGTATAACAAAGTTGTCAATTGGTTTCATAGTCCTTTCCCTTTGTTTAGTGCTGTGAAAGGAAGAGCCGAATTCCAAAATTGATCAATGATGTTACAGAAATTTCCCAAAGGGAATACCAAGCCGAGTGTTAAAAACTGCATTTACTCACAGGTTTTGAGCAGGAAACACTGAAATGCTATTAAAGTGCAATATCCAAGGGAACACTGACTCTGTCAAAAATGATCCAAATGGAATTGATGAAAAGTCCCAATTACAAACAACAGAATCAAAATAGGGTGAGGGGACACCCGGATGTGAACCAGGGACCTCTTGATCTGCAGTCAAATGCTCTACCACTGAGCTATATCCCCAGCTTTTCAGTAAAGTCAGAATGACAAAATATCAGTACATCATGAAAGAGTGAGTGGATCATACTAAGTTGTTCCGGAAAGTACAATCTTGAAACTGTGGAACAGGAGAAATAGTCCTTAATATTATTTATTAAAGGAAAACTGGATCATTTAAAAAACAGATATTTGTTTCATTGTTATTTTATTTGAATAGGCAGTGGTACATAGGACCAATGCCTCTACATACAATGATTGTTTTGAAACATTCTTAAAGGGGAAGAGGTTTTTACGGGACATCTTATCATTTGAGGATTGGTTACCACAATTAGTGAGATGGTGATGAAGTATGATTGTTTTGGGCCAAATTATGGTGGAAAAACATTTCTACGTACCACTTCAATTCAGTATTTGGAAGGTACACTCAAACACCCCTTTCGAATACCTTCCATTTAATACATCAGAAAAAGCCATTTTGCGTTTGCAAATGGCCTGATTCTTCAGACCAGCCTTCTTGCAACTGCAATGATAGTTCGTACATCTTGCACGTAGGCAGAGCTTTTAAGGAGAAATTAAATAGTTCCTACGTTGCACAAAAATGAAGTGCTTCAAACAAACACATACTTTGCATGCACAGAGAAGAGGTGGAATATATGTAAGACTGAAGACACAGGTGAAATGAGAAATAGATTGACTGCTCCGCTGCCAAGTTTTATACGCCATTTCTTCAGTGCAATACAAGAAAGCACCAAACAGTATAACAACATTGTCAATTGGTTTCATAGTCCATTCCCTTTGTTTAGTGCTGTGAAAGGAAGAGCCGATTTCCAAAATTGATCAATGATGTTTCAGAAATTTCCCAAAGGGAATACCAAGCCGAGTGTTAAAAACTGCATTTACTCACAGGTTTTGAGCAGGAAACACGGAAATGCTATTAAAGTGCAATATCCAAGGGAACACTGACTCTGTCAAAAATGATCCAAATGGAATTGATGAAAAGTCCCAATTACAAACAACAGAATCAAAATAGGGTGAGGGGACACCCGGATGTGAACCAGGGACCTCTTGATCGGCAGTCAAATGCTCAACCACTGAGCTATATCCCCAGCTTTACAGTAAAGTCAGAATGACAAAATATCAGTACATCATGAAAGAGTGAGTGGATCATACTAAGTTGTTCCGGAAAGTACAATCTTGAAACTGTGGAACAGGAGAAATAGTCCTTAATATTATTTATTAAAGGAAAACTGGATCATTTAAAAAACAGATATTTGTTTCATTGTTATTTTATTTGAATAGGCAGTGGTACATAGGACCAATGCCTCTACATACAATGATTGTTTTGAAACATTCTTAAAGGGGAAGAGGTTTTTACGGGACATCTTATCATTTGAGGATTGGTTACCACAATTAGTGAGATGGTGATGAAGTATGATTGTTTTGGGCCAAATTATGGTGGAAAAACATTTCTACGTACCACTTCAATTCAGTATTTGGAAGGTACACTCAAACACCCCTTTCGAATACCTTCCATTTAATACATCAGAAAAAGCCATTTTGCGTTTGCAAATGGCCTGATTCTTCAGACCAGCCTTCTTGCAACTGCAATGATAGTTCGTACATCTTGCACGTAGGCAGAGCTTTTAAGGAGAAATTAAATAGTTCCTACGTTGCACAAAAATGAAGTGCTTCAAACAAACACATACTTTGCATGCACAGAGAAGAGGTGGAATATATGTAAGACTGAAGACACAGGTGAAATGAGAAATAGATTGACTGCTCCGCTGCCAAGTTTTATACGCCATTTCTTCAGTGCAATACAAGAAAGCACCAAACAGTATAACAACATTGTCAATTGGTTTCATAGTCCATTCCCTTTGTTTAGTGCTGTGAAAGGAAGAGCCGATTTCCAAAATTGATCAATGATGTTTCAGAAATTTCCCAAAGGGAATACCAAGCCGAGTGTTAAAAACTGCATTTACTCACAGGTTTTGAGCAGGAAACACTGAAATGCTATTAAAGTGCAATATCCAAGGGAACACTGACTCTGTCAAAGATAATCCAAATGGAATTGATAAAAAGTCCAAATTACAAACAACAGAATCAAAATAGGGTGAGGGGACACCCAGATTTGAACCAGGGACCTCTTGATCTGCAGTCAAATGCTCTACCACTGAGCTATATCCCCAGCTTTTGAGCAAAATAAGAATGACAAAATATCAGTACATCATGAAAGAGTGTGAGGATCATACTAAGTTGTGCCAGAAAGTACAACCTTGAAACGGTGGAACAGGAGAAGTAGTCCTTAACATTATTTATTAAAGGAAAACTGGATCATTTAAAAAACAGATGTATTTGTTTCATTGTTATTTTATTTGAATAGGCAGTGGTACATAGGACCAATGCTTCTACATACAATGATTGTTTTGAAACATTCTTAAAGGGGTAGAGGTTTTTACGGGACACCTTATCATTTGAGGATTTGTTACCACAATCACGGAGATGGTGATGAAGTATGATTGTTTTGGCCAAATTATGGTGGAAAAACATTTCTACGTACCACTACAATTCGGTATTTGGAAGGTACACCCAAACACCCCTTTCGAATACCTTCCATTTAATACATCAGAAAAAGTCATTTTGCATTTGCAAATGGCCTGATTCTTCAGACCAGCCTTCTTCCAACTGCAATGATAGTTCGTACATCTTGCACGTAGGCAGAGCTTTTAAGGAGAAATTAAATAGTTCCCACGTTGCACAAAAATGAAGTGCTTCAAACAAACACATACTTTGCATGCACAGAGAAGAGGTGGAATATATGTAAGACTGAAGACACAGGTGAAATGAGAAATAGATTGACTGCTTCGCTGCCAAGTTTTATACGCCATTTCTTCAGTGCAATACAAGAAAGCACCAAACAGTATAACAAAGTTGTCAATTGGTTTCATAGTCCATTCCCTTTGTTTAGTGCTGTGAAAGGAAGAGCCGAATTCCAAAATTGATCAATGATGTTACAGAAATTTCCCAAAGGGAATACCAAGCCGAGTGTTAAAAACTGCATTTACTCACAGGTTTTGAGCAGGAAACACTGAAATGCTATTAAAGTGCAATATCCAAGGGAACACTGACTCTGTCAAAGATGATCCAAATGGAATTGATGAAAAGTCCCAATTACAAACAACAGAATCAAAATAGGGTGAGGGGACACCCGGATTTGAACCAGGGACCTCTTGATCTGCAGTCAAATGCTCTACCACTGAGCTATATCCCCAGCTTTTCAGTAAAATCAGAATGACAAAATATCAGTACATCATGAAAGAGTGTGAGTATCATACTAAGTTGTGCCAGAAAGTACAACCTTGAAACTGTGGAACAGGAGAAGTAGTCCTTAATATTATTTAATAAAGGAAAACTGGATCATTTAAAAAACAGATATTTGTTTCATTGTCATTTTATTTGAATAGGCAGTCGTACATTGGACCAATGCCTCTACATACAATGATTGTTTTGAAACATTTTTAAAGGGGAAGAGGTTTTACGGGACAACTTATCATTTGAGGATTGGTTACCACAATCACTGAGATGGTGATGAAGTATGATTGATTTGGGCCAAATTATGGTGGAAAAACATTTGTACGTACCACTACAATTCGGTATTTGGAAGGTACACACAAACACCCCTTTCGAATACCTTCCATTTAATACATCAGAAAAAGCCACTTTGCGTTTGCAAATAGCCTGATTCTTCAGACCAGCCTTCTTGCAACTGCAAAGATAGTTCGTACATCTTGCATGTAGGCAAAGCTTTTAAGGAGAAATTAAATAGTTCCTAGGTTGCACAAAAAGTGAAGTGCTTCAAACAAACACATACTTTGCATGCACAGAGAAGAGGTGGAATATATGTAAGACTGAAGACAAAGGTGAAATGAGAAATAGATTGACTGCTTCGCTGCCAAGTTTTATACGTCATTTCTTCAGTGCAATACAAGAAAGCACCAAACAGTATAACAAAGTTGTCAATTGGTTTCATAGTCCATTCCCTTTGTTTAGTGCTGTGAAAGGAAGAGCCGAATTCCAAAATTGATCAATGTTTCAGAAATTTCCCAAAGGGAATACCAAGCTGAGTGTTAAAAACTGCATTTACTCACAGGCTTTGAGCAGGAAACACTGAAATGCTATTAATATCCAAGGGAACACTGACTCTGTCAAAGATGATCCAAATGGAATTGATGAAAAGTACCAATTACAAACAACAGAATCAAAATAGGGTGAGGGGACACCCGGATTAGAACCAGGGACCTCTCGATCTGCAGTCAAATGCTCTACCACTGAGCTATATCCCCAGCTTTTCAGTACAATCAGAATGACAAAATATCAGTACATCATGAAAGAGTGTGAGGATCATACTAAGTTGTGCCAGAAAGTACAACCTTGAAACTGTGGCACAGGAGAAGTAGTCCTTAATATTATTTATTAAAGGAAAATTGGATCATTTAAAAACAGATTTATTTGTTTCATTGTTATTTTATTTGAATAGGCAGTGGTACATAGGACCAATGCCTCTACATACAATGATTGTTTTGAAACATTCTTAAAGGGGAAGAGGTTTTTACGGGACACCTTATCATTTGAGGATTGGTTACCACAATCACGGAGATGGTGATGAAGTATGATTGTTTTGGCCAAATTATGGTGGAAAAACATTTCTATGTACCAATACAATTCGGTATTTGGAAGGTACACCCAAACACCCCTTTCGAATACCTTCCATTGAATACATTAGAAAAAGCCATTTTGCGTTTGCAAATGGCCTGATTCTTCAGACCAGCCTTCTTGCAACTGCAATGATAGTTCGTACATCTTGCACGTAGGCAGAGCTTTTAAGGAGAAATTAAATAGTTCCTAGGTTGCACAAAAATGAAGTGCTTCAAACAAACACATAATTTGCATGCACAGAGAAGAGGTGGAATATATGTAAGACTGAAGACACAGGTGAAATGAGAAATAGATTGACTGCTTCGCTGCCAAGTTTTATACGCCATTTCTTCAGTGTAATACAAGAAAGCACCAAACAGTATAACAAAGTTGTCAATTGGTTTCATAGTCCATTCCCTTTGTTTAGTGCTGTGAAAGGAAGAGCCGAATTCCAAAATTGATCAATGATGTTTCAGAAATTTCCCAAAGGGAATACCAAGCCCAGTGTTAAAAACTGCATTTACTCACAGGCTTTGAGCAGGAAACACTGAAATGCTATTAAAGTGCAATATCCAAGGGAACACTGACTCAGTCAAAGATGATCCAAATGGAATTGATGAAAAGTCCCAATTACAAACAACAGAATCAAAATAGGGTGAGGGAACACCCGGATTTGAACCAGGGACCTCTTAATCTGCAGTCAAACGCTCTACCACTGAGCTATATCCCCAGCTTTTCAGTAAAATAAGAATGACAAAATATCAGTACATCATGAAAGAGTGTGAGGATCATACTAAGTTGTGCCAGAAAGTACAACCTCGAAACTGTGGAACAGGAGAAGTAGTCCTTAATATTATTTATTAAAGGAAAACTGGATCATTTAAAAACAGATTTCTTTGTTTCATTGTTATTTTATTTGAATAGGCAGTGGTACATAGGACCAATGCCTCTACATACAATGATTGTTTTGAAACATTCTTAAAGTGGAAGAGGTTTTTACGGGACACCTTATCATTTGAGGATTGGTTACCACAATCACGGAGATGGTGATGAAGTATGATTGTTTTGGCCAAATTATGGTGGAAAAACATTTCTACGTACCACTACAATTCGGTATTTGGAAGGTACACCCAAACACCCCTTTCGAATACCTTCCATTTAATACATTAGAAAAAGCCATTTTGCGTTTGCAAATGGCCTGATTCTTCAGACCAGCCTTCTTGCAACTGCAATGATAGTTCGTACATCTTGCACGTAGGCAGAGCTTTTAAGGAGAAATTAAATAGTTCCTAGGTTGCACAAAAATGAAGTGCTTCAAACAAACACATAATTTGCATGCACAGAGAAGAGGTGGAATATATGTAAGACTGAAGACACAGGTGAAATGAGAAATAGATTGACTGCTTCGCTGCCAAGTTTTATACGCCATTTCTTTAGTGCAATACAAGAAAGCACCAAACAGTATAACAAAGTTGTCAATTGGTTTCATAGTCCATTCCCTTTGTTTAGTGCTGTGAAAGGAAGAGCCGAATTCCAAAATTGATCAATGATGTTACAGAAATTTCCCAAAGGGAATACCAAGCCGAGTGTTAAAAACTGCATTTACTCACAGGTTTTGAGCAGGAAACACTGAAATGCTATTAAAGTGCAATATCCAAGGGAACACCGACTCTGTCAAAGATGATCCAAATGGAATTGATGAAAAGTCGCAATTACAAACAACAGAATCAAAATAGGGCGAGGGGACACCCGGATTTGAACCAGGGACCTCTTGATCTGCAGTCAAATGCTCTACCACTGAGCTATATCCCCAGCTTTACAGTAAAAACAGAATGACAAAATATCAGTACATCATGAAAGAGTGAGTGGATCATACTAAGTTGTTCAGGAAAGTACAACCTTGAAACTGTGGAACAGGAGAAATAGTCCTTAATATTATTTATTAAAGGAAAACTGGATCATTTAAAAAAACAGATATTTGTTTCATTGTTATTTTATTTGAATAGGCAGTGGTACATAGGACCAATGCCTCTACATACAATGATTGTTTTGAAACATTCTTAAAGGGGAAGAGGTTTTTACGGGACACCTTATCATTTGAGGATTGGTTACCACAATTAGTGAGATGGTGATGAAGTATGATTGTTTTGGGCCAAATTATTGTGGAAAAACATTTCTACGTACCACTACAATTCAGTATTTGGAAGGTACACCCAAACACCTCTTTCGAATACCTTCCATTTAATACATCAGAAAAAGCCATTTTGCGTTTGCAAATGGCCTGATTCTTCAGACCAGCCTTCTTGCAACTGCAATGATAGTTCGTACATCTTGCACGTAGGCAGAGCTTTTAAGGAGAAATTAAATAGTTCCTACGTTGCACAAAAATGAAGTGCTTCAAACAAACACATACTTTGCATGCACAGAGAAGAGGTGGAATATATGTAAGACTGAAGACACAGGTGAAATGAGAAATAGATTGACTGCTCCGCTGCCAAGTTTTATACGCCATTTCTTCAGTGCAATACAAGAAAGCATCAAACAGTATAACAACATTGTCAATTGGTTTCATAGTCCATTCCCTTTGTTTAGTGCTGTGAAAGGAAGAGCCGAATTCCAAAATTGATCAATGATGTTTCAGAAATTTCCCAAAGGGAATACCAAGCCGAGTGTTAAAAAACTGCATTTACTCACAGGTTTTGAGCAGGAAACACTGAAATGCTATTAAAGTGCAATATCCAAGGAAACACTGACTCTGTCAAAGATAATCCAAATGGAATTGATGAAAAGTCCAAATTACAAACAACAGAATCAAAATAGGGTAAGGGGACAACCGGATTTGAACCAGGGACCTCTTGATCTGCAGTCAAATGCTCTACCACTGAGCTATATCCCCAGCTTTTCAGTAAAATCAGAATGACAAAATATCAGTACATATTGAAAGAGTGTGAGGATCATACTAAGTTGTGCCAGAAAGTACAACCTTGAAACGGTGGAACAGGAGAAGTAGTCCTTAACATTATTTATTAAAGGAAAACTGGATCTTTTAAAAAACAGATTTATTTGTTTCATTGTTATTTTATTTGAATAGGCAGTGGTACATAGGACCAATGCCTCTACATACAATGATTGTTTTGAAACATTCTTAAAGGGGTAGAGGTTTTTACGGGACACCTTATCATTTGAGGATTTGTTACCACAATCACGGAGATGGTGATGAAGTATGATTGTTTTGGCCAAATTATGGTGGAAAAACATTTCTACGTACCACTACAATTCGGTATTTGGAAGGTACACCCAAACACCCCTTTCGAATACCTTCCATTTAATACATCAGAAAAAGCCACTTTGCGTTTGCAAATAGCCCGATTCTTCAGAAAAGCCTTCTTGCAACTGCAAAGATAGTTCGTACATCTTGCACGTAGGCAGAGCTTTTAAGGAGAAATTAAATAGTTCCTAGGTTGCACAAAAAGTGAAGTGCTTCAAACAAACACATACTTTGTATGCACAGAGAAGAGGTGGAATATATGTAAGACTGAAGACAAAGGTGAAATGAGAAATAGATTGACTGCTTCGCTGCCAAGTTTTATACGCCATTTCTTCAGTGCAATACAAGAAAGCACCAAACAGTATAACAAAGTTGTCAATTGGTTTCATAGTCCATTCCCTTTGTTTAGTGCTGTGAAAGGAAGAGCCGAATTCCAAAATTGATCAATGTTTCAGAAATTTCCCAAAGGGAATACCAAGCCGAGTGTTAAAAACTGCATTTACTCACAGGCTTTGAGCAGGAAACACTGAAATGCTATTAAAGTGCAATATCCAAGGGAACACTGACTCAGTCAAAGATGATCCAAATGGAATTGATGAAAAGTCCCAATTACAAACAACAGAATCAAAATAGGGTGAGGGGACACCTGGATTTGAACCAGGGACCTCTTGATCTGCAGTCAAATGCTTAACCACTGAGCTATATCCCCAGCTTTTCAGTAAAATAAGAATGACAAAATATCAGTACATCATGAAAGAGTGTGAGGATCATACTAAGTTGTGCCAGAAAGTACAACCTTGAAACTATGGAACAGGAGAAGTAGTCGTTAATATTTTTTATTAAAGGAAAACTGGATCATTTAAAACCAGATTTATTTGTTTCATTGTTATTTTATTTGAATAGGCAGTGGTACATAGGACCAATGCCTCTACATACAATGATTGTTTTGAAACATTCTTAAAGGGGAAGAGGTTTTTACGGGACACCTTATCATTTGAGGATTGGTTACCACAATCACGGAGATGGTGATGAAGTATGATTGTTTTGGCCAAATTATGGTGGAAAAACATTTCTACGTACCACTACATTCGGTATTTGGAAGGTACACCCAAACACCCCTTTCGAATACCTTCCATTTAATACATCAGAAAAAGCCATTTTGCGTTTGCAAATGGCCTGATTCTTCAGACCAGCCTTCTTGCAACTGCAATGATAGTTCGTACATCTTGCAAGTAGGCAGAGCTTTTAAGGAGAAATTAAATAGTTCCTACGTTGCACAAAAATGAAGTGCTTCAAACAAACACATACTTTGCATGCACAGAGAAGAGGTGAAATATATGTAAGACTGAAGACAGAGGTGAAATGAGAAATAGATTGACTGCTTTGCTGCCAAGTTTTATACGCCATTTCTTCAGTGCAATACAAGAAAGCACCAAACAGTATAACAAAGTTGTCAATTGGTTTCATAGTCCATTCCCTTTGTTTAGTGCTGTGAAAGGAAGAGCCGAATTCCAAAATTGATCAATGATGTTACAGAAATTTCTCAAAGGGAATATCAAGCCGAGTGTTAAAAACTGCATGTACTCACAGGTTTTGAGCAGGAAACACTGAAATGCTATTAAAGTGCAATATCCAAGGGAACACTGACTCTGTCAAAGATGATCCAAATGGAATTGATGAAACTTCCCAATTACAAACAACAGAATCAAAATAGGGTGAGGGGACACCTGGATTTGAACCAGGGACCTCTTGATCTGCAGTCAAATGCTCTACCACTGAGCTATATCCCCAGCTTTACAGTAAAATCAGAATGACAAAATATCAGTACATCATAAAAAAGAGTGAGTGGATCATACTAAGTTGTTCCGGAAAGTACAACCTTGAAACTGTGGAACAGGAGAAATAGTCCTTAATATTATTTATTAAAGGAAAACTGGATCATTTAAAAAACAGATATTTGTTTCATTGTTATTTTATTTGAATAGGCAGTGGTACATAGGACCAATGCATCTACATACAATGATTGTTTTGAAACATTCTTAAAGGGGAAGAGGTTTTTACGGGACACCTTATCATTTGAGCATTGGTTACCACAATTAGTGAGATGGTGATGAAGTATGATTGTTTTGGGCCAAATTATGGTGGAAAAACATTTCTACGTACCACTACAATTCAGTATTTGGAAGGTACACCCAAACACCCCTTTCGAATACCTTCCATTTAATACATCAGAAAAAGCCATTTTGCGTTTGCAAATGGCCTGATTCTTCAGACCAGCCTTCTTGCAACTGCAATGATAGTTCGTACATCTTGCACGTAGGCAGAGCTTTTCAGGAGAAATTAAATAGTTCCCACGTTGCACAAAAATGAAGTGCTTCAAACAAACACATACTTTGCATGCACAGAGAAGAGGTGGAATATATGTAAGACTGAAGACACAGGTGAAATGAGAAATAGATTGACTGCTCCGCTGCCAAGTTTTATAAGCCATTTCTTCAGTGCAATACAAGAAAGCACCAAACAGTATAACAACATTGTCAATTGGTTTCATAGTCCATTCCCTTTGTTTAGTGCTGTGAAAGGAAGAGCCGAATTCCAAAATCGATCACTGATGTTTCAGAAATTTCCCAAAGGGAATACCAAGCCGAGTGTTAAAAACTGCATTTACTCACAGGTTTTGAGCAGGAAACACTGAAATGCTATTAAAGTGCAATATCCAAGGGAACACTGACTCTGTCAAAGATAATCCAAATGGAATTGATGAAAAGTCCAAATTACAAACAACAGAATCAAAATAGGGTAAGGGGACAACCGGATTAGAACCAGGGACATCTTGATCTGCAGTCAAATGCTCTACCACTGAGCTATATCCCCAGCTTTTCAGTAAAATCAGAATGACAAAATATCAGTACATATTGAAAGAGTGTGCGGATCATACTAAGTTGTGCCAGAAAGTACAACCTTGAAACGGTGGAACAGGAGAAGTAGTCCTTAACATTATTTATTAAAGGAAAACTGGATCATTTAAAAAACAGATTTATTTGTTTCATTGTTATTTTATTTGAATAGGCAGTGGTACACAGGACCAATGCCTCTACATACAATGATTGTTTTGAAACATTCTTAAAGGGGTAGAGGTTTTTACGGGACACCTTATCATTTGAGGATTTGTTACCACAATCACGGAGATGGTGATGAAGTATGATTGTTTTGGCCAAATTATGGTGGAAAAACATTTCTACGTACCACTACAATTCGGTATTTGGAAGGTACACCCAAACACCCCTTTCGAATACCTTCCATTTAATACATCAGAAAAAGCCACTTTGCGTTTGCAAATAGCCTGATTCTTCAGACCAGCCTTCTTGCAACTGCAAAGATAGTTCGTACATCTTGCACGTAGGCAGAGCTTTTAAGGAGAAATTAAATAGTTCCTAGGTTGCACAAAAAGTGAAGTGCTTCAAACAAACACATACTTTGCATGCATAGAGAAGAGGTGGAATATGTGTAAGACTGAAGACAAAGGTGAAATGAGAAATAGATTGACTGCTTCGCTGCCAAGTTTTATACACATTTCTTCAGTGCAATACAAGAAAGCACCAAACAGTATAACAAAGTTGTCAATTGGTTTCATAGTCCATTCCCTTTGTTTAGTGCTGTGAAAGGAAGAGCCAAATTCCAAAATTGATCAATGTTTCAGAAATTTCCCAAAGGGAATACCAAGCCGAGTGTTAAAAACTGCATTTACTCACAGGCTTTGAGCAGGAAACACTGAAATGCTATTAAAGTGCAATATCCAAGGGAACACTGACTCAGCCAAAGATGATCCAAATGGAATTGATGAAAAGTCCCAATTACAAACAACAGAATCAAAATAGGGTGAGGGGACACCAGGATTTGAACCAGGGACCTCTTGATCTGCAGTCAAATGCTCTACCACTGAGCTATATCCCCAGATTTTCAGTAAAATAAGAATGACAAAATATCAGTACATCATGAAAGAGTGTGAGGATCATACTAAGTTGTGCCAGAAAGTACAACCTTGAAACTGTGGAACAGGAAAAGTAGTCCTTATTATTATTTAATAAAGGAAAACTGGATCATTTAAAAAACAGATATTTGTTTCATTGTTATTTTATTTGAATAGGCAGTCGTACATTGGACCAATGCCTCTACATACAATGATTGTTTTGAAACATTTTTTAAGGGGAAGAGGTTTTTACGGGACAACTTATCATTTGAGGATTGGTTACCACAGTCACTGAGATGGTGATGAAGTATGATTGATTTGGGCCAAATTATGGTGGAAAAACATTTGTACGTACCACTACAATTCGGTATTTGGAAGGTACACACAAACACCCCTTTCGAATACCTTCCATTTAATACATCAGAAAAAGCCACTTTGCGTTTGCAAATAGCCTGATTCTTCAGACCAGCCTTCTTGCAACTGCAAAGATAGTTCGTACATCTTGCATGTAGGCAGAGCTTTTAAGGAGAAATTAAATAGTTCCTAGGTTGCACAAAAAGTGAAGTGCTTCAAACAAACACATACTTTGCATGCACAGAGATGAGGTGGAATATATGTAAGACTGAAGACAAAGGTGAAATGAGAAATAGATTGACTGCTTCGCTGCCAAGTTTTATACGTCATTTCTTCAGTGCAATACAAGAAAGCACCAAACAGTATAACAAAGTTGTCAATTGGTTTCATAGTCCACTCCCTTTGTTTAGTGCTGTGAAAGGAAGAGCCGAATTCCAAAATTGATCAATGTTTCAGAAATTTCCCAAAGGGAATACCAAGCCGAGTGTTAAAAACTGCATTTACTCACAGGCTTTGAGCAGGAAACACTGAAATGCTATTAATATCCAAGGGAACACTGACTCTGTCAAAGATGATCCAAATGGAATTGATGAAACGTCCCAATTACAAACAACAGAATCAAAATAGGGTGAGCGTACACCCGGATTAGAACCAGGGACCTCTTGATCTGCAGTCAAATGCTCTACCACTCAGCTATATCCCCAGCTTTTCAGTAAAATCAGAATGACAAAATATCAGTACATCATGAAAGAGTGTGAGGATCATACTAAGTTGTGCCAGAAAGTACAACCTTGAAACTGTGGAACAGGAGAAGTAGTCCTTAATATTATTTATTAAAGGAAAACTGGATCATTTAAAAACAGATTTATTTGTTTCATTGTTATTTTATTTGAATAGGCAGTGGTACATAGGACCAATGCCTCTACATACAATGATTGTTTTGAAACATTCTTAAAGGGGAAGAGGTTTTTACGGGACACCTAATCATTTGAGAATTGGTTACCACAATCACGGAGATGGTGATGAAGTATGATTGTTTTGGCCAAATTATGGTGGAAAAACATTTCTACGTACCACTACAATTCGGAATTTGGAAGGTACACCCAAACACCCCTTTCGAATACCTTCCATTTAATACATCAGAAAAAGCCATTTTGCGTTTGCAAATGGCCTGATTCTTCAGATCAGCCTTCTTGCAACTGCAATGATAGTTCGTACATCTTGCAAGTAGGCAGAGCTTTTCAGGAGAAATTAAATAGTTCCTACGTTTCACAAAAATGAAGTGCTTCAAACAAACACATACTTTGCATGCACAGAGAAGAGGTGAAATATATCTAAGACTGAATACAGAGGTGAAATGAGAAATAGATTGACTGCTTCGCTGCCAAGTTTTATACGCCATTTCTTCAGTGCAATACAAGAAAGCACCAAACAGTATAACAAAGTTGTCAATTGGTTTCATAGTCCATTCCCTTTGTTTAGTGCTGTGAAAGGAAGAGCCGAATTCCAAAATTGATCAATGATGTTACAGAAATTTCCCAAAGGGAATACCAAGCCGAGTGTTAAAAACTGCATTTACTCACAGGTTTTGAGCAGGAAACACTGAAATGCTATTAAAGTGCAATATCCAAGGGAACACTGACTCTGTCAAAGATGATCCAAATGGAATTGATGAAAAGTCCCAATTACAAACAACAGAATCAAAATAGGGTGAGGGGACACCCGGATTTGAACCAGGGACCTCTTGATCTGCAGTTAAATGCTCTACCACTGAGCTATATCCCCAGCTTTACAGTCAAATCAGAATGACAAAATATCAGTACATCATGAAAGAGTGAGTGGATCATAATAAGTTGTTCCGGAAAGTACAACCTTGAAACTGTGGAACAGGAGAAATAGTCCTTAATATTATTTATTAAAGGAAAACTGGATCATTTAAAAAACAGATATTTGTTTCATTGTTATTTTATTTGAATAGGCAGTGGTACATAGGACCAATGCCTCTACATACAATGATTGGTTTGAAACATTCTTAAAGGGGAAGAGGTTTTTACGGGACACCTTATCATTTGAGGATTGGTTACCACAATCAGTGAGATGGTGATGAAGTATGATTGTTTTGGGCCAAATTATGGTGGAAAAACATTTCTACGTACCACTACAATTCAGTATTTGGAAGGTACACCCAAACACCCCTTTCGAATACCTTCCATTTAATACATCAGAAAAAGCCATTTTGCGTTTGCAAATGGCCTGATTCTTCAGACCAGCCTTCTTGCAACTGCAATGATAGTTCGTACATCTTGCACGTAGGCAGAGCTTTTAAGGAGAAATTAAATAGTTCCTACGTTGCACAAAAATGAAGTGCTTCAAACAAACACATACTTTGCATGCACAGAGAAGAGGTGGAATATATGTAAGACTGAAGACACAAGTGAAATGAGAAATAGATTGACTGCTCCGCTGCCAAGTTTTATACGCCATTTCTTCAGTGCAATACAAGAAAGCACCAAACAGTATAACAACATTGTCAATTGGTTTCATAGTCCATTCCCTTTGTTTAGTGCTGTGAAAGGAAGAGCCGAATTCCAAAATTGATCAATGATGTTTCAGAAATTTCCCAAAGGGAATACCAAGCCGAGTGTTAAAAACTGCATTTACTTACAGGTTTTGAGCAGGAAACTCTGAAATGCTATTAAAGTGCAATATCCAAGGGAACACTGACTCTGTCAAAGATAATCCAAATGGAATTGATGAAAAGTCCAAATTACAAACAACAGAATCAAAATAAGGTAAGGGGACAACCGGATTTGAACCAGGGACCTCTTGATCTGCAGTCAAATGCTCTACCACTGAGCTATATCCCCAGCTTTGCAGTAAAATCAGAATGACAAAATATCAGTATATATTTAAAGAGTGTGAGGATCATACTAAGTTGTGCCAGAAAGTACAACCTTGAAACGGTGGAACAGGAGAAGTAGTCCTTAACATTATTTATTAAAGGAAAACTGGATCATTTAAAAAACAGATTTATTTGTTTCATTGTTATTTTATTTGAATAGGCAGTGGTACATAGGACCAATGCCTCTACATACAATGATTGTTTTGAAACATTCTTAAAGGGGTAGAGGTTTTTACGAGACACCTTATCATTTGAGGATTTGTTACCACAATCACGGAGATGGTGATGAAGTATGATTGTTTTGGCCAAATTATGGTGGAAAAACATTTCTACGTACCACTACAATTCGGTATTTGGAAGGTACACCCAAACACCCCTTTCGAATACCTTCCATTTAATACATCAGAAAAAGTCATTTTGCGTTTGCAAATGGCCTGATTCTTCAGACCAGCCTTCTTGCAACTGCAATGATAGTTCGTACATCTTGCACGTAGGCAGAGCTTTTAAGGAGAAATTAAATAGTTCCTACGTTGCACAAAAATGAAGTGCTTCAAACAAACACATACTTTGCATGCACAGAGAAGAGGTGGAATATATGTAAGACTGAAGACACAGGTGAAATGAGAAATAGATTGACTGCTTCGCTGCCAAGTTTTATACGCCATTTCTTCAGTGTAATACAAGAAAGCACCAAACAGTATAACAAAGTTGTCAATTGGTTTCATAGTCCATTCCCTTTGTTTAGTGCTGTGAAAAGAAGAGCCGAATTCCAAAATTGATCAATGATGTTTCAGAAATTTCCCAAAGGGAATACCAAACCGAGTGTTAAAAACTGCATTTACTCACAGGTTTTGAGCAGGAAACACTGAAATGCTATTAAAGTGCAATATCCAAGGGAAAACTGACTCTGTCAAAGATGATCCAAATACAATTGATGAAAAGTCCCAATTACAAACAACAGAATCAAAATAGGGTGAGAGGACACCCGGATTTGAACCAGGGACCTCTTGATCTGCAGACAAATGATCTACCACTGAGCTATATCCCCAGCTTTTCAGTAAAATCAGAATGACAAAATATCAGTACATCATGAAAGAGTGTGAGGATCATACTAAGTTGTGCCAGAAAGTACAACCTTGAAACTGTGGAACAGGAGAAGTAGTCCTTAATATTATTTAATAAAGGAAAACTGGATCATTTAAAAAACAGATATTTGTTTCATTGTTATTTTATTTGAATAGGCAGTCGTACATTGGACCAATGCCTCTACATACAATGATTGTTTTGAAACATTTTTAAAGGGGAAGAGGTTTTTACAGGACAACTTATCATTTGAGGATTGGTTACCACAGTCACTGAGATGGTGATGAAGTATGATTGATTTGGGCCAAATTATGGTGGAAAAACATTTGTACGTACCACTACAATTCGGTATTTGGAAGGTACACACAAACACCCCTTTCGAATACCTTCCATTTAATACATCAGAAAAAGCCATTTTGCATTTGCAAATGGCCTGATTCTTCAGATCAGCCTTCTTGCAACTGCAAAGATAGTTCGTACATCTTGCATGTAGGCAGAGCTTTTAAGGAGAAATTAAATAGTTCCTAGGTTGCACAAAAAGTGAAGTGCTTCAAACAAACACATACTTTGCATGCACAGAGAAGAAGTGGAATATATGTAAGACTGAAGACAAAGGTGAAATGAGAAATAAATTGACTGCTTCGCTGCCAAGTTTTATACGTCATTTCTTCAGTGCAATACAAGAAAGCACCAAACAGTATAACAAAGTTGTCAATTGGTTTCATAGTCCACTCCCTTTGTTTAGTGCTGTGAAAGGAAGAGCCGAATTCCAAAATTGATCAATGTTTCAGAAATTTCCCAAAGGGAATACCAAGCCGAGTGTTAAAAACTGCATTTACTCACAGGCTTTGAGCAGGAAACACTGAAATGCTATTAAAGTGCAATATCCAAGGGAACACTGACTCAGTCAAAGATGATCCAAATGGAATTGATGAAAAGTCCCAATTACAAACAACCGAATCAAAATAGGGTGAGGGAACACCCGGATTTGAACCAGGGACCTCTTGATTTGCAGTCAAATGCTCTACCACTGAGCTATATCCCCAGCTTTTCTGTAAAGTAAGAATGACAAAATATCAGTACATCATGAAAGAGTGTGAGGATCATACTAAGTTGTGCCAGAAAGTACAACCTTGAAACTGTGGAACAGGAGAAGTAGTCCTTAATATTATTTATTAAAGGAAAACTGGATCATTTAAAAACAGATTTATTTGTTTAATTGTTATTTTATTTGAATAGGCAGTGGTACATAGGACCAATGCCTCTACATACAATGATTGTTTTGAAACATTCTTAAAGTGGAAGAGGTTTTTACGGGACACCTTATCATTTGAGGATTGGTTACCACAATCACGGAGATGGTGATGAAGTATGATTGTTTTGGGCCAAATTATGGTGGAAAAACATTTCTACGTACCACTACAATTCAGTATTTGGAAGGTACACCCAAACACCCCTTTTGAATACCTTCCATTTAATACATCAGAAAAAGCCATTTTGCGTTTGCAAATGGCCTGATTCTTCAGACCAGCCTTCTTGCAACTGCAATGATAGTTCGTACATCTTGCACGTAGGCAGAGCTTTTAAGGAGAAATTAAATAGTTCCTACGTTGCACAAAAATGAAGTGCTTCAAACAAACACATACTTTGCATGCACAGAGAAGAGGTGGAATATATGTAAGACTGAAGACACAGGTGAAATGAGAAATAGATTGACATTCAAAATTGATCAATGATGTTACAGAAATTTCCCAAAGGGAATACCAAGCCGAGTGTTAAAAACTGCATTTACTCACAGGTTTTGAGCAGGAAACACTGAAATGCTATTAAAGTGCAATATCCAAGGGAACACTGACTCTGTCAAAGATGATCCAAATGGAATTGATGAAAAGTCCCAATTACAAACAACAGAATCAAAATAGGGTGAGGGGACACCCGGATTTGAACCAGGGACCTCTTGATCTGCAGTCAAATGCTCTACCACTGAGCTATATCCCCAGCTTTACAGTAAAATCAGAATTACAAAATATCAGTACATCATGAAAGAGTGAGTGGATCATACTAAGTTGTTCCGGAAAGTACAACCTTGAAACTGTGGAACAGGAGAAATAGTCCTTAATATTATTTATTAAAGGAAAACTGGATCATTTAAAAAACAGATATTTGTTTCATTGTTATTTTATTTGAATAGGACCAATGCCTCTACATACAATGATTGGTTTGAAACATTCTTAAAGGGGAAGAGGTTTTTACGGGACACCTTATCATTTGAGGATTGGTTACCACAATCAGTGAGATGGTGATGAAGTATGATTGTTTTGGGCCAAATTATGGTGGAAAAACATTTCTACGTACCACTACAATTCAGTATTTGGAAGGTACACCCAAACACCCCTTTCGAATACCTTCCATTTAATACATCAGAAAAAGCCATTTTGCATTTGCAAATGGCCTGATTCTTCAGACCAGCCTTCTTGCAACTGCAATGATAGTTCGTACATCTTGCACGTAGGCAGAGCTTTTAAGGAGAAATTAAATAGTTCCTACGTTGCACAAAAATGAAGTGCTTCAAACAAACACATACTTTGCATGCACAGAGAAGAGGTGGAATATATGTAAGACTGAAGACACAGGTGAAATGAGAAATAGATTGACTGCTCCGCTGCCAAGTTTTATACGCCATTTCTTCAGTGCAATACAAGAAAGCACCAAACAGTATAACAACATTGTCAATTGGTTTCATAGTCCATTCCCTTTGTTTAGTGCTGTGAAAGGAAGAGCCGAATTCCAAAATTGATCAATGATGTTTCAGAAATTTCCCAAAGGGAATACCAAGCCGAGTGTTAAAAACTGCATTTACTTACAGGTTTTGAGCAGGAAACACTGAAATGCTATTAAAGTGCAATATCCAAGGGAACACTGACTCTGTCAAAGATAATCCAAATGGAATTGATGAAAAGTCCAAATTACAAACAACAGAATCAAAATAGGGAAAGGGGACAACCAAATTTGAACCAGGGACCTCTTGATCTGCAGTCAATTGCTCTACCACTGAGCTATATCCCCAGCTTTTCAGTAAAATCAGAATGACAAAATATCAGTACATATTGAAAGAGTGTGAGGATCATACTAAGTTGTGCCAGAAAGTACAACCTTGAAACGGTGGAACAGGAGAAGTAGTCCTTAACATTATTTATTAAAGGAAAACTGGATCATTTAAAAAACAGATTTATTTGTTTCATTGTTATTTTATTTGAATAGGCAGTGGTACATAGGACCAATGCCTCTACATACAATGATTGTTTTGAAACATTCTTAAAGGGGTAGAGGTTTTTACGGGACACCTTATCATTTGAGGATTTGTTACCACAATCACGGAGATGGTGATGAAGTATGATTGTTTTGGCCAAATTATGGTGGAAAAACATTTCTACGTACCACTACAATTCGGTATTTGGAAGGTACACCCAAACACCCCTTTCGAATACCTTCCATTTAATACATCAGAAAAAGCCATTTTGCATTTGCAAATGGCCTGATTCTTCAGACCAGCCTTCTTGCAACTGCAATGATAGTTCGTACATCTTGCACGTAGGCAGAGCTTTTAAGGAGAAATTAAATAGTTCCTACGTTGCACAAAAATGAAGTGCTTCAAACAAACACATACTTTGCATGCACAGAGAAGAGGTGGAATATATGTAAGACTGAAGACACAGGTGAAATGAGAAATAGATTGACTGCTCCACTGCCAAGTTTTATACGCCATTTCTTCAGTGCAATACAAGAAAGCACCAAACAGTATAACAACATTGTCAATTGGTTTCATAGTCCATTCCCTTTGTTTAGTGCTGTGAAAGGAAGAGCCGAATTCCAAAATTGATCAATGATGTTTCAGAAATTTCCCAAAGGGAATACCAAGCCGAGTGTTAAAAACTGCATTTACTTACAGGTTTTGAGCAGGAAACACTGAAATGCTATTAAAGTGCAATATCCAAGGGAACACTGACTCTGTCAAAGATAATCCAAATGGAATTGATGAAAAGTCCAAATTACAAACAACAGAATCAAAATAGGGAAAGGGGACAACCAAATTTGAACCAGGGACCTCTTGATCTGCAGTCAATTGCTCTACCACTGAGCTATATCCCCAGCTTTTCAGTAAAATCAGAATGACAAAATATCAGTACATATTGAAAGAGTGTGAGGATCATACTAAGTTGTGCCAGAAAGTACAACCTTGAAACGGTGGAACAGGAGAAGTAGTCCTTAACATTATTTATTAAAGGAAAACTGGATCATTTAAAAAACAGATTTATTTGTTTCATTGTTATTTTATTTGAATAGGCAGTGGTACATAGGACCAATGCCTCTACATACAATGATTGTTTTGAAACATTCTTAAAGGGGTAGAGGTTTTTACGGGACACCTTATCATTTGAGGATTTGTTACCACAATCACGGAGATGGTGATGAAGTATGATTGTTTTGGCCAAATTATGGTGGAAAAACATTTCTACGTACCACTACAATTCGGTATTTGGAAGGTACACCCAAACACCCCTTTCGAATACCTTCCATTTAATACATCAGAAAAAGTCATTTTGCGTTTGCAAATGGCCTGATTCTTCAGACCAGCCTTCTTGCAACTGCAATGATAGTTCGTACATCTTGCACGTAGGCAGAGCTTTTAAGGAGAAATTAAATAGTTCCTACGTTGCACAAAAATGAAGTGCTTCAAACAAACACATACTTTGCATGCACAGAGAAGAGGTGGAATATATGTAAGACTGAAGACACAGGTGAAATGAGAAATAGATTGACTGCTTCGCTGCCAAGTTTTATACGCCATTTCTTCAGTACAATACAAGAAAGCGCCAAACAGTATAACAAAGTTGTCAATTGGTTTCATAGTCCATTCCCTTTGTTTAGTGCTGTGAAAGGAAGAGCCGAATTCCAAAATTGATCAATGATGTTTCAGAAATTTCCCAAAGGGAATACCAAACCGAGTGTTAAAAACTGCATTTACTCACAGGTTTTGAGCAGGAAACACTGAAATGCTATTAAAGTGCAATATCCAAGGGAAAACTGAGCCTGTCAAAGATGATCCAAATGCAATTGATGAAAAGTCCCAATTACAAACAACAGAATCAAAATAGGGTGAGGGGACACCCGGATTTGAACCAGGGACCTCTTGATCTGCAGTCAAATGCTCTACCACTGAGCTATATCCCCAGCTTTTCAGTAAAATCAGAATGGCAAAATATCAGTACATCATGAAAGAGTGTGAGGATCATACTAAGTTGTGCCAGAAAGTACAACCTTGAAACTGTGGAACAGGAGAAGTAGTCCTTAATATTATTTAATAAAGGAAAACTGGATCATTTAAAAAACAGATATTTGTTTCATTGTTATTTTATTTGAATAGGCAGTCGTACATTGGACCAATGCCTCTACATACAATGATTGTTTTGAAACATTTTTAAAGGGGAAGAGGTTTTTACGGGACAACTTATCATTTGAGGATTGGTTACCACAATTACTGAGATGGTGATGAAGTATGATTGATTTGGGCCAAATTATGGTGGAAAAACATTTGTACGTACCACTACAATTCGGTATTTGGAAGGTACACACAAACACCCCTTTCGAATACCTTCCATTTAATACATCAGAAAAAGCCACTTTGCGTTTGCAAATAGCCTGATTCTTCAGACCAGCCTTCTTGCAACTGCAAAGATAGTTCGTACATCTTGCATGTAGGCAGAGCTTTTAAGGAGAAATTAAATAGTTCCTAGGTTGCACAAAAAGTGAAGTGCTTCAAACAAACACATACTTTGCATGCACAGAGAAGAGGTGGAATATATGTAAGACTGAAGACAAAGGTGAAATGAGAAATAAATTGACTGCTTCGCTGCCAAGTTTTATACGTCATTTCTTCAGTGCAATACAAGAAAGCACCAAACAGTATAACAAAGTTGTCAATTGGTTTCATAGTCCACTCCCTTTGTTTAGTGCTGTGAAAGGAAGAGCCGAATTCCAAAATTGATCAATGTTTCAGAAATTTCCCAAAGGGAATACCAAGCCGAGTGTTAAAAACTGCATTTACTCACAGGCTTTGAGCAGGAAACACTGAAATGCTATTAAAGTGCAATATCCAAGGGAACACTGACTCAGTCAAAGATGATCCAAATGGAATTGATGAAAAGTCCCAATTACAAACAACCGAATCAAAATAGGGTGAGGGAACACCCGGATTTGAACCAGGGACCTCTTGATTTGCAGTCAAATGCTCTACCACTGAGCTATATCCCCAGCTTTTCAGTAAAATAAGAATGACAAAATATCAGTACATCATGAAAGAGTGTGAGGATCATACTAAGTTGTGCCAGAAAGTACAACCTTGAAACTGTGGAACAGGAGAAGTAGTCCTTAATATTATTTATTAAAGGAAAACTGGATCATTTAAAAACAGATTTATTTGTTTAATTGTTATTTTATTTGAATAGGCAGTGGTACATAGGACCAATGCCTCTACATACAATGATTGTTTTGAAACATTCTTAAAGTGGAAGAGGTTTTTACGGGACACCTTATCATTTGAGGATTGGTTACCACAATCACGGAGATGGTGATGAAGTATGATTGTTTTGGCCAAATTATGGTGGAAAAACATTTCTACGTACCACTACAATTCGGTATTTGGAAGGTACACCCAAACACCCCTTTTGAATACCTTCCATTTAATACATCAGAAAAAGCCATTTTGCGTTTGCAAATGGCCTGATTCTTCAGATCACCCTTCTTGCAACTGCAATGATAGTTCGTACATCTTGCAAGTAGGCAGACCTTTTCAGGAGAAATTAAATAGTTCCTACGTTGTACAAAAATGAAGTGCTTCAAACAAACACATACTTTGCATGCACAGAGAAGAGGTGAAATATATCTAAGACTGAATACAGAGGTGAAATGAGAAATAGATTGACTGCTTCGCTGCCAAGTTTTATACGCCATTTCTTCAGTGCAATACAAGAAAGCACCAAACAGTATAACAAAGTTGTCAATTGGTTTCATAGTCCATTCCCTTTGTTTAGTGCTGTGAAAGGAAGAGCCGAATTTCAAAATTGATCAATGATGTTACAGAAATTTCCCAAAGGGAATACCAAGCCGAGTGTTAAAAACTGCATTTACTCACAGGTTTTGAGCAGGAAACACTGAAATGCTATTAAAGTGCAATATCCAAGGGAACACTGACTCTGTCAAAGATGATCCAAATGGAATTGATGAAAAGTCCCAATTACAAAAAACAGAATCAAAATAGGGTGAGGGGACACCCGGATTTGAACCAGGGACCTCTTGATCTGCAGTCAAATGCTCTACCACTGAGCTATATCCCCAGCTTCACAGTAAGATCAGAATTACAAAATATCAGTACATCATGAAAGAGTGAGTGGATCATACTAAGTTGTTCCGGAAAGTACAACCTTGAAACTGTGGAACAGGAGAAATAGTCCTTAATATTATTTATTAAAGGAAAACTGGATCATTTAAAAAACAGATATTTGTTTCATTGTTATTTTATTTGAATAGGCAGTGGTACATAGGACCAATGCCTCTACATACAATGATTGGTTTGAAACATTCTTAAAGGGGAAGAGGTTTTTACGGGACACCTTATCATTTGAGGATTGGTTACCACAATCAGTGAGATGGTGATGAAGTATGATTGTTTTGGGCCAAATTATGGTGGAAAAACATTTCTACGTACCACTACAATTCAGTATTTGGAAGGTACACCCAAACACCCCTTTCGAATACCTTCCATTTAATACATCAGAAAAAGCCATTTTGCATTTGCAAATGGCCTGATTCTTCAGACCAGCCTTCTTGCAACTGCAATGATAGTTCGTACATCTTGCACGTAGGCAGAGCTTTTAAGGAGAAATTAAATAGTTCCTACGTTGCACAAAAATGAAGTGCTTCAAACAAACACATACTTTGCATGCACAGAGAAGAGGTGGAATATATGTAAGACTGAAGACACAGGTGAAATGAGAAATAGATTGACTGCTCCACTGCCAAGTTTTATACGCCATTTCTTCAGTGCAATACAAGAAAGCACCAAACATTATAACAACATTGTCAATTGGTTTCATAGTCCATTCCCTTTGTTTAGTGCTGTGAAAGGAAGAGCCGAATTCCAAAATTGATCAATGATGTTTCAGAAATTTCCCAAAGGGAATACCAAGCCGAGTGTTAAAAACTGCATTTACTTACAGGTTTTGAGCAGGAAACACTGAAATGCTATTAAAGTGCAATATCCAAGGGAACACTGACTCTGTCAAAGATAATCCAAATGGAATTGATGAAAAGTCCAAATTACAAACAACAGAATCAAAATAGGGAAAGGGGACAACCAAATTTGAACCAGGGACCTCTTGATCTGCAGTCAATTGCTCTACCACTGAGCTATATCCCCAGCTTTTCAGTAAAATCAGAATGACAAAATATCAGTACATATTGAAAGAGTGTGAGGATCATACTAAGTTGTGCCAGAAAGTACAACCTTGAAACGGTGGAACAGGAGAAGTAGTCCTTAACATTATTTATTAAAGGAAAACTGGATCATTTAAAAAACAGATTTATTTGTTTCATTGTTATTTTATTTGAATAGGCAGTGGTACATAGGACCAATGCCTCTACATACAATGATTGGTTTGAAACATTCTTAAAGGGGAAGTGGTTTTTACGGGACACCTTATCATTTGAGGATTGGTTACCACAATCAGTGAGATGGTGATGAAGTATGATTGTTTTGGTCCAAATTATGGTGGAAAAACATTTCTACGTACCACTACAATTCAGTATTTGGAAGGTACACCCAAACACCCCTTTCGAATACCTTCCATTTAATACATCAGAAAAAGCCATTTTGCATTTGCAAATGGCCTGATTCTTCAGACCAGCCTTCTTGCAACTGCAATGATAGTTCGTACATCTTGCACGTAGGCAGAGCTTTTAAGGAGAAATTAAATAGTTCCTACGTTGCACAAAAATGAAGTGCTTCAAACAAACACATACTTTGCATGCACAGAGAAGAGGTGGAATATATGTAAGACTGAAGACACAGGTGAAATGAGAAATAGATTGACTGCTCCGCTGCCAAGTTTTATACGCCATTTCTTCAGTGCAATACAAGAAAGCACCAAACAGTATAACAACGTTGTCAATTGGCTTCATAGTCCATTCCCTTTGTTTAGTGCTGTGAAAGGAAGAGCCGAATTCCAAAATTGATCAATGATGTTTCAGAAATTTCCCAAAGGGAATACCAAGCCGAGTGTTAAAAACTGCATTTACTCACAGGTTTTGAGCAGGAAACACTGAAATGCTATTAAAGTGCAATATCCAAGGGAACACTGACTCTGTCAAAGATAATCCAAATGGAATTGATGAAAAGTCCAAATTACAAACAACAGAATCAAAATAGGGTAATGGGACAACCGGATTTGAACCAGGGACCTCTTGATCTGCAGTCAAATGCTCTACCACTGACCTATATCGCCAGCTTTTCAGTAAAATCAGAATGACAAAATATCAGTACATATTGAAAGAGTGTGAGGATCAAACTAAGTTGTGCCAGAAAGTACAACCTTGAAACTGTGGAACAGGAGAAGTAGTCCTTAACATTATTTATTAAAGGAAAACTGGATCATTTAAAAAACAGATTTATTTGTTTCATTGTTATTTTATTTGAATAGGCAGTGGTACATAGGACTAATGCCTCTACATACAATGATTGTTTTGAAACATTCTTAAAGGGGTAGAGGTTTTTACGGGACACCTTATCATTTGAGGATTTGTTACCACAATCACGGAGATGGTGATGAAGTATGATTGTTTTGGCCAAATTATGGTGGAAAAACATTTCTACGTACCAGTACAATTCGGTATTTGGAAGGTACACCCAAACACCCCTTTCGAATACCTTCCATTTAATAAATCAGAAAAAGACATTTTGCACTTGCAAATGGCCTGATTCTTCAGACCAGCCTTCTTGCAACTGCAATGGTAGTTCGTACATCTTGCACGTAGGCAGAGCTTTTAAGGAGAAATTAAATAGTTCCGACGTTGCACAAAAATGAAGTGCTTCAAACAAACACATACTTTGCATGCACAGAGAAGAGGTGAAATATATGTAAGACTGAAGACAGAGGTGAAATAAGAAATAGATTGACTGCTTCGCCGCCAAGTTTTATACGCCATTTCTTCAGTGCAATACAAGAAAGCACCAAACAGTATAACAAAGTTGTCAATTGGTTTCATAGTCCATTCCCTTTGTTTAGTGCTGTGAAAGGAAGAGCCGAATTCCAAAATCTATCAATTATGTTTCAGAAATTTCCCAAAGGGAATACCAAGCCGAGTGTTAAAAACTGCATTTACTCACAGGTTTTGAGAAGCAAACACTGTAATGCCATTAAAATGCAATATCCAAGGGAACACTGACTCTGTCAAAGATGATCCAAATGGAATTGATGGAAAGTCCCAATTACAAACAACAGAATCAAAATATGGTGAGGGGACTCCAGGATTTGAACCAGGGACCTCTTGATCTGCTGTCAAATGCTCTACCACTGAGCTATATCCCCAGCTTTACAGTAAAACTAGAATGACAAAATATCAGTACATCATGAAAGAGTGAGAGGATCATACTGAGTTGTTCCAGAAAATACAACCTTGAAACTGTGGAACAGGAGAAGTAGTCCTTAATAGTATTTATTAAAGGAAAACTGGATCATTTAAAAAACAGATATTTGTTTCATTGTTATTTTATTTGAATAGGCAGTGGAACATAGGACCAATGCCTCTACATACAATGATTGTTTTGAAACATTCTTAAAGGGGAAAAGGTTTTTACGGGACACCTTATCATTTGAGGATTGGTTACCACAATCACTGAGATGGTGATGAAGTATGATTGTTTTGGGCCAAATTATGGTGGAAAAACATTTCTATGTACCACTACAATTCGGTATTTGGAAGGTACACCCAAACACCCCTTTCGAATACCTTCCATTTAATACATCAGAAAAAGCCATTTTGCGTTTGCAAATGGCCTGATTCTTCAGACCAGCCTTCTTGCAACTGCAATGATAGTTCGTACATCTTGCACGTAGGCAGAGCTTTTAAGGAGAAATTAAATAATTCCTTCGTTGCACAAGAATGAAGTGCTTCAAACAAACACATACTTTGCATGCACAGAGAAGAGGTGGAATATATGTAAGACTGAAGACACAGGTGAAATGAGAAATAGATTGACTGCTTCGCTGCCAAGTTTTATACGCCATTTCTTCAGTGCAATACAAGAAAGCACCAAACAGTATAACAAAGTTGTCAATTGGTTTCATAGTCCATTCCCTTTGTTTAGTGCTGTGAAAGGAAGAGCCGAATTCCAAAATTGATCAATGATGTTTCAGAAATTTCCCAAAGGGAATACCAAGCCGAGTGTTAAAAACTGCCTTTACTCACAGGTTTTGAGCAGGAAACACTGAAATGCTATTAAAGTGCAATATCTAAGGGAACACTGACTCTGTCAAAGATGATCCAAATGGAATTGAAGAAAAGTCCCAATTACAAACAACAGAATCAAAATAGGGTGAGGAGACACCCGGATTCGAACCAGGGACCTCTTGATCTGCAGTCAAATGCTCTACCACTGAGCTATATCCCCAGCTTTTCAGTAAAATCAGAATGACAAAATATCAGTACATCATGAAAGAGTGTGAGGATCATACTAAGTTGTGCCAGAAAGTACAACCTTGAAACTGTGGAACCGGAGAAGTAGTCCTTAATATTATTTATTAAAGGAAAACTGGATCATTTAAAAAACAGATATTTGTTTCATTGTTATTTTATTTGAATAGGCAGTCGTACATTGGACCAATGCCTCTACATACAATGATTGTTTTGAAACATTCCTAAAGGGGAAGAGGTTTTTACGGGACAACTTATCATTTGAGGATTGGTTACCACAATCACTGAGATGGTGATGAAGTATGATTGTTTTGGGCCAAATTATGGTGGAAAAACATTTGTACGTACCACTACAATTCAGTATTTGGAAGGTACACCCAAACACCCCTTTCGAATACCTTCCATTTAATACATCAGAAAAAGCCATTTTGCGTTTGCAAATGGCCTGATTCTTCAGACCAGCCTTCTTGCAACTGCAATGATAGTTCGTACATCTTGCACGTAGGCAGAGCTTTTAAGGAGAAATTAAATAGTTCCTACGTTGCACAAAAATGAAGTGCTTCAAACAAACACATACTTTGCATGCACAGAGAAGAGGTGGAATATATGTAAGACTGAAGACACAGGTGAAATGAGAAATAGATTGACTGCTCCGCTGCCAAGTTTTATACGCCATTTCTTCAGTGCAATACAAGAAAGCACCAAACAGTATAACAACGTTGTCAATTGGTATCATAGTCCATTCCCTTTGTTTAGTGCTGTGAAAGGAAGAGCCGAACTCCAAAATTGATCAATGTTTCAGAAATTTCCCAAAGGGAATACCAAGCCGAGTGTTAAAAACTGCATTTACTCACAGGCTTTGAGCAGGAAACACTGAAATGCTATTAAAGTGCAATATCCAAGGGAACACTGACTCAGTCAAAGATGATCCAAATGGAATTGATGAAAAGTCCCAATTACAAACAACAGAATCAAAATAGGGTGAGGAGACACCCGGATTCGAACCAGGGACCTCTTGATCTGCAGTCAAATGCTCTACCACTGAGCTATATCCCCAGCTTTTCAGTAAAATCAGAATGACAAAATATCAGTACATCATGAAAGAGTGTGAGGATCATACTAAGTTGTGCCAGAAAGTACAACCTTGAAACTGTGGAACAGGAGAAGTAGTCCTTAATATTATTTATTAAAGGAAAACTGGATCATTTAAAAAACAGATATTTGTTTCATTGTTATTTTATTTGAATAGGCAGTCGTACATTGGACCAATGCCTCTACATACAATGATTGTTTTGAAACATTCTTAAAGGGGAAGAGGTTTTTACGGGACAACTTATCATTTGAGGATTGGTTACCACAATCACTGAGATGGTGATGAAGTATGATTGTTTTGGGCCAAATTATGGTGGAAAAACATTTGTACGTACAACTACAATTCGGTATTTGGAAGGTACACCCAAACACCCCTTTCGAATACCTTCCATTTAATACATCAGAAAAAGCCACTTTGCGTTTGCAAATAGCCTGATTCTTCAGACCAGCCTTCTTGCAACTGCAAAGATAGTTCGTACATCTTGCACGTAGGCAGAGCTTTTAAGGAGAAATTAAATAGTTCCTAGGTTGCACAAAAAGTGAAGTGCTTCAAACAAACACATACTTTGCATGCACAGAGAAGAGGTGGAATATATGTAAGACTAAAGACAAAGGTGAAATGAGAAATAGATTGACTGCTTCGCTGCCAAGTTTTATACGCCATTTCTTCAGTGCAATACAAGAAAGCACCAAACAGTATAACAAAGTTGTCAATTGGTTTCATAGTCCATTCCCTTTGTTTAGTGCTGTGAAAGGAAGAGCCGAATTCCAAAATTGATCAATGTTTCAGAAATTTCCCAAAGGGAATACCAAGCCGAGTATTAAAAACTGCATTTACTCACAGGCTTTGAGCAGGAAACACTGAAATGCTATTAAAGTGCAATATCCAAGGGAACACTGACTCAGTCAAAGATGATCCAAATGGAATTGATGAAAAGTCCCAATTACAAACAACAGAATCAAAATAGGGTGAGGGGACACCCGGATTTGAACCAGGGACCTCTTGATCTGCAGTCAAATGCTCTACCACTGAGCTATATCCCCAGCTTTCCAGTAAAATAAGAATGACAAAATATCAGTACATCATGAAAGAGTGTGAGGATCATACTAAGTTGTGCCAGAAAGTACAACCTTGAAACTGTGGAACAGGAGAAGTAGTCCTTAATATTATTTATTAAAGGAAAACTGGATCAGTTAAAAAACAGATTTATTTGTTTCATTGTTATTTTATTTGAATAGGCAGTGGTACCTAGGACCAATGCCTCTACATACAATGATTGTTTTGAAACATTCTTAAAGGGGTAGAGGTTTTTACGGGACACCTTATCATTTGAGGATTGGTTACCACAATCACGGAGATGGTGATGAAGTATGATTGTTTTGGCCAAATTATGGTGGAAAAACATTTCTACGTACCACTACAATTCGGTATTTCGAAGGTACACCCAAACACCCCTTTCGAATACCTTCCATTTAATAGAAAAGCCATTTTGCGTTTGCAAATGGCCTGATTCTTCAGACCAGCCTTCTTGCAACTGCAATGATAGTTCGTACATCTTGCACGTAGGCAGAGCTTTTAAGGAGAAATTAAATAGTTCCTACGTTGCACAAAAATGAAGTGCTTCAAACAAACACATACTTTGCATGCACAGAGAAGAGGTGGAATATATGTAAGACTGAAGACACAGGTGAAATGAGAAATAGATTGACTGCTTCGCTGCCAAGTTTTATACGCCATTTCTTCAGTGCAATACAAGAAAGCACCAAACAGTATAACAAAGTTGTCAATTGGTTTCATAGTCCATTCCCTTTGTTTAGTGCTGTGAAAGGAAGAGCCGAATTCCAAAATTGATCAATGATGTTTCAGAAATTTCCCAAAGGGAATACCAAGCCGAGTGTTAAAAACTGCATTTACTCACAGGTTTTGAGCAGGAAACACTGAAATGCTATTAAAGTGCAATATCCAAGGGAACACTGACTCTGTCAAAGATGATCCAAATGGAATTGATGAAAAGTACCAATTACAAACAACAGAATCAAAATAGGGTGAGGGGACACCCGGATTTGAACCAGGGACCTCTTGATCTGCAGTCAAATGCTCTACCACTGAGCTATATCCCCAGCTTTTCAGTAAAATCAGAATGACAAAATATCAGTACATCATGAAAGAGTGTGAGGATCATACTAAGTTGTGCCAGAAAGTACAACCTTGAAACTGTGGAACAGGAGAAGTAGTCCTTAATTTTATTTATTAAAGGAAAACTGGATCATTTAAAAAACAGATATTTATTTAATTGTTATTTTATTTGAATAGGCAGTCGTACATTGGACCAATGCCTCTACATACAATGATTGTTTTGAAACATTCTTAAAGGGGAAGAGGTTTTTACGGGACAACTTATCATTTGAGGATTGGTTACCGCAATCACTGAGATGGTGATGAAGTATGATTGTTTTGGGCCAAATTATGGTGGAAAAACATTTGTACGTACCACTACAATTCGGTATTTGGAAGGTACACCCAAACACCCCTTTCGAATACCTTCCATTTAATACATCAGAAAAAGCCACTTTGCGTTTGCAAATAGCCTGATTCTTCAGACCAGCCTTCTTGCAACTGCAAAGATAGTTCGTACATCTTGCACGTAGGCAGAGCTTTTAAGGAGAAATTAAATAGTTCCTAGGTTGCACAAAAAGTGAAGTGCTTCAAACAAACACATACTTTGCATGCACAGAGAAGAGGTGGAATATATGTAAGACTGAAGACAAAGGTGAAATGAGAAATAGATTGACTGCTTCGCTGCCAAGTTTTATACGCCATTTCTTCAGTGCAATACAAGAAAGCACCAAACAGTATAACAAAGTTGTCAATTGGTTTCATAGTCCATTCCCTTTGTTTAGTGCTGTGAAAGGAAGAGCCGAATTCCAAAATTGATCAATGATGTTTCAGAAATTTCCCAAAGGGAATACCAAGCCGAGTGTTAAAAACTGCATTTACTCACAGGCTTTGAGCAGGAAACACTGAAATGCTATTAAAGTGCAATATCCAAGGGAACACTGACTCTGTCAAAGATGATCCAAATGGAATTGATGAAAAGTACCAATTACAAACAACAGAATCAAAATAGGGTGAGGGGACACCCGGATTTGAACCAGGGACCTCTTGATCTGCAGTCAAATGCTCTACCACTGAGCTATATCCCCAGCTTTTCAGTAAAATAAGAATGACATAATATCAGTACATCATGAAAGAGTGTGAGGATCATACTAAGTTGTGCCAGAAGTACAACCTTGAAACTGTGGAACAGGAGAAATAGTCCTTGATATTATTTATTAAAGGAAAACTGGATCATTTAAAAACAGATTTATTTGTTTCATTGTTATTTTATTTGAATAGGCAGTGGTACATAGGACCAATGCCTCTACATACAATGATTGTTTTGAAACATTCTTAAAGGGGAAGAGGTTTTTACGGGACACCTTATCATTTGAGGATTGGTTACCACAATCACGGAGATGGTGATGAAGTATGATTGTTTTGGCCAAATTATGGTGGAAAAACATTTCTACGTACCACTACAATTCGGTATTTGGAAGGTACACCCAAACACCCCTTTCGAATACCTTCCATTTAATACATCAGAAAAAGCCATTTTGCGTTTGCAAATGGCCTGATTCTTCAGACCAGCCTTCTTGCAACTGCAATGATAGTTCGTACATCTTGCAAGTAGGCAGAGCTTTTGAGGAGAAATTAAATAGTTCCTATGTTGCACAAAAATGAAGTGCTTCAAACAAACACATACTTTGCATGCACAGAGAAGAGGTGAAATATATGTAAGACTGAAGACAGAGGTGAAATGAGAAATAGATTGACTGCTTACCTGCCAAGTTTTATACGCCATTTCTTCAGTGCAATACAAGAAAGCACCAAATAGTATAACAAAGTTGTCAATTGGTTTCATAGTCCATTCCCTTTTTTTAGTGCTGTGAAAGGAAGAGCCGAATTAAAAAATTGATCAATGATGTTACAGAAATTTCCCAAAGGGAATACCAAGCCGAGTGTTAAAAACTGCATTTACTCACAGGTTTTGAGCAGGAAACACTGAAATGCTATTAAAGTGCAATATCCAAGGGAACACTGACTCTGTCAAAGATGATCCAAATGGTATTGATGAAAAGTCCCAATTACAAACAACAGAATCAAAATAGGGTGAGGGGACACCCGGATTTGAACCAGGGACCTCTTGATCTGCAGTCAAATGCTCTACCATTGAGCTATATCCCCAGCTTTTCAGTAAAATCAGAATGACAAAATATCAGTACATCATGAAAGAGTGTGCGGATCATACTAAGTTGTGCCAGAAAGTACAACCTTGAAACTGTGGAACAGGAGAAGTAGTCCTTAATATTATTTATTAAAGGAAAACTGGATCATTTAAAAAACAGATATTTGTTTCATTGTTATTTTATTTGAATAGGCAGTCGTACATTGGACCAATGCCTCTACATACAATGATTGTTTTGAAACATTCTTAAAGGGGAAGAGGTTTTTACGGGACAACTTATCATTTGAGGATTGGTTACCACAATCACTGAGATGGTGATGACGTATGATTGTTTTGGGCCAAATTATGGTGGAAAAACATTTGGACGTACCACTACAATTTGGTATTTGGAAGGTACACCCAAACACCCCTTTCGAATACCTTCCATTTAATACATCAGAAAAAGCCACTTTGCGTTTGCAAATAGCCTGATTCTTCAGACCAGCCTTCTTGCAACTGCAAAGATAGTTCGTACATCTTGCACGTAGGCAGAGCTTTTAAGGAGAAATTAAATAGTTCCTAGGTTGCACAAAAAGTGAAGTGCTTCAAACAAACACATACTTTGCATGCACAGAGAAGAGGTGGAATATATGTAAGACTGAAGACAAAGGTGAAATGAGAAATAGATTGACTGCTTCGCTGCCAAGTTTTATACGCCATTTCTTCAGTGCAATACAA
The DNA here is from genome assembly GCF_964261635.1 of Lissotriton helveticus. Taxonomy (NCBI): domain Eukaryota; kingdom Metazoa; phylum Chordata; class Amphibia; order Caudata; family Salamandridae; genus Lissotriton; species Lissotriton helveticus. The sequence continues at coordinate 325,372,667 of NC_136058.1, read as the reverse complement.
GAAAGCACCAAACAGTATAACAAAGTTGTCAATTGGTTTCATAGTCCATTCCCTTTGCTTAGTGCTGTGAAAGGAAGAGCCGAATTCCAAAATTGATCAATGTTTCAGAAATTTCCGAAAGGGAATACCAAGCCGAGTGTTAAAAACTGAATTTACTCACAGGCTTTGAGCAGGAAACACTGAAATGCTATTAAAGTGCAATATCCAAGGGAACACTGACTCAGTCAAAGATGATCCAAATGGAATTGATGAAAAGTCCCAATTACAAACAACAGAATCAAAATAGGTTGAGGGGACACCCGAATTTCAACCAGGGACCTCTTGATCTGCAGTCAAATGCTCTACCACTGAGCTATATCCCCAGCTTTTCAGTAAAATAAGAATGACAAAATATCAGTACAACATGAAAGAGTGTGAGGATCATACTAAGTTGTGCCAGAAAGTACAACCTTGAAACTGTGGAACAGGAGAAGTAGTCCTTAATATTATTTATTAAAGGAAAACTGGATCATTTAAAAACAGATTTATTTGTTTCATTGTTATTTTATTTGAATAGGCAGTGGTACATTGGACCAATGCCTCTTCATACAATGATTGTTTTGAAACATTCTTAAAGGGGAAGAGGTTTTTACGGGACAACTTATCATTTGAGGATTGGTTACCACAATCACTGAGATGGTGATGAAGTATGATTGTTTTGGGCCAAATTATGGTGGAAAAACATTTGTACGTACAACTACAATTCGGTATTTGGAAGGTACACCCAAACACCCCTTTCGAATACCTTCCATTTAATACATCAGAAAAAGCCACTTTGCGTTTGCAAATAGCCTGATTCTTCAGACCAGCCTTCTTGCAACTGCAAAGATAGTTCGTACATCTTGCACGTAGGCAGAGCTTTTAAGGAGAAATTAAATAGTTCCTAGGTTGCACAAAAAGTGAAGTGCTTCAAACAAACACATACTTTGCATGCACAGAGAAGAGGTGGAATATATGTAAGACTAAAGACAAAGGTGAAATGAGAAATAGATTGACTGCTTCGCTGCCAAGTTTTATACGCCATTTCTTCAGTGCAATACAAGAAAGCACCAAACAGTATAACAAAGTTGTCAATTGGTTTCATAGTCCATTCCCTTTGTTTAGTGCTGTGAAAGGAAGAGCCGAATTCCAAAATTGATCAATGTTTCAGAAATTTCCCAAAGGGAATACCAAGCCGAGTGTTAAAAACTGCATTTACTCACAGGCTTTGAGCAGGAAACACTGAAATGCTATTAAAGTGCAATATCCAAGGGAACACTGACTCAGTCAAAGATGATCCAAATGGAATTGATGAAAAGTCCCAATTACAAACAACAGAATCAAAATAGGGTGAGGGGACACCCGGATTTGAACCAGGGACCTCTTGATCTGCAGTCAAATGCTCTACCACTGAGCTATATCCCCAGCTTTTCAGTAAAATAAGAATGACAAAATATCAGTACATCATGAAAGAGTGTGAGGATCATACTAAGTTGTGCCAGAAAGTACAACCTTGAAACTGTGGAACAGGAGAAGTAGTCCTTAATATTATTTATTAAAGGAAAACTGGATCAGTTAAAAAACAGATTTATTTGTTTCATTGTTATTTTATTTGAATAGGCAGTGGTACCTAGGACCAATGCCTCTACATACAATGATTGTTTTGAAACATTCTTAAAGGGGTAGAGGTTTTTACGGGACACCTTATCATTTGAGGATTGGTTACCACAATCACGGAGATGGTGATGAAGTATGATTGTTTTGGCCAAATTATGGTGGAAAAACATTTCTACGTACCACTACAATTCGGTATTTGGAAGGTACACCCAAACACCCCTTTCGAATACCTTCCATTTAATAGAAAAGCCATTTTGCGTTTGCAAATGGCCTGATTCTTCAGACCAGCCTTCTTGCAACTGCAATGATAGTTCGTACATCTTGCACGTAGGCAGAGCTTTTAAGGAGAAATTAAATAGTTCCTACGTTGCACAAAAATGAAGTGCTTCAAACAAACACATACTTTGCATGCACAGAGAAGAGGTGGAATATATGTAAGACTGAAGACACAGGTGAAATGAGAAATAGATTGACTGCTTCGCTGCCAAGTTTTATACGCCATTTCTTCAGTGCAATACAAGAAAGCACCAAACAGTATAACAAAGTTGTCAATTGGTTTCATAGTCCATTCCCTTTGTTTAGTGCTGTGAAAGGAAGAGCCGAATTCCAAAATTGATCAATGATGTTTCAGAAATTTCCCAAAGGGAATACCAAGCCGAGTGTTAAAAACTGCATTTACTCACAGGTTTTGAGCAGGAAACACTGAAATGCTATTAAAGTGCAATATCCAAGGGAACACTGACTCTGTCAAAGATGATCCAAATGGAATTGATGAAAAGTACCAATTACAAACAACAGAATCAAAATAGGGTGAGGGGACACCCGGATTTGAACCAGGGACCTCTTGATCTGCAGTCAAATGCTCTACCACTGAGCTATATCCCCAGTTTTTCAGTAAAATCAGAATGACAAAATATCAGTACATCATGAAAGAGTGTGAGGATCATACTAAGTTGTGCCAGAAAGTACAACCTTGAAACTGTGGAACAGGAGAAGTAGTCCTTAATATTATTTATTAAAGGAAAACTGGATCATTTAAAAAACAGATATTTGTTTAATTGTTATTTTATTTGAATAGGCAGTCGTACATTGGACCCATGCCTCTACATACAATGATTGTTTTGAAACATTCTTAAAGGGGAAGAGGTTTTTACGGGACAACTTATCATTTGAGGATTGGTTACCACAATCACTGAGATGGTGATGAAGTATGATTGTTTTGGGCCAAATTATGGTGGAAAAACATTTGTACGTACCACTACAATTCGGTATTTGGAAGGTACACCCAAACACCCCTTTCGAATACCTTCCATTTAATACATCAGAAAAAGCCACTTTGCGTTTGCAAATAGCCTGATTCTTCAGACCAGCCTTCTTGCAACTGCAAAGATAGTTCGTACATCTTGCACGTAGGCAGAGCTTTTAAGGAGAAATTAAATAGTTCCTAGGTTGCACAAAAAGTGAAGTGCTTCAAACAAACACATACTTTGCATGCACAGAGAAGAGGTGGAATATATGTAAGACTGAAGACAAAGGTGAAATGAGAAATAGATTGACTGCTTCGCTGCCAAGTTTTATACGCCATTTCTTCAGTGCAATACAAGAAAGCACCAAACAGTATAACAAAGTTGTCAATTGGTTTCATAGTCCATTCCCTTTGTTTAGTGCTGTGAAAGGAAGAGCCGAATTCCAAAATTGATCAATGATGTTTCAGAAATTTCCCAAAGGGAATACCAAGCAGAGTGTTAAAAACTGCATTTACACACAGGCTTTGAGCAGGAAACACTGAAATGCTATTAAAGTGCAATATCCAAGGGAACACTGACTCTGTCAAAGATGATCCAAATGGAATTGATGAAAAGTGCCAATTACAAACAACAGAATCAAAATAGGGTTAGGGGACACCCGGATTTGAACCAGGGACCTCTTGATCTGCAGTCAAATGCTCTACCACTGAGCTATATCCCCAGCTTTTCAGTAAAATCAGAATGACATAATATCAGTACATCATGAAAGAGTGTGAGGATCATACTAAGTTGTGCCAGAAGTACAACCTTGAAACTGTGGAACAGGAGAAATAGTCCTTGATATTATTTATTAAAGGAAAACTGGATCATTTAAAAACAGATTTATTTGTTTCATTGTTATTTTATTTGAATAGGCAGTGGTACATAGGACCAATGCCTCTACATACAATGATTGTTTTGACACATTCTTAAAGGGGAAGAGGTTTTTACGGGACACCTTATCATTTGAGGATTGGTTACCACAATCACGGAGATGGTGATGAAGTATGATTGTTTTGGCCAAATTATGGTGGAAAAACATTTCTACGTACCACTACAATTCGGTATTTGAAAGGTACACCCAAACACCCCTTTCGAATACCTTCCATTTAATACATCAGAAAAAGCCATTTTGCGTTTGCAAATGGCCTGATTCTTCAGACCAGCCTTCTTGCAACTGCAATGATAGTTCGTACATCTTGCAAGTAGGCAGAGCTTTTGAGGAGAAATTAAATAGTTCCTATGTTGCACAAAAATGAAGTGCTTCAAACAAACACATACTTTGCATGCACAGAGAAGAGGTGAAATATATGTAAGACTGAAGACAGAGGTGAAATGAGAAATAGATTGACTGCTTACCTGCCAAGTTTTATACGCCATTTCTTCAGTGCAATACAAGAAAGCACCAAATAGTATAACAAAGTTGTCAATTGGTTTCATAGTCCATTCCCTTTTTTTAGTGCTGTGAAAGGAAGAGCCGAATTAAAAAATTGATCAATGATGTTACAGAAATTTCCCAAAGGGAATACCAAGCCGAGTGTTAAAAACTGCATTTACTCACAGGTTTTGAGCAGGAAACACTGAAATGCTATTAAAGTGCAATATCCAAGGGAACACTGACTCTGTCAAAGATGATCCAAATGGTATTGATGAAAAGTCCCAATTACAAACAACAGAATCAAAATAGGGTGAGGGGACACCCGGATTTGAACCAGGGACCTCTTGATCTGCAGTCAAATGCTCTACCATTGAGCTATATCCCCAGCTTTTCAGTAAAATCAGAATGACAAAATATCAGTACATCATGAAAGAGTGTGCGGATCATACTAAGTTGTGCCAGAAAGTACAACCTTGAAACTGTGGAACAGGAGAAGTAGTCCTTAATATTATTTATTAAAGGAAAACTGGATCATTTAAAAAACAGATATTTGTTTCATTGTTATTTTATTTGAATAGGCAGTCGTACATTGGACCAATGCCTCTACATACAATGATTGTTTTGAAACATTCTTAAAGGGGAAGAGGTTTTTACGGGACAACTTATCATTTGAGGATTGGTTACCACAATCACTGAGATGGTGATGACGTATGATTGTTTTGGGCCAAATTATGGTGGAAAAACATTTGTACGTACCACTACAATTTGGTATTTGGAAGGTACACCCAAACACCCCTTTCGAATACCTTCCATTTAATACATCAGAAAAAGCCACTTTGCGTTTGCAAATAGCCTGATTCTTCAGACCAGCCTTCTTGCAACTGCAAAGATAGTTCGTACATCTTGCACGTAGGCAGAGCTTTTAAGGAGAAATTAAATAGTTCCTAGGTTGCACAAAAAGTGAAGTGCTTCAAACAAACACATACTTTGCATGCACAGAGAAGAGGTGGAATATATGTAAGACTAAAGACAAAGGTGAAATGAGAAATAGATTGACTGCTTCGCTGCCAAGTTTTATACGCCATTTCTTCAGTGCAATACAAGAAAGCACCAAACAGTATAACAAAGTTGTCAATTGGTTTCATAGTCCATTCCCTTTGTTTAGTGCTGTGAAAGGAAGAGCCGAATTCCAAAATTGATCAATGTTTCAGAAATTTCCCAAAGGGAATACCAAGCCGAGTGTTAAAAACTGCATTTACTCACAGGCTTTGAGCAGGAAACACTGAAATGCTATTAAAGTGCAATATCCAAGGGAACACTGACTCAGTCAAAGATGATCCAAATGGAATTGATGAAAAGTCCCAATTACAAACAACAGAATCAAAATAGGGTGAGGGGACACCCGGATTTGAACCAGGGACCTCTTGATCTGCAGTCAAATGCTCTACCACTGAGCTATATCCCCAGCTTTTCAGTAAAATAAGAATGACAAAATATCAGTACATCATGAAAGAGTGTGAGGATCATACTAAGTTGTGCCAGAAAGTACAACCTTGAAACTGTGGAACAGGAGAAGTAGTCCTTAATATTATTTATTAAAGGAAAACTGGATCAGTTAAAAAACAGATTTATTTGTTTCATTGTTATTTTATTTGAATAGGCAGTGGTACCTAGGACCAATGCCTCTACATACAATGATTGTTTTGAAACATTCTTAAAGGGGTAGAGGTTTTTACGGGACACCTTATCATTTGAGGATTGGTTACCACAATCACGGAGATGGTGATGAAGTATGATTGTTTTGGCCAAATTATGGTGGAAAAACATTTCTACGTACCACTACAATTCGGTATTTGGAAGGTACACCCAAACACCCCTTTCGAATACCTTCCATTTAATAGAAAAGCCATTTTGCGTTTGCAAATGGCCTGATTCTTCAGACCAGCCTTCTTGCAACTGCAATGATAGTTCGTACATCTTGCACGTAGGCAGAGCTTTTAAGGAGAAATTAAATAGTTCCTACGTTGCACAAAAATGAAGTGCTTCAAACAAACACATACTTTGCATGCACAGAGAAGAGGTGGAATATATGTAAGACTGAAGACACAGGTGAAATGAGAAATAGATTGACTGCTTCGCTGCCAAGTTTTATACGCCATTTCTTCAGTGCAATACAAGAAAGCACCAAACAGTATAACAAAGTTGTCAATTGGTTTCATAGTCCATTCCCTTTGTTTAGTGCTGTGAAAGGAAGAGCCGAATTCCAAAATTGATCAATGATGTTTCAGAAATTTCCCAAAGGGAATACCAAGCCGAGTGTTAAAAACTGCATTTACTCACAGGTTTTGAGCAGGAAACACTGAAATGCTATTAAAGTGCAATATCCAAGGGAACACTGACTCTGTCAAAGATGATCCAAATGGAATTGATGAAAAGTACCAATTACAAACAACAGAATCAAAATAGGGTGAGGGGACACCCGGATTTGAACCAGGGACCTCTTGATCTGCAGTCAAATGCTCTACCACTGAGCTATATCCCCAGTTTTTCAGTAAAATCAGAATGACAAAATATCAGTACATCATGAAAGAGTGTGAGGATCATACTAAGTTGTGCCAGAAAGTACAACCTTGAAACTGTGGAACAGGAGAAGTAGTCCTTAATATTATTTATTAAAGGAAAACTGGATCATTTAAAAAACAGATATTTGTTTAATTGTTATTTTATTTGAATAGGCAGTCGTACATTGGACCCATGCCTCTACATACAATGATTGTTTTGAAACATTCTTAAAGGGGAAGAGGTTTTTACGGGACAACTTATCATTTGAGGATTGGTTACCACAATCACTGAGATGGTGATGAAGTATGATTGTTTTGGGCCAAATTATGGTGGAAAAACATTTGTACGTACCACTACAATTCGGTATTTGGAAGGTACACCCAAACACCCCTTTCGAATACCTTCCATTTAATACATCAGAAAAAGCCACTTTGCGTTTGCAAATAGCCTGATTCTTCAGACCAGCCTTCTTGCAACTGCAAAGATAGTTCGTACATCTTGCACGTAGGCAGAGCTTTTAAGGAGAAATTAAATAGTTCCTAGGTTGCACAAAAAGTGAAGTGCTTCAAACAAACACATACTTTGCATGCACAGAGAAGAGGTGGAATATATGTAAGACTGAAGACAAAGGTGAAATGAGAAATAGATTGACTGCTTCGCTGCCAAGTTTTATACGCCATTTCTTCAGTGCAATACAAGAAAGCACCAAACAGTATAACAAAGTTGTCAATTGGTTTCATAGTCCATTCCCTTTGTTTAGTGCTGTGAAAGGAAGAGCCGAATTCCAAAATTGATCAATGATGTTTCAGAAATTTCCCAAAGGGAATACCAAGCAGAGTGTTAAAAACTGCATTTACACACAGGCTTTGAGCAGGAAACACTGAAATGCTATTAAAGTGCAATATCCAAGGGAACACTGACTCTGTCAAAGATGATCCAAATGGAATTGATGAAAAGTGCCAATTACAAACAACAGAATCAAAATAGGGTTAGGGGACACCCGGATTTGAACCAGGGACCTCTTGATCTGCAGTCAAATGCTCTACCACTGAGCTATATCCCCAGCTTTTCAGTAAAATCAGAATGACATAATATCAGTACATCATGAAAGAGTGTGAGGATCATACTAAGTTGTGCCAGAAGTACAACCTTGAAACTGTGGAACAGGAGAAATAGTCCTTGATATTATTTATTAAAGGAAAACTGGATCATTTAAAAACAGATTTATTTGTTTCATTGTTATTTTATTTGAATAGGCAGTGGTACATAGGACCAATGCCTCTACATACAATGATTGTTTTGACACATTCTTAAAGGGGAAGAGGTTTTTACGGGACACCTTATCATTTGAGGATTGGTTACCACAATCACGGAGATGGTGATGAAGTATGATTGTTTTGGCCAAATTATGGTGGAAAAACATTTCTACGTACCACTACAATTCGGTATTTGAAAGGTACACCCAAACACCCCTTTCGAATACCTTCCATTTAATACATCAGAAAAAGCCATTTTGCGTTTGCAAATGGCCTGATTCTTCAGACCAGCCTTCTTGCAACTGCAATGATAGTTCGTACATCTTGCAAGTAGGCAGAGCTTTTGAGGAGAAATTAAATAGTTCCTATGTTGCACAAAAATGAAGTGCTTCAAACAAACACATACTTTGCATGCACAGAGAAGAGGTGAAATATATGTAAGACTGAAGACAGAGGTGAAATGAGAAATAGATTGACTGCTTACCTGCCAAGTTTTATACGCCATTTCTTCAGTGCAATACAAGAAAGCACCAAATAGTATAACAAAGTTGTCAATTGGTTTCATAGTCCATTCCCTTTTTTTAGTGCTGTGAAAGGAAGAGCCGAATTAAAAAATTGATCAATGATGTTACAGAAATTTCCCAAAGGGAATACCAAGCCGAGTGTTAAAAACTGCATTTACTCACAGGTTTTGAGCAGGAAACACTGAAATGCTATTAAAGTGCAATATCCAAGGGAACACTGACTCTGTCAAAGATGATCCAAATGGTATTGATGAAAAGTCCCAATTACAAACAACAGAATCAAAATAGGGTGAGGGGACACCCGGATTTGAACCAGGGACCTCTTGATCTGCAGTCAAATGCTCTACCATTGAGCTATATCCCCAGCTTTTCAGTAAAATCAGAATGACAAAATATCAGTACATCATGAAAGAGTGTGCGGATCATACTAAGTTGTGCCAGAAAGTACAACCTTGAAACTGTGGAACAGGAGAAGTAGTCCTTAATATTATTTATTAAAGGAAAACTGGATCATTTAAAAAACAGATATTTGTTTCATTGTTATTTTATTTGAATAGGCAGTCGTACATTGGACCAATGCCTCTACATACAATGATTGTTTTGAAACATTCTTAAAGGGGAAGAGGTTTTTACGGGACAACTTATCATTTGAGGATTGGTTACCACAATCACTGAGATGGTGATGACGTATGATTGTTTTGGGCCAAATTATGGTGGAAAAACATTTGTACGTACCACTACAATTTGGTATTTGGAAGGTACACCCAAACACCCCTTTCGAATACCTTCCATTTAATACATCAGAAAAAGCCACTTTGCGTTTGCAAATAGCCTGATTCTTCAGACCAGCCTTCTTGCAACTGCAAAGATAGTTCGTACATCTTGCACGTAGGCAGAGCTTTTAAGGAGAAATTAAATAGTTCCTAGGTTGCACAAAAAGTGAAGTGCTTCAAACAAACACATACTTTGCATGCACAGAGAAGAGGTGGAATATATGTAAGACTGAAGACAAAGGTGAAATGAGAAATAGATTGACTGCTTCACTGCCAAGTTTTATACGCCATTTCTTCAGTGCAATACAAGAAAGCACCAAACAGTATAACAAAGTTGTCAATTGGTTTCATAGTCCATTCCCTTTGTTTAGTGCTGTGAAAGGAAGAGCCGAATTCCAAAATTGATCAATGTTTCAGAAATTTCCCAAAGGGAATACCAAGCCGAGTGTTAAAAACTGCATTTACTCACAGGCTTTGAGCAGGAAACACTGAAATGCTATTAAAGTGCAATATCCAAGGGAACACTGACTCAGTCAAAGATGATCCAAATGGAATTGATGAAAAGTCCCAATTACAAACAACAGAATCAAAATAGGTTGAGGGGACACCCGAATTTCAACCAGGGACCTCTTGATCTGCAGTCAAATGCTCTACCACTGAGCTATATCGCCAGCTTTTCAGTAAAATAAGAATGATAAAATATCAGTACAACATGAAAGAGTGTGAGGATCATACTAAGTTGTGCCAGAAAGTACAACCTTGAAACTGTGGAACAGGAGAAGTAGTCCTCAATATTATTTATTAAAGGAAAACTGGATCATTTAAAAAACAGATATTTGTTTCATTGTTATTTTATTTGAATAGGCAGTCGTACATAGGACCAATGCCTCTACATACAATGATTGTTTTGAAACATTCTTAAAGGGGAAGAGGTTTTTACGGGACACCTTATCATTTGAGGATCGGTTACCACAATCACTGAGATGGTAATGAAGTATGATTGTTTTGGGCCATATTATGGTGGAAAAACATTTCTACGTACCACTACAATTCGGTATTTGGAAGGTACACCCAAACACCCCTTTCAAATAACTTCTATTTAATACATCAGAAAAAGCCATTTTGCGTTTGCAAATGGCCTGATTCTTCAGACCAGCCTTCTTGCAACTGCAATGATAGTTCGTACATCTTGCAAGTAGGCAGAGCTTTTAAGGAGAAATTAAATAGTTCCTACTTTGCACAACAATGAAGTGCTTCAAACAAACACATACTTTGCATGCACAGAGAAGAGGTGGAATATATGTAAGACTGAAGACACAGGTGAAATGAGAAATAGATTGACTGCTTCGCTGCCAAGTTTTATACGCCATTTCTTCAGTGCAATACAAGAAAGCACCAAACAGTATAACAAAGTTGTCAATTGGTTTCATAGTCCATTCCCTTTGTTTAGTGCTGTGAAAGGAAGAGCCGAATTGCAAAATTGATCAATGACGTTTCAGAAATTTCCCAAAGGGAATACCAAGCCGAGTGTTAAAAACTGCATTTACTCACAGTCTTTGAGCAGGAAACACTGAAATGCTATTTAAGTGCAATATCCAAGGGAACACTGACTCTGTCAAAGATGATCCATATGGAATTGATGAGAAGTCCCAATTACAAACAACAGAATCAAAATAGGGTGAGGGGACACCCGGATTTGAACCAGGGACCTCTTGATTTGCAGTCAAATGCTCTACCACTGAGCTATATCCCCAGCTTTTCAGTAAAATCAGAATGACAAAATATCAGTACATCATGAAAGAATGTGAGGCTCATACTAAGTTGTGCCAGAAAGTACAACCTTGAAACTGTGGAACAGGAGAAGTAGTCCTTAATATTATTTATTAAAGGAAAACTGGATCATTTAAAAAACAGATGTATTTGTTTCATTGTTAGTTTATTTGAATAGGCAGTGGTACATAGGACCAATGCCTCTACATACAATGATTGTTTTGAAACATTCTTAAAGGGGAAGAGGTTTTTACGGGACACCTTATCATTTGAGGATTGGTTACCACAATCACTGAGATGTTGATGAAGTATGATTGTTTTGGGCCAAATTATGGTGGAAAAACATTTCTACGTACCACTACAATTCGGTATTTGGAAGGTACACCCAAACACCCCTTTCGAATAACTTCTATTTAATACATCAGACAAAGCCATTTTGCGTTTGCAAATGGCCTGATTCTTCAGACCAGCCTTCTTGCAACTGCAATGATAGTTTGTACATCTTGCAAGTAGGCAGAGCTTTTAAGGAGAAATTAAATAGTTCCTACGTTGCACAAAAATGAAGTGCTTCAAACAAACACATACTTTCCATGCACAGAGAAGAGGTGGAATATATGTAAGACGCAGGAAACACTGAAATGCTATTTAAGTGCAATATCCAAGGGAACACTGACTCTGTCAAAGATGATCCAAATGGAATTGATGAGAAGTCCCAATTACAAACAACAGAATCAAAATAGGGTGAGGGGACATCCGGATTTGAACCAGAGACCTCTTGATCTGCAGTCAAATGCTCTACCACAGAGCTATATCCCCAGCTGTTCAGTAAAATCAGAATGACAAAATATCAGTACATCATGAAAGAATGTGAGGCTCATACTAAGTTGTGCCAGAAAGTACAACCTTGAAACTGTGGAACAGGAGAAGTAGTCCTTAATATTATTTATTAAAGGACAACTGGATCATTTAAAAAACAGATATTTGTTTTATTGTTATTTTATTTGAATAGGCAGTGGTACATAGGACCAATGCCTCTACATACAATGATTGATTTGAAACATTCTTAAAGGGGAAGAGGTTTTTACGGGACACCATATCATTTGAGGATTGGTTACCACAATCACTGAGATGGTGATGAAGTATGATTGTTTTGGGCCAAATTATGGTGGAAAAACATTTCTACGTACCACTACAATTCGGTATTTGGAAGGTACACCCAAACACCCCTTTCGAATACCTTCCATTTAATACATCAGAAAAAGCCATTTGCGTTTGCAAATGGCCTGATTCTTCAGACCAGCCTTCTTGCAACTGCAATGATAGTTCGTACATCTTGCACGTAGGCAGAGCTTTTAAGGAGAAATTAAATAGTTCCTACGTTGCACAAAAATGAAGTGCTTCAAACAAACACATACTTTGCATGCACAGAGAAGAGGTGGAATATATGTAAGACTGAAGACACAGGTGAAATGAGAAATAGATTGACTGCTTCGCTGCCAAGTTTTATACGCCATTTCTTCAGTGCAATACAAGAAAGCACCAAACAGTATAACAAAGTTGTCAATTGGTTTCATAGTCCATTCCCTTTGTTTAGTGCTGTGAAAGGAAGAGCCGAATTCCAAAATTGATCAATGATGTTTCAGAAATTTCCCAAAGGGAATACCAAGCCAAGTGTTAAAAACTGCATTTACTCACAGGATTTCAGCAGGAAACACTGAAATGCTATTAAAGTGCAATATCCAAGGGAACACTGACTCTGTCAAAGATGATCCAAATGGAATTGATGAAAAGTCCCAATTACAAACAACAGAATCAAAATAGGGTGAGGGGACACCCGGATTTGAACCAGGGACCTCTTGATCTGCAGTCAAATGCTCTACCACGGAGCTATATTCCCAGCTTTACAGTAAAATCAGAATGACAAAATATCAGTGCATCATGAAAGAGTGAGAGGATCATACTAAGTTGTTCCGGGAAGTACAACCTTGAAACTGTCGAACAGGAGAAGTAGTCCTTAATATTATTTATTAAAGGAAAACTGGATCATTTAAAAAACATATTTGTTTTATTGTTATTTTATTTGAATAGGCAGTGGTACATAGGACCAATGCCTCTACATACATTGATTGATTTGAAACATTCTTAAAGGGGAAGAGGTTTTTACGGGACACCATATCATTTGAGGATTGGTTACCACAATCACTGAGATGGTGATGAAGTATGATTGTTTTGGGCCAAATTATGGTGGAAAAACATTTCTACGTACCACTACAATTCGGTATGTGGAAGGTACACCCAAACACCCCTTTCGAATACCTTGCATTTAATACATCAGAAAAAGCCATTTGCGTTTGCAAATGGCCTGATTCTTCAGACCAGCCTTCTTGCAACTGCAATGATAGTTCGTACATCTTGCACGTAGGCAGAGCTTTTAAGGAGAAATTAAATAGTTCCTACGTTGCACAAAAATGAAGTGCTTCAAACAAACACATACTTTGCATGCACAGAGAAGAGGTGGAATATATGTAAGACTGAAGACACAGGGTGAAATGAGAAATAGATTGACTGCTTCGCTGCCAAGTTTTACCCGCCATTTCTTCAGTGCAATACAAGAAAGCACCAAACAGTATAACAAAGTTGTCAATTGGTTTCATAGTCCATTCCCTTTGTTTAGTGCTGTGAAAGGAAGAGCCGAATTCCAAAATTGATCAATGATGTTTCAGAAATTTCCCAAAGGGAATACCAAGCCGAGTGTTAAAAACTGCATTTACTCACAGGATTTCAGCAGGAAACACTGAAATGCTATTAAAGTGCAATATCCAAGGGAACACTGACTCTGTCAAAGATGATCCAAATGGAATTGATGAAAAGTCCCAATTACAAACAACAGAATCAAAATAGGGTGAGGGGACACCCGGATTTGAACCAGGGACCTCTTGATCTGCAGTCAAATGCTCTACCACTAAGCTATATCCCCAGCTTTTCAGTAAAATCAGAATGACAAAATATCAGTACATCATGAAAGAGTGTGAGGATCATACTAAGTTGTGCCAGAAAGTACAACCTTGAAACTGTGGAACAGGAGAAGTATTCCTTCATAATATTTATTAAAGGAAAACTGGATCATTTAAAAACAGATTTATTTGTTTCATTGTTATTTTATTTGAATAGGCAGTGGTACATAGGACCAATGCCTCTACATACAATGATTGTTTTGAAACATTCTTAAAGGGGAAGAGGTTTTTACGGGACACCTTATCATTTGAGGATTGGTTACCACAATCACGGAGATGGTGATGAAGTATGATTGTTTTGGCCAAATTATGGTGGAAAAACATTTCTACGTACCACTACAATTCGGTATTTGGAAGGTACACCCAAACACCCCTTTCGAATACCTTCCATTTAATACATCAGAAAAAGCCATTTTGCGTTTGCAAATGGCCTGATTTTTCAGACCAGCCTTCTTGCAACTGCAATGATAGTTCGTACATCTTGCAAGTAGGCAGAGTTTTTGAGGAGAAATTAAATAGTTCCTACGTTGCACAAAAATGAAGTGCTTCAAACAAACACATACTTTGCATGCACAGAGAAGAGGTGAAATATATGTAAGACTGAAGACAGAGGTGAAATGAGAAATAGATTGACTGCTTTGCTGCCAAGTTTTATACGCCATTTCTTCAGTGCAATACAAGAAAGCACCAAACAGTATAACAAAGTTGTCAATTGGTTTCATAGTCCATTCCCTTTGTTTAGTGCTGTGAAAGGAAGAGCCGAATTGCAAAATTGATCAATGATGTTTCAGAAATTTCCCAAAGGGAATACCAAGCCGAGTGTTAAAAACTGCATTTACTCACAGGTTTTGAGCAGGAAACACTGAAATGTTATTAAAGTGCAATATCCAAGGGAACACTGACTCTGTCAAAAATGATCCAAATGGAATTGATGAAAAGTCCCAATTACAAACAACAGAATCAAAATAGGGTGAGAGGACACCCGGATTTGAACCAGGGACCTCTTGATCTGCAGTCAAATGCTCTACCACTGAGCTATATCCCCAGCTTTTCAGTAAAATCAGAATGACTAAATATCAGTACATCATGAAAGAGTGTGAGGATAATACTAAGTTGTGCCAGAAAGTACAACCTTGAAACTGTGGAACAGGAGAAGTAGTCCTCAATATTATTTATTAAAGGAAAACTGGATCATTTAAAAAACAGATATTTGTTTCATTGTTATTTTATTTGAATAGGCAGTCGTACATAGGACCAATGCCTCTACATTCAATGATTGTTTTGAAACATTCTTAAAGGGGAAGAGGTTTTTACGGGACACCTTATCATTTGAGGATCGGTTACCACAATCACTGAGATGGTAATGAAGTATGATTGTTTTGGGCCATATTATGGTGGAAAAACATTTCTACGTACCACTACAATTCGGTATTTGGAAGGTACACCCAAACACCCCTTTCAAATAACTTCTATTTAATACATCAGAAAAAGCCATTTTGCGTTTGCAAATGGCCTGATTCTTCAGACCTGCCTTCTTGCAACTGCAATGATAGTTCGTACATCTTGCAAGTAGGCAGAGCTTTTAAGGAGAAATTAAATAGTTCCTACTTTGCACAACAATGAAGTGCTTCAAACAAACACATACTTTGCATGCACAGAGAAGAGGTGGAATATATGTAAGACTGAAGACACAGGTGAAATGAGAAATAGATTGACTGCTTCGCTGCCAAGTTTTATACGCCATTTCTTCAGTGCAATACAAGAAAGCACCAAACAGTATAACAAAGTTGTCAATTGGTTTCATAGTCCATTCCCTTTGTTTAGTGCTGTGAAAGGAAGAGCCGAATTGCAAAATTGATCAATGACGTTTCAGAAATTTCCCAAAGGGAATACCAAGCATAGTGTTAAAAACTGCATTTACTCACAGGCTTTGAGCAGGAAACACTGAAATGCTATTTAAGTGCAATATCCAAGGGAACACTGACTCTGTCAAAGATGATCCAAATGGAATTGATGAGAAGTCCCAATTACAAACAACAGAATCAAAATAGGGTGAGGGGACACCCGGATTTGAACCAGGGACCTCTTGATTTGCAGTCAAATGCTCTACCACTGAGCTATATCCCCAGCTTTTCAGTAAAATCAGAATGACAAAATATCAGTACATCATGAAAGAATGTGAGGCTCATACTAAGTTGTGCCAGAAAGTACAACCTTGAAACTGTGGAACAGGAGAAGTAGGCCTTAATATTATTTATTAAAGGAAAACTGGATCATTTAAAAAACAGATGTATTTGTTTCATTGTTAGTTTATTTGAATAGGCAGTGGTACATAGGACCAATGCCTCTACATACAATGATTGTTTTGAAACATTCTTAAAGGGGAAGAGGTTTTTACGGGACACCTTATCATTTGAGGATTGGTTACCACAATCACTGAGATGTTTATGAAGTATGATTGTTTTGGGCCAAATTATGGTGGAAAAACATTTCTACGTACCACTACAATTCGGTATTTGGAAGGTACACCCAAACACCCCTTTCGAATAACTTCTATTTAATACATCAGACAAAGCCATTTTGCGTTTGCAAATGGCCTGATTCTTCAGACCAGCCTTCTTGCAACTGCAATGATAGTTCGTACATCTTGCAAGTAGGCAGAGCTTTTAAGGAGAAATTAAATGGTTCCTACGTTGCACAAAAATGAAGTGCTTCAAACAAACATATACTTTGCATGCACAGAGAAGAGGTGGAATATATGTAAGACTGAAGACACAGGTGAAATGAGAAATAGATTGACTGCTTCGCCACAAAGTTTTATACGCCATTTCTTCAGTGCAATACAAGAAAGCACCAAACAGTATAACAAAGATGTCAATTGGTTTCATAGTCCATTCCCTTTGTTTAGTGCTGTGAAAGGAAGAGCCGAATTCCAAAATTGATCAATGATGTTTCAGAAATTTCCCAAAGGGAATACCAAGCCAAGTGTTAAAAACTGCATTTACTCACAGGTTTTCAGCAGGAAACACTGAAATGCTATTAAAGTGCAATATCCAAGGGAACACTGACTCTGTCAAAGATGATCCAAATGGAATTGATGAAAAGTCCCAATTACAAACAACTGAATCAAAATAGGGTGAGGGGACACCCGGATTTGAACCAGGGACCTCTTGATCTGCAGTCAAATGCTCTACCACAGAGCTATATCCCCAGCTTTACAGTAAAATCAGAATGACAAAATATCAGTGCATCATGAAAGAGTGAGAGGATCATACTAAGTTGTTCCGGGAAGTACAACCTTGAAACTGTCGAACAGGAGAAGTAGTCCTTAATATTATTTATTAATTCCAATTCCAATTCCAAAAATTCTTTATTTCGGTCATATAGACCATAAAAGAGACAGTAAAAAACAGCACATACAGTAAAATACACATTATATTAGGAAAATTACATATTATAAAATACTCCATCCCGGCGTAAGAATAATTAGGAAGCTGGAAAGTTCAAGAGGGTTCAGCATATATTTTTTTTCCTAATCAGCCATATAGCCATAAGAAATTTGAGACGGCAAACACAATGTGACCCAGGGTACTGGTTTTCAGGATCCTATATGCCTGTGCGTACTCTCTGAACCCTAGATTTTTACAGAGTGGTGCTATCCAGCGTTTCCTGGGCCTTTGATAGGCGAGGCACACAAACAGGATGTGAAGGTCGTCTTCCAAGTGGGTTTTACAGCATGGGCAAAATTTATCGGCCGTGTTAGACCACTTGGATGTAAAAGTTTTAGTAGGCAGTGTGCCAAGCCTCCATTGTACAAAGAGTTTTCTCGCCAGGATGGGAAAAATAAAATCCATAAAAGGTTCAAAAATATATGAATTTTTGGATTCTAAAAATCGCAAAGTAAGGGTGCCACTGTGTTGCGCATTTACCAAGAGTGCAAGAGACCTGTCCTTAAAAATTTTTGACAGGGCTTTGCGCGAGATTGCTTGGCAGCCTCGCGCTGGGTCCTCCCAAAGGTCACAAAGATTCATTGTAGTCAATTCATTTTTCACAGAGGCAAGCCAAGGAATTTTTCCCCCACAATTAAGGCTCATGACGTGGGTAAGGTCCTCCCTATAATGGTGCAGTTCATTCGTGGACCAGAGCCTGTGCCAGAACTTCACTGGTTTGGACACAAGCTCCTCTGCAATAGGGGGGAGCCCCAGGTCCATTCTCAAGGGCAGAAGTGGCGTTGCACGCGGAAGAGTCAATAAGCGCCTTAAAAAACTATTTTCAACTGTAGACAGGACCTTCGCCGCTTTATGCCCCCAAAGTTCACAGCCATAAGTGGCCGCTGCCTTGGCCTGGGTCCTGTAGGTTTCAAGGGCCGGGCTCACAGGCTTAAAGGACGAAGAATTGGCCACCTTCAGAATTGCACCAGACAGTTGAGACAGTTTTACCCTTGAGCGTGCTATCTGGTGGTCCCAAGATAAGTGTTCCTGTAATGTTACCCCCAGATATATGAAGGTGGACACCCTTTCGAGACTGGCCGTCCCCAAGGTGGGATTAGGTCTTGTTTTAGTGGGTGGATTAAAAATCATGTACTTTGTCTTCCCTGTGTTTATCTCCAACCCGTGCTGAGCACAGAAAAGATCAAATCCATCCAGGATCCTCTGAATCCCCATGGGGGATTTGGAAAGAAGGAGGGTATCGTCGGCAAACATAATTGCCGGTACCCTCCTTCCTGCCAGGCAAGGGGCGTAGTTGTTGTTGACATTTTCCAGGTGGGAGATGACATGGTTGATGTACAAACAAAACAGGGTTGGTGCCAAGACACAACCCTGCCTCACCCCTCGAGAAACGGGGAACCTTGATGATAATTTGCCATCTTTCCCACACCTGACCTGCGCATAGTTGTTCTCATGCAGCCTGACTAAGATGTTAAGTAGCTGGGGGGGAACTCCCAGCTTTTCCAGCACCTCCCACAGCTTCCTGCGCGGGACTAGGTCAAAGGCTGACCTCAGGTCCACGAAGACCATGTACAGTCTTCCCCCCTCGATGATCACAGTCTTCCAGTAGAGGAGGACAAGGCGGAAGATCTGGTCCATGGTCGACGTGTTCTTCCTGAAGCCAGCCTGCAGAGGACTCAAGATGTCATTGTCCTCTACCCAGTCTAATAGATGGTTCAAAATAAGACACGCAAAGAGCTTTTGGGGGACATCTATAAGGCTAATTGGCCTATAGTTAGTTGGGTTCAGAGGGGAGCCTTTCTTATGGATTGGCATGATTTCGGCCCCTAACCAAGAGGGAGGAAACACCATACCTCCTAAAATAGCATTAAATAAAATGAGAAAGTACGGGGCCCAGATGTCGGGATGGTACCTAAACAAATCACCGGGTAGCTTGTCCAACCCCGGTGCCTTCCCCAGGGCCAGACACTCTAGTGCTGTCTTCACCTCACCTAGAGAAAATTCCAGGGACATTTCTGAGGGACAGGGGAAATCCGCCGCCAACCCATCGGGCCATAGTGTGGTTGCATGGTACAACGCTCCGAAATGGGCCTCCCAAACAGAGGGGGCAATGTTAGGCTCTACAGCAGGCGAGAGCACCCCAGTGCCGTTGTTAACCAGAGCCCAGAACTTCCTAGAGTCTCTGCACTTCAGGGCTTCAAACAGTTCCTGCCAGTGGTTCCAATCCCACTCAGCCCTAGCGCTGGCCAGTGCTGACTTGTACTCCCTCCTCAGGGTTGTAACCCTCTCCCTATCACTGCCTTCTTTGATGGCTGAAAGTAGATCGGATTTAATTTTCCTACAGGTAGGAGTGTACCAAGTCGCAATACGGGTAGCTTTCCTTCTTAAGGGCACCACCGGGTTAAAAACGTCTGCAAGGTCCCTGACCAAAGTCTGGTGGATGCCGGAAAGTCTCTCATTATAGTCGGAGAGTTTAGGTTGACTAATGAGAGCATCCACCTCCTGAAGCATGGGGAGTGCTATACCATATAACTTATTCATGGCATTTTCATCATTGACCAGCTTCCCCCATTTTACCCGTCGTCTACTTGTGGTGAGGAGTATATCCCCCTGGTCACCTCCAGCACCAGTGGTTGCCAGCCCTACAGCGGCGGTTGGGTGCTGAATTTCCAAGAGGAGAGAATTGTGATCGCTATCTGTTCTTAATGCCACTCTAAAATCTTGCACTTTAGGCCATAAAGATATATCAATAAATATATAATCCAGCCTGGACTCGTGCCCCTTTCTATTAAATGTGCACACCGATGGAGTATCGGAGGGAGTGAGCCCATTGCATGCCCTCAGTCCAAAGTTCAAAGTAAGGGAGGTAAGTTGTATTGCCAGCGGAGACCATGCTTTAGGGTGAGGCGAGGAGGAGGGGGGAACTCCCCAAAAATCATCCTCAGCTGTAAATGGTCCATCCATTAGACCCTCGAGAGGTTCAAAATGGCAATTGAAGTCGCCTCCCATCACTAATTTCAAGTCCGCTGGTAACTGACCTAGAAAAGATGAGAGTTCGACTAGGGTGGTAGATTCACTGCCCACAGCAACTGGTCGAGAGTAGACATTTACAATTGCCCAGGACCCTTTACCAGGCCAGTTGAAGCGAACACACTGGATGTCCTGGGAGAGAGTATCCACACTTTCCACCTGACACCCAATGTGACTCGCCACCCAAATTGCCAGCCCGCCCGAAGGTCTCCCCCTACCATTCCATTTTGCCGGGATTTCATAAATATCATACCCCCTCATATAATGCGGTTCCCTTGCCCACGTCTCCTGTAGGAGAAGAATGTCACTCCCATCAACCAGGGTCTCCCACTCCGGAGTACCCACCTTATTCATAATACCCGCCACATTCCATGACTGAATAACCAACCCTGAGCCTCTGGATTGCGGGGAAACTTCACTTGGTGGTGAACCTTGGAGATGTGGGGAGACTTCGCTTAGTGCGGACACAGTATCGCATGTGTGCATTACCAAAGCGCCCAACCCAGATGTGGTAGGCTGCGAGATGGATGGTACAGCACACTCCTCCTGTTGCGATATGGGAAGAGAGCTTGGGTAGAGTGGTTCCTGTACTTGCATTTGGGTACATCCCTCGGAGATCCCCCCCTCATTGGGAAAATCCTGGATCTTTGCCTCAGCTACAGGGTTGAGGGAGTCCATCCCTCTAACTGCGATCACATTGGGAGATTTTACAGAGTGTTTAAGTATAACTCCCCATTGTGGTCAATCAACATGGTCCAGGCAAGAAAATCTGTTCTGGTGAACAAAGTTACCAAGAGCGGGGATTGGGTTATGCTTGGGTCTGTACCGTGAACCATCAATTGCAAAGCCCACTCTAGTCCAGCCCTGCTCCCTCCCTGTGGGTAGGTTGGTCACATGTGGATAGAAATTTGAGAGGGGCACTAGTTCTATATTTGACTTATCCGGCCTTACCAGCCAGTTGCAGATGTAGGGGGCGACTAGTGGGCTTTTAAAGCTAATTATGACACAGTCCCCAGCCCTATTCTTGGGAGTGACTCCAATCCATGGAATCCTTCTAACCATTAGGACATCGCCTTTGATATTGGGTGGGAGGGGTCTGTTAATGTTGAGCCAACTAATTACCTTATTACGGAGTGAGTCCTGTGGCTCTCTGGTACCACCAGTGAGCTCAGGAACTCCCACCATTATTGCCGTGTAGGGCACAGCCTCCGGAGGCAGATTCACCACCCTACGCCTGGTATTAGGACTGGTAATGTGACCAGAAGGTGCATTAGTGTCATGCCTCAAACTCCTTGGTTCAGGTACTACTGGTGGCTTAGATCTTCTTGGTGCGGGGATAGGGGGCCTGCGGGTTTGTGAAGGAGGGAGTGGGGGGGCATGATTAACTACAGTGCTATTTAGTACCCCCGTCTGGGCCTGTGTGGATGTTTCAACAGTAGAATGACCATTCCCCACGGGTTCTCGAGGAACCAGCTGTGCGCTTGCATCCAACCCCCCACCAGAAGTGTTTCGCATATGCGCACTTTCTATAACTGTGAGTCTAGCGACTATGGAGTCTAATTTTACAGATAGCGGTTCCAACAAGTTCTTGAAAATGACCGTAAGTGAACTAATTAGAGCATCTGCAGGGTTGGGTAGGGGCCCTCCAAATATGAATGGCCCTAAGCACCCTGGTTCAGCTGCGACAAAAGGTGAATCTAATTGGTCAGACTCAAAGCCCAAACCAGTACTATCAAAAGATGCCGACATGTCCGTGCTGGCATCCAGTGTTAGAGTAGTCGTATCCACTTTAGCCCTGTTTGATCCTGTAATCTCTCTTGACCTTTTTCTTTTCGGTGCATGGGACCTTGCACGACCCACAGAGTCTGTTGCCAATAGGGCCGGGCCCTCCTCCAATAACTCAATTGATTCCACACAGTTCACATACGGAGTGGTTTCCACTACCCCGGAAGGACACAAGGGCTGACTGTCCCTTGATTGAGTTGTCGGGGTCCTAAGTTGTTGGAGCACTGACTCGATAGTCTCATCAATGCTATCCAGGAGTGATAGGTGAGTATTATGGAGAGTTATTGGAGTAGTGGCATCATTTGACGGAGAAACCAAAATTTCCTGAGACAAATTTTCAGTATTCGCCTCAAGCAGTGTCTCTGTCACTGTGGAATTTTTCCTGGCTGCAGCGCTAGCTTTGGGGAAGACATTTTCTAGAGTGTTAGCATTCTGTTGGGCAGACTTACTCCGGGATCCTCTGGAAGCCATGGAGGTGATTCGACACGAAGAGCAAACTTGGGAAAGCAAAGGCAGATATCACAAGAGGCCAGGAGTCAGAGGAATGGCCCGGTCCGGTCTCTTCCGGCCTCTAACGGCCTAAAACGGCCCGCTCTTTGCCCGGTCTTCGTCCCGCGCTGCGGGAGAACACACACTGTTTATAGTAATTTGAAAGGGCGGGGGGGCGGAGCTAGAGGGAGAGCGGACCGGAAGGTGGACTCGGTCTCGCAGGGACACCTGGATCAGGTAGTCCCTGCACGCTCGCAGCCCTCAAGCCTTTCAGTTCCCAAAGTTTGCCCTGAAGTGCCCCTACAGGAAGCAGGCAGAGTCAGCAGCAGGACCCTCGGTGAAGCTGCGCCCGCGGAGCGGGTGCGGCGAGCTGCAAACGCTGGAGTCAGAAAGTGAGCGCGGGTCCAGAAATGCGCTGGCAGCAAACAGGCAAAGTATTTATTAAAGGAAAACTGGATCATTTAAAAAACATATTTGTTTTATTGTTATTTTATTTGAATAGGCAGTGGTACATAGGACCAATGCCTCTACATACATTGATTGATTTGAAACATTCTTAAAGGGGAAGAGGTTTTTACGGGACACCATATCATTTGAGGATTGGTTACCACAATCACTGAGATGGTGATGAAGTATGATTGTTTTGGGCCAAATTATGGTGGAAAAACATTTCTACGTACCACTACAATTCGGTATGTGGAAGGTACACCCAAACACCCCTTTCGAATACCTTGCATTTAATACATCAGAAAAAGCCATTTGCGTTTGCAAATGGCCTGATTCTTCAGACCAGCCTTCTAGCAACTGCAATGATAGTTCGTACATCTTGCACGTAGGCAGAGCTTTTAAGGAGAAATTAAATAGTTCCTACGTTGCACAAAAATGAAGTGCTTCAAACAAACACATACTTTGCATGCACAGAGAAGAGGTGGAATATATGTAAGACTGAAGACACAGGTGAAATGAGAAATAGATTGACTGCTTCGCTGCCAAGTTTTATACGCCATTTCTTCAGTGCAATACAAGAAAGCACCAAACAGTATAACAAAGTTGTCAATTGGTTTCATAGTCCATTCCCTTTGTTTAGTGCTGTGAAAGGAAGAGCCGAATTCCAAAATTGATCAATGATGTTTCAGAAATTACCCAAAGGGAATACCAAGCCGAGTGTTAAAAACTGCATTTACTCACAGGATTTCAGCAGGAAACACTGAAATGCTATTAAAGTGCAATATCCAAGGGAACACTGACTCTGTCAAAGATGATCCATATGGAATTGATGAAAAGTCCCAATTACAAACAACAGAATCAAAATAGGGTGAGGGGACACCCGGATTTGAACCAGGGACCTCTTGATCTGCAGTCAAATGCTCTACCACTAAGCTATATCCCCAGCTTTTCAGTAAAATCAGAATGACAAAATATCAGTACATCATGAAAGAGTGTGAGGATCATACTAAGTTGTGCCAGAAATTACAACCTTGAAACTGTGGAACAGGAGAAGTAGTCCTTAATAGTATTTATTTAAGGAAAACTGGATCATTTAAAAAACAGATATTTGTTTCATTGTTATTTTATTTGAATAGGCAGTCTTACATAGGACCAATGCCTCTACATACAATGATTATTTTGAAACATTCTTAAAGGGGAAGAGGTTTTTACGGGAAACCTTATCATTTGAGGATTGGTTACCACAATCACTGAGATGGTGATGAAGTATGATTGTTTTGGGCCAAATTATGGTGGAAAAACATTTCTACGTACCACTACAATTCGGTATTTGGAAGGTACACCCAAACACCCCTTTCGAATACCTTCCATTTAATACATCAGAAAAAGCCATTTTGCGTTTGCAAATGGCCTGATTCTTCAGACCAGCCTTCTTGCAACTGCAATGATAGTTTGTACATCTTGCACGTAGGCAGAGCTTTTAAGGAGAAATTAAATGGTTCCTACGTTGCACAAAAATGAAGTGCTTCAAACAAACATATACTTTGCATGCACAGAGAAGAGTTGGAATATATGTAAGACTGAAGACACAGGTGAAATGAGAAATAGATTGACTGCTTCGCCACAAAGTTTTATACGCCATTTCTTCAGTGCAATACAAGAAAGCACCAAACAGTATAACAAAGATGTCAATTGGTTTCATAGTCCATTCCCTTTGTTTAGTGCTGTGAAAGGAAGAGCCGAATTCCAAAATTGATCAATGATGTTTCAGAAATTTCCCAAAGGGAATACCAAGCTGAGTGTTAAAAACTGCATTTACTCGCAGGTTTTGAGAAGCAAACACTGTAATGCCATTAAAGTGCAATATCCAAGGGAACACTGACTCTGTCAAAGATGATCCAAATGGAATTGATGGAAAGTCTCAATTACAAACAACAAAATCAAAATAGGGTGAGGGGACAGCAGGATTTGAACCAGGGACTTCTTGATCTGCAGTCAAATGCTCTACCACTGAGCTATATCCCCAGCTTTTCAGTTAAATCAGAATGACTAAATATCAGTACATCATGAAAGAGTGTGAGGATAATACTAAGTTGTGCCAGAAAGTACAACCTTGAAACTGTGGAACAGGAGAAGTAGTCCTCAATATTATTTATTAAAGGAAAACTGGATCATTTAAAAAACAGATATTTGTTTCATTGTTATTTTATTTGAATAGGCAGTCGTACATAGGACCAATGCCTCTACATACAATGATTGTTTTGAAACATTCTTAAAGGGGAAGAGGTTTTTACAGGACACCTTATCATTTGAGGATCGGTTACCACAATCACTGAGATGGTAATGAAGTATGATTGTTTTGGGCCAAATTATGGTGGAAAAACATTTCTACGTACCACTACAATTCGGTATTTGGAAGGTACACCCAAACACCCCTTTCGAATAACTTCTATTTAATACATCAGAAAAAGCCATTTTGCATTTGCAAATGGCCTAATTCTTCAGACCAGCCTTCTTGCAACTGCAATGATAGTTCGTACATCTTGCAAGTAGGCAGAGCTTTTAAGGAGAAATTTAATAGTTCCTACTTTGCACAACAATGAAGTGTTTCAAACAAACACATACTTTGCATGCACAGAGAAGAGGTGGAATATATGTAAGACTGAAGACACAGGTGAAATGAGAAATAGATTGACTGCTTCGCTGCCAAGTTTTATACGCCATTTCTTCAGTGCAATACAAGAAAGCACCAAACAGTATAACAAAGTTGTCAATTGGTTTCATAGTCCATTCCCTTTGTTTAGTGCTGTGAAAGGAAGAGCCGAATTGCAAAATTGATCAATGACGTTTCAGAAATTTCCCAAAGGGAATACCAAGCCGAGTGTTAAAAACTGCATTTACTCACAGGCTTTGAGCAGGAAACACTGAAATGCTGTTTAAGTGCAATATCCAAGGGAACACTGACTCTGTCAAAGATGATCCAAATGGAATTGATGAGAAGTCCCAATTACAAACAACAGAATCAAAATAGGGTGAGGGGACACCCGGATTTGAACCAGGGACCTCTTGATTTGCAGTCAAATGCTCTACCACTGAGCTATATCCCCAGCTTTTCAGTAAAATCAGAATGACAAAATATCAGTACATCATGAAAGAATGTGAGGCTCATACTAAGTTGTGCCAGAAAGTACAACCTTGAAACTGTGGAACAGGAGAAGTAGTCCTTAATATTATTTATTAAAGGAAAACTGGATCATTTAAAAAACAGATGTATTTGTTTCATTGTTAGTTTATTTGAATAGGCAGTGGTACATAGGACCAATGCCTCTACATACAATGATTGTTTTGAAACATTCTTAAAGGGGAAGAGGTTTTTACGGGACACCTTATCATTTGAGGATTGGTTACCACAATCACTGAGATGGTGATGAAGTATGATTGTTTTGGGCCAAATTATGGTGGAGAAACATTTCTACGTACCACTACAATTCGGTATTTGGAAGGTACACCCAAACACCCCTTTCGAATAACTTCGATTTAATACATCAGACAAAGCCATTTTGCGTTTGCAAATGGCCTGATTCTTCAGACCAGCCTTCTTGCAACTGCAATGATAGTTCGTACATCTTGCAAGTAGGCAGAGCTTTTAAGGAGAAATTAAATAGTTCCTACGTTGCACAAAAATGAAGTGCTTCAAACAAACACATACTTTGCATGCACAGAGAAGAGGTGGAATATATGTAAGACGCAGGAAACACTGAAATGCTATTTAAGTGCAATATCCAAGGGAACACTGACTCTGTCAAAGATGATCCAAATGGAATTGATGAGAAGTCCCAATTACAAACAACAGAATCAAAATAGGGTGAGGGGACACCCGGATTTGAACCAGGGACCTCTTGATCTGCAGTCAAATGCTCTACCACTGAGCTATATCCCCAGCTTTTCAGTAAAGTCAGAATGACAAAATATCAGTACATCATGAAAGAATGTGAGGCTCATACTTAGTTGTGCCAAAAAGTACAACCTTGAAACTGTGGAACAGGAGAAGTAGTCCTTAATATTATTTATTAAAGGAAAACTGGATCATTTAAAAAACAGATATTTGTTTTATTGTTATTTTATTTGAATAGGCAGTGGTACATAGGACCAATGCCTCTACATACAATGATTGATTTGAAACATTCTTAAAGGGGAAGAGGTTTTTACGGGACACCATATCATTTGAGGATTGGTTACCACAATCACTGAGATGGTGATGAAGTATGATTGTTTTGGGCCAAATTATGGTGGAAAAACATTTCTACGTACCACTACAATTCGGTATTTGGAAGGTACACCCAAACACCCCTTTCGAATACCTTCCATTTAATACATCAGAAAAAGCCATTTGCGTTTGCAAATGGCCTGATTCTTCAGACCAGCCTTCTTGCAACTGCAATGATAGTTCGTACATCTTGCACGTAGGCAGAGCTTTTAAGGAGAAATTAAATACTTCCTACGTTGCACAAAAATGAAGTGCTTCAAACAAACACATACTTTGCATGCACAGAGAAGAGGTGGAATATATGTAAGACTGAAGACACAGGTGAAATGAGAAATAGATTGACTGCTTCGCTGTCAAGTTTTATACGCCATTTCTTCAGTGCAATACAAGAAAGCACCAAACAGTATAACAAAGTTGTCAATTGGTTTCATAGTCCATTCCCTTTGTTTAGTGCTGTGAAAGGAAGAGCCGAATTCCAAAATTGATCAATGATGTTTCAGAAATTTCCCAAAGGGAATACCAAGCCAAGTGTTAAAAACTGCATTTACTCACAGGATTTCAGCAGGAAACACTGAAATGCTATTAAAGTGCAATATCCAAGGGAACACTGACTCTGTCAAAGATGATCCAAATGGAATTGATGAAAAGTCCCAATTACAAACAACAGAATCAAAATAGGGTGAGGGGACACCCGGATTTGAACCAGGGACCTCTTGATCTGCAGTCAAATGCTCTACCACTGAGCTGTATCCCCAGCTTTACAGTAAAATCAGAATTACAAAATATCAGTACATCATGAAAGAGTGAGTGGATCATACTAAGTTGTTCCGGAAAGTACAACCTTGAAACTGTGGAACAGGAGAAATAGTCCTTAATATTATTTATTAAAGGAAAACTGGATCATTTAAAAAACAGATATTTGTTTCATTGTTATTTTATTTGAATAGGCAGTGGAACATAGGACCAATGCCTCTACATACAATGATTGTTTTGAAACATTCTTAAAGGGGAAGAGGTTTTTACAGGACACCTTATCATTTGAGGATTGGTTACCACAATCACTGAGATGGTGATGGAGTATGATTGTTTTGGGCCAAATTATGGTGAAAAAACATTTCTACGTACTACTACAATTCGGTATTTGGAAGGTACACCCAAACACCCCTTTCGAATACCTTCCATTTAATACATCAGAAAAAGCCATTTTGTGTTTGCAAATGGCCTGATTCTTCAGACCAGCCTTCTTGCAACTGCAATGATAGTTCGTACATCTTGCACGTAGGCAGAGCTTTTAAGGAGAAATTAAATAGTTCCTACGTTGCACAAAAATGAAGTGCTTCAAACAAACACATACTTTGCATGCACAGAGAAGAGGTGGAATATATGTAAGACTGAAGACACAGGTGAAATGAGAAATAGATTGACTGCTTCGCTGCCAAGTTTTATACGCCATTTCTTCAGTGCAATACAAGAAAGCACCAAACAGTATAACAAAGTTGTCAATTGGTTTCATAGTCCATTCCCTTTGTTTAGTGCTGTGAAAGGAAGAGCCTAATTCCAAAATTGATCAATGATGTTTCAGAAATTTCCCAAAGGGAATACCAAGCCGAGTGTTAAAAACTGCATTTACTCACAGGCTTTGAGCAGGAAACACTGAAATGCTATTAAAGTGCAATATCCAAGGGAACACTGACTCTGTCAAAGATGATCCAAATGGAATTGATGAAAAGTCCAAATTACAAACAACAGAATCAAAATAGGGTAAGGGGACAACCGGATTTGAACCAGGGACCTCTTGATCTGCAGTCAAATGCTCTACCACTGAGCTATATCCCCAGATTTTCAGTAAAATCAGAATGACAAAATATCAGTACATATTGAAAGAGTGTGAGGATCATACTAAGTTGTGCCAGAAAGTACAACCTTGAAACTGTGGAACAGGAGAAGTAGTCCTTAACATTATTTATTAAAGGAAAACTGGATCATTTAAAAAACAGATTTATTTGTTTCATTGTTATTTTATTTGAATAGGCAGTGGTACATAGGACCAATGCCTCTACATACAATGATTGTTTTGAAACATTCATAAAGGGGAAGAGGTTTTTACGGGACACCTTATCATTTGAGGATTGGTTACCACAATCACGGAGATGGTGATGGAGTATGATTGTTTTGGGCCAAATTATGGTGGAAAAACATTTCTACGTACCACTAAAATTCGGTATTTTGAAGGTACACCCAAACACCCCTTTCAAATACCTTCCATTTAATACATCAGAAAAAGCCATTTTGCGTTTACAAATGGCCTGATTCTTCAGACCAGCCTTCTTGCAACTGCAATGATAGTTCGTACATCTTGCACGTAGGCAGAGCTTTTAAGGAGAAATTAAATAGGTCCTACGTTGCACAAAAATGAAGTGCTTCAAACAAACACATACTTTGCATGCACAGAGAAGAGGTGGAATATATGTAAGACTGAAGACACAGGTGAAATGAGAAATAGATTGACTGCTTCGCTGCCAAGTTTTATACGCCATTTCTTCAGTGCAATACAAGAAAGCACCAAACAGTATAACAAAGTTGTCAATTGGTTTCATAGTCCATTCCCTTTGTTTAGTGCTGTGAAAGGAAGAGCCGAATTCCAAAATTGATCAATGATGTTACAGAAATTTCCCAAAGGGAATACCAAGCCGAGTGTTAAAAACTGCCTTTACTCACAGGTTTTGAGCAGGAAACACTGAAATGCTATTAAAGTGCAATATCTAAGGGAACACTGACTCTGTCAAAGATGATCCAAATGGAATTGATGAAAAGTCCCAACTACAAACAACAGTATCAAAATAGGGTGAGGGGACACCCGGATTCGAACCAGGGACCTCTTGATCTGCAGTCAAATGCTCTACAACTGAGCTATATCCCCAGCTTTTCAGTAAAATCAGAATGACAAAATATCAGTACATCATGAAAGAGTGTGAGGATCATACTAAGTTGTGCCAGAAAGTACAACCTTGAAACTGTGGAACAGGAGAAGTAGTCCTTAATATTATTTATTAAAGGAAAACTGGATCATTTAAAAAACAGATATTTGTTTCATTGTTATTTTATTTGAATAGGCAGTCGTACATAGGACCAATGCCTCTACATACAATGATTGTTTTGAAACATTCTTAAAGGGGAAGAGGTTTTTACGGGACACCTTATCATTTGAGGATTGGTTACCACAATCACTGAGATGGTGATGAAGTATGATTGTTTTGGGCCAAATTATGGTGGAAAAACATTTCTACGTACCACTACAATTCGGTATTTGGAAGGTACACCCAAACACCCCTTTCGAATACCTTCCATTTAATACATCAGAAAAAGCCATTTTAAGTTTGCAAATGGCCTGATTCTTCAGACCAGCCTTCTTGCAACTGCAATGATAGTTCGTACATCTTGCAAGTAGGCAGAGCTTTTAAGGAGAAATTAAATAGTTCCTACGTTGCACAAAAATGAAGTGCTTCAAACAAACACATACTTTGCATTCACAGAGAAGAGGTGGAATATATGTAAGACTGAAGACACAGGTGAAATAAGAAATAGATTGACTGCTTCGCTGCCAAGTTTTATACGCCATTTCTTCAGTGCAATACAAGAAAGCACCAAACAGTATAACAAAGTTGTCAATTGGTTTCATAGTCCATTCCCTATGGCTGGGATGCCCGCCACCCCCTCCCAACACATTTCCCCAAGAATGGGAAGTCGGACAATAGTTGAACTTTTGGAAGGCGGGAGGGAGTCACCCTCCCGGCCGTATTTATTAAAATATGAAACAAAATTTAAAACATTAAATAAAAGTTTCATCATTATGCATTATGTACAATTTGTCATTTATTACATTTCGATGCAGTCATGTACTTTTGGCTAACATCCTGAAAATGCATACACTCTAACTCAAATTGTACATCCTAGCATTAAGGGCCAACGGCAAGGTCTTAACCGGTGTCAGATCCCTACTACCAGACTCCCGCCCTCACGGTGTGAGCGGCGCATGCGCAGAGGACTCTACCCTCATTGCCAACTGTAACTTCCCTTGTCGTGGTGGGGGCCCCCTTTGTACTCAACGCCATCTTAAGGGTCGTCCGAGTTCCCGTATGAGGTCTCTGTAGGAAGGACAGCGTGGACTCTCCCCCCATCCCCACACTCTCTATCCGCCGTCGCGGATATCCGGCCCCGGGAAATTAGTAGGAGGGGCATCTAACCGCCTCCCCCCCTGGGAGGGGCCCATGGCCATCTCCCCATAGGCGCCCCATCCTTAGTGGGTGCCGCCTCCCCGTGGAAGGGGCCAATGGCCGTCTTCCCCCGGGCGCTCCCATCCATTGTGGGTGGCGCCCCACTCTAGGGACCTTGAAATTACTGCTCACCGACGATCATGACCTTACCGCCACAGACCGGATAGTTGACCGACTAGCCGGTCCCCCCGACTCCTCCTACAGGTCATGCTTCCTCAAACCCCTTAGCCATGCAACGAAGTCTCCTATGAATAAGTCATTCCCCTCCCTGGACAGGTGAACCCCATCGTTCAGATAAATTTGATCACCCCGAATACACCCATGAGGAATGTTATGCAACTGCGCAGAACGGAACAATCTACCAATTTTATTATTGACCCGTTTAACTGAATGGTTCAGTGCTGACACCGAAAGGCCCCCCTGCCACATCTTCCTAGGAATCATGTGGGACCAGGCAATCGTACACCCCGGGACTCTTTTAGCCAACCAGCTAACAGCCGACAAAATTCGTTCAAGTAACACTCGTCTACCCAGTGTCACCAAGTCGTTGCCTCCCAGGTGTACTATGACTACAGATGGCGGTGACCTATACCGCCCTAGAAGCCCCTCGAAAAATGATTCAAAGTGGTCAAAAATGATCCCACCCTTCCCATGGAAGGCCACTCTGAACCCGTATTCCCCAGGTGCGTGAATCGCGTCACCTTCCTTGAATACGTCGCCGGCGCGCCTCACGTATGAGTGGCCCACGACCCATACCATCCTCTCTCCAGTCGCTGGCCTCTGACCGCTGGTCTCCTGGTGCTGGGTCGACCTCAAATTCCGCCCAGCGTGGCAGGCTCGCGAAACTGTAAAGTAAACAAAAGACAGAAAACGTGAGTGCATGTCAATTGATCACTCACAACATGTGCAATCGCACATACCTCTTGAAGCAATTCGAGGACCAACGGCCCAATTGTTTCACTTCCTCAGCACTCTGACCCCTGGCTGTAGCCTCAGTAGCAGCCCCTATCCTAAAGGAGTGGGTCCCAAAATCGCACGGGTCCATGCCCGCGTCAGCGATTGACAATGCTAGCACCCTCTGAAACTGAAATCTCGTCAGTGGAGTGCCATCCTTGTGTCGGAGCAAACTCCCCCTCCATGCGGCCGCCCTTAGCGCCAAATAGTCTTCCACACACTTCAACGGGCAGAAGGGGGACCCGCGCTTGCGCTGTACGACCACACTGTTTCCCATAGCCCCCTGGTCAGTCTTGGACCTGGCTATCACGATCACCATCGAATCACCCCTTATTTGGATGTGATCCCTGCACAAGCCTCCCTCCATACCTCTCTTGTTCCTTGCGACAAGTTTGCTCACCCTCATAGCCCCATGGAATGCCAATGTGAACGCTGCCCGGAACAGAACTGCTTCGAAATGGGAGGAACACGTCTGATCCAGCTTTGCTAAAAGCAGAGACAGTCTGTCTAAGCCAATCGGGTGCCTCGTATCTTGCTTGCAACCCTCAAGGCGCTGCCAGCCGCGAAGGGCTTTTTTCACCAAAAAGGAACCTGTAGGGTCTTTTATGCCGTGTACCTGGGCCATGAATGAAATGGCCGCCCTATGCCTACTGGCCGTTGCCGCTGATCGGCCCTCTCTGTGCAGCGCTACCAAGTACCCCAGGAAGGATTCCTCCTGACCCCAGTTCTGACTCTCTGTGGGACCCAAATATGTGCAATAGGAATGAAACGCTCCTTCGTATGCTTTCCTTGTCCTGGGGGCTAAACTCGCTGCCACGAGGTCTTGTAATCCGGGGCACCGATTAGCCATATTGTTTCGGGGAATGGTGCTGCCTCTAGGTCCGCTGTGGGTAGATAACCCCTGAATGCCTGCATATGTGAACGAGAGAGTGCATCAGCCGCGTGATTCAGTACACCTAGCACATGTTTCGCCCTGAACTGTACATTCAATCGCATGCAAAGCAGCACAATTTCTTTCAACAATCTCAAGATCAATTTGCAGCGTGCTGCCTGTTGGTTAATGCACTCGACAAGTCATATTATCAGACCAAAACACCACTGAGCGGTCCCTGAAGTCGTCAGACCATGTCATCAGAGCAACCCAGATGGGGAATCACTCCAGGAACCCAATGTTACCTGTGAGACCGTTGAAGTGCCACCATGTTGGCCATGTTTGTGCCGACCATCGATTACCTAAGATGGCGCCAAAACCCACGCTCCCTGCTGAGTCGGTCCATAGACCTAGTTCATCTGAAGACTCTGGCGGGGAGTTCCACACGACTCGACCGTTGAAGTCCGCCAGAAATGCCAACCAAATACGCATATCCTGGCGAACCTCCCCTGACAGTCTCGTATGGTGGTGACCCTCTTTGAGACCTACCATAGCTTGCGCGATAGAGCGTGAAAAGGTGCGGGCCATAGGCATCACCCTCAAGGCAAAATTAAGCTGACCCACTGTTTGTTGTAACTGGTGCAGGGTCACTTTCTCCCCACTCAGGCATTGCATCAAGGAAGCCCGAAACTTGACCACTTTTTCCATCGGTAATCGGAAACACCCCTCCACAGAATCGAGTTCAATTCCCAGAAACTCCAGTGAAGTAGATGGTCCAACCGTCTTACCTGGTGCCAATGGGACTCCAAATTCACTCATGAGGATGCAGAAATCATACAGCGCCTGCGCGCAGTTCGTATCACCGGCTGCCCCTAAGAACAGGAAGTCATCCAGATAATGCATAACATGTCTATGCCCGGTAGCCTCGGTGAATGCCCATTCTAAAAAACAGCTAAACATTTCAAAATACGCACAAGAAATGGAGCAACCCATGGGCATGCATTTATCCATGTAATAACTTCCCTGAAATGCAAAACCTAGCAGGCGCTGATCCTGCGGGCGCACCGGAAGCAACCGGAACGCTGATTCGATATCAGATTTCAGATTTCGCCATCAGCGCCCCAAGGCCTAGGCCGTTCAACATGGCCACGGCATCGTCGAACGATGCATACTGTACTGAACAAACTTCTGGGTCAATGGCATCATTCACCGAGGAACCCCTAGGAGCAGAAAGGTTATGTATGAGTCTAAACTCCCCTGGGTCTTTCTTCGGGACAACCCCCAACGGGGAACAGATGAACTCAGCCACCGGCGGGCGACGAAAGGGCCCAGCCACTCGCCCTAAACTGACTTCTTTTGCTATTTTCTTTTCACCATGCCTGGGTTGTGCTGTACCGATAACTGGTTTCTACAAAAGGAGTTCCCCCGAAAATCCCCCGCCGGGATGTGGAAGCCATGTAAGAATCCCTTCCTCAACACCCCAGCGGATACATGATCAGGGTATTTGTTTATCCACGGAATCATAACCATGAGATCAACGGGTGTAGGCAATCGGTCACAAAAGTCTACCTCACTCCTGCTTAGACCCGCCTTTACCCCCCGTCCTGCTAATTTTTGATCTACATGCACTTTCCGGGTGTAAGGAATTCCCACAGCCGGCACACACATGCTTAAACTTGCATGTCCCCTGCGGGCTGTTACAGTTGCCTCTATTGAAGCCCCAACAGACCCCCCCTTTTCCGCCATTCCCGCCAACTCTAGGCTGGTAGCCCCCACCTGTGCCTGCTCGAAAGGGCACACCGGGCTTTTGGCGGACCAATCCGGACCCGCTCCCGCCTGGCGAGGACGTACCTGTCGCCCCTGGCAGGAGCTGCTTGTGCCATGACACCGAGTCCAAACAATCCCAAGACAAAGAAGCATCATATTCTTTTGCTTTACGGAATTTCATGTCATAGCCTTTCCATTCTACCCCCTCATACATTGAATAGAAATCCATAATGCGATTCTGATAGCAAATCAACTCAGTCATAACCTCGGGTTTACGTTCCGCCATCACTGCGGTAAATATAGAGAAGGCCTTAACCCAGTTCGTCACTGTCTCGTCCACCCTGAACTCGGCCATCTCGGCGCGCCAGACACTCGGGTGCCACAAATCTTTCTGCGTTTTAGCGTACTCCGTCTCGCGATGGTCAGTTAACAATGAAAACATGTTGACATACTTGTCTCCCCATATTAACTCTTTCGTGGCCATGGGAATGTGCTCTGCAACCTTTTCCCGCCTTGAGGGTATTGAGCCCTCCCCCGCCATCGGCAATGCGAGCTTACCCGGATCGGCCGTTGCTGCCGCCGTCTTTTCCTGACCAGCTGCTGGTACTCCAGGTGCCACCTGTGGGGGAACAAGAGGAACACTCGCCTTTGCGACATCTCTCGATTGCCGCAACTGCTTTATTAATACTCTGGCTTCTTCGGCCGGATCTCCCGGGGTCACTGTGCCCCCCCCCCTTTGTTTTGAGCCATGCCGTCAACTGTGCGGCCAATTCTGGGGGCATTTCATCATCCTCGGCCGAGGTGATCACCACCGGGATCGGCTGGCCTAAATCTGGTTTCTGAACCGGGTTATCAGCCGGTACGAGGGGGGCGATGGGGGGTACCTCTGGGACCGGGACCCCCCCCGAAACCGCCCTTTCTTTGACCCGCTTCCCTCTTACCCCGGGGACGACTCCCGGCAAGGCCGGGCCTATTACCTTTTTCGGCTGACCTGGGTCATTCAATGCGGCCAATTGCTTCTTCACCTCCGCTAAACCTCTACCGAGCGATTGGACTTGTCCGAGCTTTCGGTCCATACAAGCCATCCGGTTCGACAACCGGCGTAACACCCTCTCCGTCTCGGAACCCTTTCCTGCTTTCTTGCTAGGCATGGTTTCGAGTCTTCCGCCCTTGGTCGATCCACGAGGTCCTGAAATCTGTGAGCCCTCGAAACTGAAAGAGAAAAACAGGATTACCAAGTTCAAAATTGCTGCTTGTTCCGTCGAGGGCTCACGGGCAAAGAGTGGGTGCAGCCTTCCGATCCGAGGAACAAGAGGACGCTCCTCTGGATTCCCGCTTCTTTATTCTTCTGCGGGAGGGCGTGTACCCGTCACCGGTACGCCTACGGGGCGTGGTCGTCTTCCGTTGAGGTGTCTAGGACAACCCCTCTTGGGCGGGGGAAGGCGCGCCACGGCTACGCCGCTTCGGGCATACCAGCCGGGCTACGCCCACCTCGCCCAAAATGGTTTTTCCGGGAGGTTCAGGGCACCCATCCATATGTTCGGGGGGACCGAGTGGTCGCCCCTTTCCATTTGTTTAGTGCTGTGAAAGGAAGAGCCAAATTCAAAAATTGATCAATGATGTTTCAGAAATTTCCCAAAGGAAATAACAAGCAGAGTGTTAAAAACTGCATTTACTCACAGGTTTTGAGCAGGAAACACAGAAATGCTATTAAAGTGCAATATCCAAGGGAACACTGACTCTGTCAAAGATGATCCAAATGGAATTAATGAAAAGTCCCAATTACAAACAACAAAATCAAAATAGGGTAAGGGGACACCCGGATTTGGACCAGGGACCTCTTGATCTGCAGTCAAATGCTCTACCACTGAGCTATATCCCCAGCTTTTCAGTAAAATCATAATGACAAAATATCAGTACATCATGAAAGAGTGTGAGGATCATACTAAGTTGTGCCAGAAAGTACAACCTTGAAACTGTGGAACAGGAGAAGTAGTCCTTAATATTATTTATTAAAGGAAAACTGGATCATTTAAAAAACAGATGTATTTGTTTCATTGGTATTTTATTTGAATAGGCAGTGGTACATAGGACCAATGCCTCTACATACAATGATTGTTTTGAAACATTCTTAAAGGGGAAGAGGTTTTTACGGGACACCTTATCATTTGAGAATTGGTTACCACAATCACGGAGATGGTGATGAAGTATGATTGTTTTGGGCCAAATTATGGTGGAAAAACATTTCTAAGTACCACTACAATTCGGTATTTGAAAAGTACACCCAAACACCCCTTTCGAATACCTTCCATTTAATACATCAGAAAAAGCCATTTTGCGTTTGCAAATGGCCTGATTCTTCAGACCAGCCTTCTTGCAACTGCAATGATAGTTCGTACATCTTGCACGTAGGCATAGCTTTTAAGGAGAAATTAAATAGTTCTTACGTTGCACAAAAATGAAGTGCTTCAAACAAACACATACTTTGCATGCATAGAGAAGAGGTGGAATATATGTAAGACTGAAGACACAGGTGAAATGAGAAATAGATTGACTGGTTC
Source organism: Lissotriton helveticus (assembly GCF_964261635.1). Taxonomy (NCBI): domain Eukaryota; kingdom Metazoa; phylum Chordata; class Amphibia; order Caudata; family Salamandridae; genus Lissotriton; species Lissotriton helveticus. The sequence continues at coordinate 325,334,575 of NC_136058.1, read as the reverse complement.
GCTGCCAAGTTTTATACGCCATTTCTTCAGTGCAATACAAGAAAGCACCAAACAGTATGACAAAGTTGTCAATTGGTTTCATAGTCCATTCCCTTTGTTTAGTGCTGTGAAAGGAAGAGCCGAATTCCAAAATTGATCAATGACGTTTCAGAAATTTCCCAAAGGGAATACCAAGCCAAGTGTTAAAAACTGCATTTACTCACAGGCTTTGAGCAGGAAACACTGAAATGCTATTTAAGTGCAATATCCAAGGAAACACTGACTCTGTCAAAGATGATCCAAATGGAATTGATGAGAAGTCCCAATTACAAACAACAGAATCAAAATAGGGTGAGGGGACACCCGGATTTGAACCAGGGACCTCTTGATCTGCAGTCAAATGCTCTACCACTGAGCTATATCCCCAGCTTTTCAGTAAAATCAGAATGTCAAAATATCAGTACATCATGAAAGAGTGTGAGGATCATACTAAGTTGTGCCAGAAAGTACAACCTTGAAACTGTGGAACAGGAGAAGTAGTCCTTATTATTATTTTAAAGGAAAACTGGATCATTTAAAAAACAGATTTATTTGTTTCATTGTTATTTTATTTGAATAGGCAGTGGTACATAGAACCAATGCCTCTACATACAATGATTGTTTTGAAACATTCTTAAAGGGGAAAAGGTTTTTACAGGACACCTTATCATTTGAGGATTGGTTACCACAATCACTGAGATGGAGATGAAGTATGATTGTTTTGGGCCAAATTATGGTGGAAAAACATTTCTATGTACCACTACAATTCGGTATTTGGAAGGTACACCCAAACACTCCTTTCGAATACCTTCCATTTAATACATCAGAAAAAGCCATTTTGCGTTTGCAAATGGCCTGATTCTTCAGACCAGCCTTCTTGCAACTGCAATGATAGTTCGTACATCTTGCACGTAGGCAGAGCTTTTAAGGAGAAATTAAATAGTTCCTACGTTGCACAAAAATGAAGTGCTTCAAACAAACACATACTTTGCATGCACAGAGAAGAGGTTGAATATATGTAAGACTGAAGACACAGGTGAAATGAGAAATAGATTGACTGCTTCGCTGCCAAGTTTTATACGCCATTTCTTCAGTGCAATACAAGAAAGCACCAAACAGTATAACAAAGTTGTCAATTGGTTTCATAGTCCATTCCCTTTGTTTAGTGCTGTGAAAGGAAGAGCCGAATTGCAAAATTGATCAATGATGTTTCAGAAATTTCCCAAAGGGAATACCAAGCCGAGTGTTAAAAACTGCATTTACTCACAGGTTTTGAGCAGGAAACACTGAAATGCTATTAAAGTGCAATATCCAAGGGAACACTGACTCTGTCAAAAATGATCCAAATGGAATTGATGAAAAGTCCCAATTACAAACAACAGAATCAAAATAGGGTGAGAGGACACCCGGATTTGAACCAGGGACCTCTTGATCTGCAGTCAAATGCTCTACCACTGAGCTATATACCCAGCTTTTCAGTAGAATCAGAATGACAAAATATCAGTACATCATGAAAGAGTGTGAGGATCATACTAAGTTGTGCCAGAAATTACAACCTTGAAACTGTGGAACAGGAGAAGTAGTCCTTAATAGTATTTATTTAAGGAAAACTGGATCATTTAAAAAACAGATATTTGTTTCATTGTTATTTTATTTGAATAGGCAGTCTTACATAGGACCAATGCCTCTACATACAATGATTGTTTTGAAACATTCTTAAAGGGGAAGAGGTTTTTACGGGAAACCTTATCATTTGAGGATTGGTTACCACAATCACTGAGATGGTGATGAAGTATGATTGTTTTGGGCCAAATTATGGTGGAAAAACATTTCTACGTACCACTACAATTCGGTATTTGGAAGGTACACCCAAACACCCCTTTCGAATACCTTCCATTTAATACATCAGAAAAAGCCATTTTGCGTTTGCAAATGGCCTGATTCTTCAGACCAGCCTTCTTGCAACTGCAATAATAGTTCGTACATCTTGCAAGTAGGCAGAGCTTTTAAGGAGAAATTAAATGGTTCCTACGTTGCACAAAAATGAAGTGCTTCAAACAAACATATACTTTGCATGCACAGAGAAGAGGTGGAATATATGTAAGACTGAAGACACAGGTGAAATGAGAAATAGATTGACTGCTTCGCCACAAAGTTTTATACGCCATTTCTTCAGTGCAATACAAGAAAGCACCAAACAGTATAACAAAGATGTCAATTGGTTTCATAGTCCATTCCCTTTGTTTAGTGCTGTGAAAGGAAGAGCCGAATTCCAAAATTGATCAATGATGTTTCAGAAATTTCCCAAAGGGAATACCAAGCTGAGTGTTAAAAACTGCATTTACTCACAGGTTTTGAGAAGCAAACACTGTAATGCCATTAAAGTGCAATATCCAAGGGAACACTGACTCTGTCAAAGATGATCCAAATGGAATTGATGGAAAGTCTCAATTACAAACAACAGAATCAAAATAGGGTGAGGGGACAGCAGGATTTGAACCAGGGACCTCTTGATCTGCAGTCAAATGCTCTACCACTGAGCTATATCCCCAGCTTTTCAGTAAAATCAGAATGACTAAATATCAGTACATCATGAAAGAGTGTGAGGATAATACTAAGTTGTGCCAGAAAGTACAACCTTGAAACTGTGGAACAGGGAAAGTAGTCCTTAAGATTATTTATTAAAGAAAAACTGGATCATTTAAAAAACAGATTTATTTGTTTCATTGTTATTTTATTTGAATAGGCAGTTGTACATAGGACCAATGCCTCTACATACAATGATTGTTTTGAAACATTCTTAAAGGGGAAGAGGTTTTTACGGGACACCTTATCATTTGAGGATTGGTTACCACAATCACTGAGATGGTGATGAAGTATGATTGTTTTGGGCCAAATTATGGTGGAAAAACATTTCTACGTACCACTACAATTCGGTATTTGGAAGCTACACCCAAACACCCCTTTCGACTACCTTCTATTTAATACATCAGAAAAAGCCATTTTGCGTTTGCAAATGGTCTGATTCTTCAGACCAGCCTTCTTGCAACTACAAGGATAGTTCGTACATCTTGCACGTAGGCAGAGCTTTTAAGGAGAAATTAAATAGTTCCTACGTTGCACAAAAATGAAGTGCTTCAAACAAACACATACTTTGCATGCACAGAGAAGAGGTGGAATATATGTAAGACTGAAGACACAGGTGAAATGAGAAATAGATTGACTGCTTCGCTGCCAAGTTTTATACGCCATTTCTTCAGTGCAATACAAGAAAGCACCAAACAGTATAACAAAGTTGTCAATTGGTTTCATAGTCCATTCCCTTTGTTTAGTGCTGTGAAAGGAAGAGCCGAATTGTAAAATTGATCAATGACGTTTCAGAAATTTCCCAAAGGGAATACCAAGCCGAGTGTTAAAAACTGCATTTACTCACAGGCTTTGAGCAGGAAACACTGAAATGCTATTTAAGTGCAATATCCAAGGGAACACTGACTCTGTCAAAGATGATCCAAATGGAATTGATGAGAAGTCCCAAATACAAACAACAGAATCAAAATAGGGTGAGGGGACACCCGGATTTGAACCAGGGACCTCTTGATCTGCAGTCAAATGCTCTACCACTGAGCTATATCCCCAGCTTTTCAGTAAAATCAGAATGACAAAATATCAGTACATCATGAAAGAATGTGAGGCTCATACTAAGTTGTGCCAGAAAGTACAACCTTGAAACTGTGGAACAGGAGAAGTAGTCCTTAATATTATTTATTAAAGGAAAACTGGATCATTTAAAAAACAGATGTATTTGTTTCATTGTTAGTTTATTTGAATAGGCAGTGGTACATAGGACCAATGCCTCTACATACAATGATTGTTTTGAAACATTCTTAAAGGGGAAGAGGTTTTTACGGGACACCTTATCATTTGAGGATTGGTTACCACAATCACTGAGATGGTGATGAAGTATGATTGTTTTGGGCCAAATTATGGTGGAAAAACATTTCTACGTACCACTACAATTCTGTATTTGGAAGGTACACCCAAACACCCCTTTCGAATAACTTCTATTTAATACATCAGACAAAGCCATTTTGCGTTTGCAAATGGCCTGATTCTTCAGACCAGCCTTCTTGCAACTGCAATGATAGTTCGTACATCTTGCAAGTAGGCAGAGCTTTTAAGGAGAAATTAAATAGTTCCTACGTTGCACAAAAATGAAGTGCTTCAAACAAACACATACTTTGCATGCACAGAGAAGAGGTGGAATATATGTAAGACGCAGGAAACACTGAAATGCTATTTAAGTGCAATATCCAAGGGAACACTGACTCTGTCAAAGATGATCCAAATGGAATTGATGAGAAGTCCCAATTACAAACAACAGAATCAAAATAGGGTGAGGGGACACCCGGATTTGAACCAGGGAACTCTTGATCTGCAGTCAAATGCTCTACCACTGAGCTATATCCCCAGCTTTTCAGTAAAATCAGAATGACAAAATATCAGTACATCATGAAAGAATGTGAGGCTCATACTAAGTTGTGCCAGAAAGTACAACCTTGAAACTGTGGAACAGGAGAAGTAGTCCTTAATATTATTTATTAAAGGAAACCTGGATCATTTAAAAAACAGATATTTGTTTTATTGTTATTTTATTTGAATAGGCAGTGGTACATAGGACCAATGCCTCTACATACAATGATTGATTTGAAACATTCTTAAAGGGGAAGAGGTTTTTACGGGACACCATATCATTTGAGGATTGGTTACCACAATCACTGAGATGGTGATGAAGTATGATTGTTTTGGGCCAAATTATGGTGGAAAAACATTTCTATATACCACTACAATTCGGTATTTGGAAGGTACACCCAAACACCCCTTTCGAATACCTTCCATTTAATACATCAGAAAAAGCCATTTGCGTTTGCAAATGGCCTGATTCTTCAGACCAGCCTTCTTGCAACTGCAATGATAGTTCGTACATCTTGCACGTAGGCAGAGCTTTTAAGGAGAAATTAAATAGTTCCTACGTTGCACAAAAATGAAGTGCTTCAAACAAACACATACTTTGCATGCACAGAGAAGAGGTGGAATATATGTAAGACTGAAGACACAGGTGAAATGAGAAATAGATTGACTGCTTCGCTGCCAAGTTTTATACGCCATTTCTTCAGTGCAATGCAAGAAAGCACCAAACAGTATAACAAAGTTGTCAATTGGTTTCATAGTCCATTCCCTTTGTTTAGTGCTGTGAAAGGAAGAGCCGAATTCCAAAATTGATCAATGATGTTTCAGAAATTTCCCAAAGGGAATACCAAGCCAAGTGTTAAAAACTGCATTTACTCACAGGATTTCAGCAGGAAACACTGAAATGCTATTAAAGTGCAATATCCAAGGGAACACTGACTCTGTCAAAGATGATCCAAATGGAATTGATGAAAAGTCCCAATTACAAACAACAGAATCAAAATAGGGTGAGGGGACACCCGGATTTGAACCAGGGACCTCTTGATCTGCAGTCAAATGCTCTACCACGGAGCTATATCCCAAGCTTTACAGTAAAATCAGAATGACAAAATATCAGTGCATCATGAAAGAGTGAGAGGATCATACTAAGTTGTTCCGGGAAGTACAACCTTGAAACTGTCGAACAGGAGAAGTAGTCCTTAATATTATTTATTAAAGGAAAACTGGATCATTTAAAAAACATATTTGTTTTATTGTTATTTTATTTGAATAGGCAGTGGTACATAGGACCAATGCCTCTACATACATTGATTGATTTGAAACATTCTTAAAGGGGAAGAGGTTTTTACGGGACACCATATCATTTGAGGATTGGTTACCACAATCACTGAGATGGTGATGAAGTATGATTGTTTTGGGCCAAATTATGGTGGAAAAACATTTCTACGTACCACTACAATTCGGTATGTGGAAGGTACACCCAAACACCCCTTTCGAATACCTTGCATTTAATACATCAGAAAAAGCCATTTGCGTTTGCAAATGGCCTGATTCTTCAGACCAGCCTTCTTGCAACTGCAATGATAGTTCGTACATCTTGCACGTAGGCAGAGCTTTTAAGGAGAAATTAAATAGTTCCTACGTTGCACAAAAATGAAGTGCTTCAAACAAACACATACTTTGCATGCACAGAGAAGAGGTGGAATATATGTAAGACTGAAGACACAGGTGAAATGAGAAATAGATTGACTGCTTCGCTGCCAAGTTTTACACGCCATTTCTTCAGTGCAATACAAGAAAGCACCAAACAGTATAACAAAGTTGTCAATTGGTTTCATAGTCCATTCCCTTTGTTTAGTGCTGTGAAAGGAAGAGCCGAATTCCAAAATTGATCAATGATGTTTCAGAAATTTCCCAAAGGGAATACCAAGCCGAGTTTTAAAAACTGCATTTACTCACAGGATTTCAGCAGGAAACACTGAAATGCTATTTAAGTGCAATATCCAAGGGAACACTGACTCTGTCAAAGATGATCCAAATGGAATTGATGAAAAGTCCCAATTACAAACAACAGAATCAAAATAGGGTGAGGGGACACCCGGATTTGAACCAGGGACTTCTTGATCTGCAGTCAAATGCTCTACCACTAAGCTATATCCCCAGCTTTTCAGTAAAATCAGAATGACAAAATATCAGTACATCATGAAAGAGTGTGAGGATCATACTAAGTTGTGCCAGAAAGTACAACCTTGAAACTGTGGAACAGGAGAAGTATTCCTTCATAATATTTATTAAAGGAAAACTGGATCATTTAAAAACAGATTTATTTGTTTCATTGTTATTTTATTTGAATAGGCAGTGGTACATAGGACCAATGCCTCTACATACAATGATTGTTTTGAAACATTCTTAAAGGGGAAGAGGTTTTTACGGGACACCTTATCATTTGAGGATTGGTTACCACAATCACGGAGATGGTGATGAAGTATGATTGTTTTGGCCAAATTATGGTGGAAAAACATTTCTACGTACCACTACAATTCGGTATTTGGAAGGTACACCCAAACACCCCTTTCGAATACCTTCCATTTAATACATCAGAAAAAGCCATTTTGCGTTTGCAAATGGCCTGATTTTTCAGACCAGCCTTCTTGCAACTGCAATGATAGTTCGTACATCTTGCAAGTAGGCAGAGCTTTTGAGGAGAAATTAAATAGTTCCTACGTTGCACAAAAATGAAGTGCTTCAAACAAACACATACTTTGCATGCACAGAGAAGAGGTGAAATATATGTAAGACTGAAGACAGAGGTGAAATGAGAAATAGATTGACTGCTTCGCTGCCAAGTTTTATACGCCATTTCTTCAGTGCAATACAAGAAAGCACCAAACAGTATAACAAAGTTGTCAATTGGTTTCATAGTCCATTCCCTTTGTTTAGTGCTGTGAAAGGAAGAGCCGAATTCCAAAATTGATCAATGATGTTTCAGAAATTTCCCAAAGGGAATACCAAGCCGAGTGTTAAAAACTGCATTTACTCACAGGTTTTGAGCAGGAAACACTGAAATGCTATTAAAGTGCAATATCCAAGGGAACACTGACTCTGTCAAAAATGATCCAAATGGAATTGATGAATAGTCCCAATTACAAACAACAGAATCAAAATAGGGTGAGAGGACTCCCGGATTTGAACCAGGGACCTCTTGATCTGCAGTCAAATGCTCTACCACTGAGCTATATACCCAGCTTTTCAGTAGAATCAGAATGACAAAATATCAGTACATCATGAAAGAGTGTGAGGATCATACTAAGTTGTGCCAGAAATTACAACCTTGAAACTGTGGAACAGGAGAAGTAGTCCTTAATATTATTTATTAAAGGAAAACTGGATCATTTAAAAAACAGATGTATTTGTTTCATTGTTAGTTTATTTGAATAGGCAGTGGTACATAGGACCAATGCCTCTACATACAATGATTGTTTTGAAACATTCTTAAAGGGGAAGAGGTTTTTACGGGACACTTTATCATTTGAGGATTGGTTACCACAATCACTGAGATGGTGATGAAGTATGATTGTTTTGGGCCAAATTATGGTGGAAAAACATTTCTACGTACCACTACAATTCGGTATTTGGAAGGTACACCCAAACACCCCTTTCGAATAACTTCTATTTAATACATCAGACAAAGCCATTTTGCGTTTGCAAATGGCCTGATTCTTCAGACCAGCCTTCTTGCAACTGCAATGATAGTTCGTACATCTTGCAAGTAGGCAGAGCTTTTAAGGAGAAATTAAATAGTTCCTACGTTGCACAAAAATGAAGTGCTTCAAACAAACACATACTTTGCATGCACAGAGAAGAGGTGGAATATATGTAAGACGCAGGAAACACTGAAATGCTATTTAAGTGCAATATCCAAGGGAACACTGACTCTGTCAAAGATGATCCAAATGGAATTGATGAGAAGTCCCAATTACAAACAACAGAATCAAAATAGGGTGAGGGGACACCCGGATTTGAACCAGGGACCTCTTGATCTGCAGTCAAATGCTATACCACTGAGCTATATCCCCAGCTTTTCAGTAAAATCAGAATGACAAAATATCAGTACATCATGAAAGAATGTGAGGCTCATACTAAGTTGTGCCAGAAAGTACAACCTTGAAACTGTGGAACAGGAGAAGTAGTCCTTAATATTATTTATTAAAGGAAAACTGGATCATTTAAAAAACAGATATTTGTTTTATTGTTATTTTATTTGAATAGGCAGTGGTACATAGGACCAATGCCTCTATATACAATGATTGATTTGAAACATTCTTAAAGGGGAAGAGGTTTTTACGGGACACCATATCATTTGAGGATTGGTTACCACAATCACTGAGATGGTGATGAAGTATGATTGTTTTGGGCCAAATTATGGTGGAAAAACATTTCTACGTACCACTACAATTCGGTATTTGGAAGGTACACCCAAACACCCCTTTCGAATACCTTCCATTTAATACATCAGAAAAAGCCATTTGCGTTTGCAAATGGCCTGATTCTTCAGACCAGCCTTCTTGCAACTGCAATGATAGTTCGTACATCTTGCATGTAGGCAGAGCTTTTAAGGAGAAATTAAATAGTTCCTACGTTGCACAAAAATGAAGTGCTTCAAACAAACACATACTTTGCATGCACAGAGAAGAGGTGGAATATATGTAAGACTGAAGACACAGGTGAAATGAGAAATAGATTGAGTGCTTCGCTGCCAAGTTTTATACGCCCTTTCTTCAGAGCAATACAAGAAAGCACCAAACAGTATAACAAAGTTGTCAATTGGTTTCATAGTCCATTCCCTTTGTTTAGTGCTGTGAAAGGAAGAGCCGAATTCCAAAATTGATCAATGATGTTTCAGAAATTTCCCAAAGGGAATACCAAGCCAAGTGTTAAAAACTGCATTTACTCACAGGATTTCAGCAGGAAACACTGAAATGCTATTAAAGTGCAATATCCAAGGGAACACTGACTCTGTCAAAGATGATCCAAATGGAATTGATGAAAAGTCCCAATTACAAACAACAGAATCAAAATAGGGTGAGGGGACACCCGGATTTGAACCAGGGACCTCTTGATCTGCAGTCAAATGCTCTACCACGGAGCTATATCCCCAGCTTTACAGTAAAATCAGAATGACAAAATATCAGTGCATCATGAAAGAGTGAGAGGATCATACTAAGTTGTTCCGGGAAGTACAACCTTGAAACTGTCGAACAGGAGAAGTAGTCCTTAATATTATTTATTAAAGGAAAACTGGATCATTTAAAAAACATATTTGTTTTATTGTTATTTTATTTGAATAGGCAGTGGTACATAGGACCAATGCCTCTACATACAATGATTGTTTTGAAACATTCTTAAAGGGGAAGAGGTTTTTACGGGACACCTTATCATTTGAGGATTGGTTACCACAATCACGGAGATGGTGATGAAGTATGATTGTTTTGGCCAAATTATGGTGGAAAAACATTTCTACGTACCACTACAATTCGGTATTTGGAAGGTACACCCAAACACCCCTTTCGAATACCTTCCATTTAATACATCAGAAAAAGCCATTTTGCGTTTGCAAATGGCCTGATTTTTCAGACCAGCCTTCTTGCAACTGCAATGATAGTTCGTACATCTTGCAAGTAGGCAGAGCTTTTGAGGAGAAATTAAATAGTTCCTACGTTGCACAAAAATGAAGTGCTTCAAACAAACACATACTTTGCATGCACAGAGAAGAGGTGAAATATATGTAAGACTGAAGACAGAGGTGAAATGAGAAATAGATTGACTGATTCGCTGCCAAGTTTTATACGCCATTTTTTCCGTGCAATATAAGAAAGCACCAAACAGTATAACAAAGTTGTCAATTGCTTTCATAGTCCATTCCCTTTGTTTAGTGCTGTGAAAGGAAGAGCCAAATTACAAAATTGATCAATGATGTTTCAGAAATTTCCCAAAGGGAATAACAAGCAGAGTGTTAAAAACTGCATTTACTCACAGGTTTTGAGCAGGAAACACTGAAATGCTATTAAAGTGCAATATCCTAGGGAACACTGACTCTGTCTAAGATGATCCAAATGGAATTGATGAAAAGTCCCAATTACAAGCAAAAGAATCAAAATAGGGTGAGGGGACACACGGATTTGAAGCAGGGACCTCTTGATCTGCAGTCAAATGCTCTACCACTGAGCTATATCCCCAGCTTTTCAGTAAAATCAGAATGACAAAATATCAGTACATCATGAAAGAGTGGGCGGATCATACTAAGTTGTGCCAGAAAGTACAACCTTGAAACTGTGGAACAGGAGAAGTAGTCCTTAATATTATTTATTAAAGGAAAACTGGATCATTTAAAAACAGATTTATTTGTTTCATTGTTATTTTATTTAAATAGGCAGTGGTACATAGGACCAATGCCTCTACATACAATGATTGTTTTGAAACATTCTTAAAGGGGAAGAGGTTTTTACGGGACACCTTATCATTTGAGGATTGGTTACCACAATCACTGAGATGGTGATGAAGTATGATTGTTTTGGGCCAAATTATGGTGGAAAAACATTTCTACGTACCACTACAATTCGGTATTTGGAAGGTACACCAAAAACCCCTTTCAAATACCTTCCATTTAATACATCAGAAAAAGCCATTTTGCGTTTGCAAATGGCCTGATTCTTCAGACCAGCCTTCTTGCAACTGCAATGATAGTTCGTACATCTTGCACGTAGGCAGAGCTTTTAAGGAGAAATTAAATAGTTCCTACGTTGCACAAAAATGAAGTGCTTCAAACAAACACATACTTTGCATGCACAGAGAAGAGGTGTAATATATGTAAGACTGGAGACACAGGTGAAATGAGAAATAGATTGACTGCTTCGCTGCCAAGTTTTATACGCCATTTCGTCAGTGCAATACAAGAAAGCACCAAACAGTATAACAAAGTTGTCAATTGCTTTCATAGTCCATTCCCTTTGTTTAGTGCTGTGAAAGGAAGAGCCAAATTACAAAATTGATCAATGATGTTTCAGAAATTTCCCAAAGGGAATAACAAGCAGAGTGTTAAAAACTGCATTTGCTCACAGGTTTTGAGCAGGAAACACTGAAATGCTATTAAAGTGCAATATCCTAGGGAACAATGACTCTGTCAAAGATGATCCAAATGGAATTGATGAAAAGTCCCAATTACAAACAACAGAATCAAAATAGGGTGAGGGGACACCCAGATTTGAACCAGGGACCTCTTGATCTGCAGTCAAATGCGCTACCACTGAGCTATATCCCCAGCTTTTCAGTATAATCAGAATGACAAAATATCAGGACATCATGAAAGAGTGTGAGGATCATACTAAGTTGTGCCAGAAAGTACAACCTTGAAACTGTGGAACAGGAGAAGTAGTCCTTAATATTATTTATTAAAGGAAAACTGGATCATTTAAAAAACAGATGTATTTGTTTCATTGTATTATATTTGGATAGGCAGTGGTACATAGGACCAATGCCTCTACATACAATGATTGTTTTGAAACATTCTTAAAGGGGAAGAGGTTTTTACGGGACACCTTATCATTTGAGGATTGGTTACCACAATCACTGAGATGGTGATGAAGTATGATTGTTTTGGGCCAAATTATGGTGGGAAAACATTTCTACGTACCACTACAATCGGTATTTGGAAGGTACACCCAAACACCCCTTTCGAATACCTTCCATTTAATACATCAGAAAAAGCCATTTTGCGTTTGCAAATGGCCTGATTCTTCAGTCCAGCCTTCTTGCAACTGCAATGATAGTTCGTACATCTTGCACGTAGGCAGAGCTTTTAAGGAGAAATTAAATAGTTCCTACGTTGCACAAAAATAAAGTGCTTCAAACAAACACATACTTTGCATGCACAGAGAAGAGGTGGAATATATATAAGACTGAAGACAGAGGTGAAATGAGAAATAGATTGACTGCTTCGCTGCCAAGTTTTATACGCCATTTCGTCAGTGCAATACAAGAAAGCACCAAACAGTATAACAAAGTTGTCAATTGCTTTCATAGTCCATTCCCTTTGTTTAGTGCTGTGAAAGGAAGAGCCAAATTACAAAATTGATCAATGATGTTTCAGAAATTTCCCAAAGGGAATAACAAGCAGAGTGTTAAAAACTGCATTTGCTCACAGGTTTTGAGCAGGAAACACTGAAATGCTATTAAAGTGCAATATCCTAGGGATCACTGACTCTGTCAAAGATGATCCAAATGGAATTGATGAAAAGTCCCAATTACAAACAACAGAATCAAAATAGGGTGAGGGGACACCCAGATTTGAACCAGGGACCTCTTGATCTGCAGTCAAATGCGCTACAACTGAGCTATATCCCCAGCTTTTCAGTAAATTCAGAATGACAAAATATCAGTACATCATGAAAGAGTGTGAGGATCATACTAAGTTGTGCCAGAAAGTACAACCTTGAAACTGTGGAACAGGAGAAGTAGTCCTTAATATTATTTATTAAAGGAAAACTGGATCATTTAAAAACAGATGTATTTGTTTCATTGTTATTTTATTTGAATAGGCAGTGGTACATGGGACCAATGCCTCTACATACAATGATTGTTTTGAAACATTTTTAAAGGGGAAGAGGTTTTTACGGGACACCTTATCATTTGAGGATTGGTTACCACAATCACTGAGATGGTGATGAAGTATGATTGTTTTGGGCCAAATTATGGTGGGAAAACATTTCTACGTACCACTACAATCGGTATTTGGAAGGTACACCCAAACACCCCTTTCGAATACCTTCCATTTAATACATCAGAAAAAGCCATTTTGCGTTTGCAAATGGCCTGATTCTTCAGTCCAGCCTTCTTGCAACTGCAATGATAGTTCGTACATCTTGCACGTAGGCAGAGCTTTTAAGGAGAAATTAAATAGTTCCTACGTTGCACAAAAATAAAGTGCTTCAAACAAACACATACTTTGCATGCACAGAGAAGAGGTGGAACATATATAAGACTGAAGACAGAGGTGAAATGAGAAATGGATTGACTGCTTCGGTGCCAAGTTTTATACGCCATTTCTTCAGTGCAATACAAGAAAGCACCAAACAGTATAACAAAGTTGTCAATTGGTTTCATAGTCCATTCCCTTTGTTTAGTGCTATGAAAGGAATAGCCGAATTCCAAAATTGATCAATGATGTTTCAGAAATTTCCCAAAGGGAATAACAAGCCGAGTGTTAAAAACTGCATTTACTCACAGGTTTTGAGCAGGAAACACTGAAATGCTATTAAAGTGCAATATCCAAGGGAACACTGACTCTGTTAAAGAGGATCCAAATGGAATTGATGAAAAGTCCCAATTACAAACAACAGAATCGAAATAGGGTGAGGGGACACACGGATTTGTACCAGGGACCTCTTGATCTGCAGTCAAATGCTCTACCACTGAGCTACATCCCCAGCTTTTCAGGAAAATCAGAATGACAAAATATGAGTACATCATGAAAGAGTGTGAGGATCATACTAAGTTGTGCCAGAAAGTACAACCTTGAAACTGTGGAACAGGAGAAGTAGTCCTTAATATTATTTATTAAAGGAAAACTGGATCATTTAAAAAACAGATTTATTTGTTTCATTGTTATTTTATTTGAATAGGCAGTGGTACATAGGACCAATGCCTCTACATACAATGATTGTTTTGAAACATTCTTAAAGGGGAAGAGGTTTTTACGGGACACCTTATCATTTGAGGATTGGTTACCGCAATCACTGAGATGGTGATGAAGTATGATTGTTTTGGGCCAAATTATGGTGGAAAAACATTTCTACGTACCACTACAATTCGGTATGTGGAAGGTACACCCAAACACCCCTTTCGAATACCTTCCATTTAATACATCAGAAAAAGCCATTTGCGTATGCAAATGGCCTAATTCTTCAGACCAGCCTTCTGGCAACTGCAATGATAGTTCGTACATCTTGCACGTAGGCAGAGCTTTTAAGGAGAAATTAAATAGTTCCTACGTTGTACAAAAATGAAGTGCTTCAAACAAACACATACTTTGCCTGCACAGAGAAGAGGTGGAATATATGTAAGACTGAAGACACAGGTGAAATGAGAAATAGATTGACTGCTTCGCTGCCAAGTTTTATACGCCATTTCTTCAGTGCAATACAAGAAAGCACCAAACAGTATAACAAAGTTGTCAATTGGTTTCATAGTCCATTCCCTTTGTTTAATGCTGTGAAAGGAAGAGCCGAATTCCAAAATTGATCAATGATGTTTCAGAAATGTACCAAAGGGAATACCAAGCAGAGTGTTAAAAACTGCATTTACTCACAGGTTTTAAGCAGGAAACATTGAAATGCTATTAAAGTGCAATATCCAAGGGAACACTGACTCTGTCAAAGATGATTCAAATGGAATTGATGAAAAGTCCCAATTACAAACAACAGAATCAAAAAAGGGTGAGGGGACACCCAGATTTGAACCAGGGACCTCTTGATCTGCAGTCAAATGCTCTACCACTGAGCTATATCCCCAGCTTTTCAGTAAAATCAGAATGACAAAATATTAGTACATCATGAAAGAGTGTGAGGATCATACTAAGTTGTGCCAGAAAGTACAACCTTGAAACTGTGGAACAGGAGAAGTAGTCCTTAATATTATTTATTAAAGGAAAACTGGATCATTTAAAAAACAGATATTTGTTTCATTGTGATTTTATTTGAATAGGCAGTGGTACATAGGACCAATGCCTCTACATACAATGATTGTTTTGAAACATTCTTAAAGGGGAAGAGGTTTTTACGGGACACCTTATCATTTGAGGATTGGTTACCACAATCACTGAGATGGTGATGAAGTATGATTGTTTTGGGCCAAATTATGGTGGAAAAACATTTCTACGTACCACTACAATTCGGTATTTGGAAGGTACACCCAAACACCCCTTTCGAATACCTTCCATTTAATACATCAGAAAAAGCCATTTTGCGTTTGCAAATTGCCTGATTCTTCAGACCAGCCTTCTTGCAACTGCAATGATAGTTCGTACATCTTGCACGTAGGCAGAGCTTTTAAGGAGAAATTAAATAGTTCCTATGTTGCACAAAAATGAAGTGCTTCAAACAAACACATACTTTGCATGCACAGAGAAGAGGTGGAATATATGTAAGACTGGAGACACAGGTGAAATGAGAAATAGATTGACTGATTCGCTGCCAAGTTTTATACGCCATTTTTTCAGTGCAATACAAGAAAGCACCAAACAGTATAACAAAGTTGTCAATTGCTTTCATAGTCCATTCCCTTTGTTTAGTGCTGTGAAAGGAAGAGCCAAATTACAAAATTGATCAATGATGTTTCAGAAATTTCCCAAAGGGAATAACAAGCAGAGTGTTAAAAACTGCATTTACTCACAGGTTTTGAGCAGGAAACACTGAAATGCTATTAAAGTGCAATATCCTAGGGAACACTGACTCTTTCTAAGATGATCCAAATGGAATTGATGAAAAGTCCCAATTACAAGCAAAAGAATCAAAATAGGGTGAGGGGACACCCGGATTTGAACCAGGGACCTCTTGATCTGCAGTCAAATGCTCTACCACTGAGCTATATCCCCAGCTTTTCAGTAAAAGCAGAATGACAAAATATCAGTACATCATGAGAGAGTGGGCGGATCATACTAAGTTGTGCCAGAAAGTACAACCTTGAAACTGTGGAACAGGAGAAGTAGTCCTTAATATTATTTATTAAAGGAAAACTGGATCATTTAAAAACAGATTTATTTGTTTCATTGTTATTTTATTTGAATAGGCAGTGGTACATAGGACTAATGCCTCTACATACAATGATTGTTTTGAAACATTCTTAAAGGGGAAGAGGTTTTTACGGGACACCTTATCATTTGAGGATTGGTTACCACAATCACTGAGATGGTGATGAAGTATGATTGTTTTGGGCCAAATTATGGTGGAAAAACATTTCTACGCACCACTACAATTCGGTATTTGGAAGGTACACCCAAAACCCCTTTCGAATACCTTCCATTTAATACATCAGAAAAAGCCATTTTGCGTTTGCAAATGGCCTGATTCTTCAGACCAGCCTTCTTGCAACTGCAATGATAGTTCGTACATCTTGCACGTAGGCAGAGCTTTTAAGGAGAAATTAAATAGTTCCTACGTTGCACAAAAATGAAGTGCTTCAAACAAACACATACTTTGCATGCACAGAGAAGAGGTGGAATATATGTAAGACTGGAGACACAGGTGAAATGAGAAATAGATTGACTGCTTCGCTGCCAAGTTTTATACGCCATTTCGTCAGTGCAATACAAGAAAGCACCAAACAGTATAACAAAGTTGTCAATTGCTTTCATAGTCCATTCCCTTTGTTTAGTGCTGTGAAAGGAAGAGCCAAATTACAAAATTGATCAATGATGTTTCAGAAATTTCCCAAAGGGAATAACAAGCAGAGTGTTAAAAACTGCATTTGCTCACAGGTTTTGAGCAGGAAACACTGAAATGCTATTAAAGTGCAATATCCTAGGGAACACTGACTCTGTCAAAGATGATCCAAATGGAATTGATGAAAAGTCCCAATTACAAACAACAGAATCAAAATAGGGTGAGGGGACACCCAGATTTGAACCAGGGACCTCTTGATCTGCAGTCAAATGCGCTACCTCTGAGCTATATCCCCAGCTTTTCAGTAAAATCAGAATGACAAAATATCAGTACATCATGAAAGAGTGTGAGGATCATACTAAGTTGTGCCAGAAAGTACAACCTTGAAACTGTGGAACAGGAGAAGTAGTCCTTAATATTATTTATTAAAGGAAAACTGGATCATTTAAAAACAGATGTATTTGTTTCATTGTTATTTTATTTGAATAGGCAGTGGTACATGGGACCAATGCCTCTACATACAATGATTGTTTTGAAACATTCTTAAAGGGGAAGAGGTTTTTACGGGACACCTTATCATTTGAGGATTGGTTACCACAATCACTGAGATGGTGATGAAGTATGATTGTTTAGGGCCAAATTATGGTGGAAAAACATTTCTACGTACCACTACAATTCGGTATTTGGAAGGTACACCCAAACACCCCTTTCGAATACCTTCCATTTAATACATCAGAAAAAGCCATTTGCGTTTGCAAATGGCCTGATTCTTCAGACCAGCCTTCTTGCAACTGCAATGATAGTTCGTACATCTTGCACGTAGGCAGAGCTTTTAAGGAGAAATTAAATAGTTCCTACGTTGCACAAAAATGAAGTGCTTCAAACAAACACATACTTTGCATGCACAGAGAAGAGGTGGAATATATGTAAGACTGAAGACAGAGGTGAAATGAGAAATAGATTGACTGCTTCGCTGCCAAGTTTTATACGCCATTTCTTCAGTGCAATACAAGAAAGCACCAAACAGTATAACAAAGTTGTCAATTGGTTTCATAGTCCATTCCCTTTGTTTAGTGCTATGAAAGGAAGAGCCGAATTCCAAAATTGATCAATGATGTTTCAGAAATTTCCCAAAGGGAATAACAAGCCGAGTGTTAAAAACTGCATTTACTCACAGGTTTTGAGCAGGAAACACTGAAATGCTATTAAAGTGCAACATCCAAGGGAACACTGACTCTGTTAAAGAGGATCCAAATGGAATTGATGAAAAGTCCCAATTACAAACAACAGAATCGAAATAGGGTGAGGGGACACATGGATTTGTACCAGGGACCTCTTGATCTGCAGTCAAATGCTCTACCACTGAGCTACATCCCCAGCTTTTCAGGAAAATCAGAATGACAAAATATGAGTACATCATGAAAGAGTGTGAGCATCATACTAAGTTGTGCCAGAAAGTACAACCTTGAAACTGTGGAACAGGAGAAGTAGTCCTTAATATTATTTATTAAAGGAAAACTGGATCATTTAAAAAACAGATTTATTTGTTTCATTGTTATTTTATTTGAATAGGCAGTGGTACATAGAACCATTGCCTCTACATACAATGATTGTTTTGAAACATTCTTAAAGGGGAAGAGGTTTTTACGGGACACCTTATCATTTGAGGATTGGTTACCACAATCATGGAGATGGTGATGAAGTATGATTGTTTTGGGCCAAATTATGGTGGAAAAACATTTCGACGTACCACTACAATTCGGTATTTGGAAGGTACACCCAAACACCCCTTTCGAATACCTTCCATTTAATACATCAGAAAAAGCCATTTTGCGTTTGCAAATGGCCTGATTCTTCAGACCAGCCTTCTTGCAACTGCAATGATAGTTCGTACATCTTGCACGTAGGCAGAGCTTTTAAGGAGAAATTAAATAGTTCCTACGTTGCACAAAAATGAAGTGCTTCCAACAAACACATACTTTGCATGCACAGAGAAGAGGTGGAATATATGTAAGACTGGAGACACAGGTGAAATGAGCAATAGATTGACTGCTTCGCTGACAAGTTTTATACGCCATTTCTTCAGTGCAATACAAGAAAGCACCAAACAGTATAACAAAGTTTTCAATTGCTTTCATAGTCCATTCCCTTTTTTTAGTGCTGTGAAAGGAAGAGCCAAATTACAAAATTGATCAATGATGTTTCAGAAATTTCCCAAAGGGAATAACAAGCAGAGTGTTAAAAACTGCATTCACTCACAGGTTTTGAGCAGGAAACACTGAAATGCTATTAAAGTGCAATATCCAAGGGAACACTGACTCTGTCAAAGATGATCCAAATGGAATTGATGAAAAGTCCCAATTACAAACAACAGAATCAAAATAGGGTGAGGGGACACCCAGATTTGAACCAGGGACCTCTTGATCTGCAGTCAAATGCTCTACCACTGAGCTATATCCCTAGCTTTCAAGTAAAATCAGAATGACAAAATATCAGTACATCATGAAAGAGTGTGAGGATCATACTAAGATGTGCCAGAAAGTACAACCTTGAAACTGTGGAACAGGAGAAGTAGTCCTTAATATTATTTATTAAAGGAAAACTGGATCATTTAAAAAACAGATTTATTTGTTTCATTGTTATTTTATTTGAATAGGCAGTGGTACATAGGACCAATGCCTCTACATACAATGATTGTTTTGAAACATTCTTAAAGGGGAAGAGGTTTTTACGGGACACCTTATCATTTGAGGATTGGTTACCGCAATCACTGAGATGGTGATGAAGTATGATTGTTTTGGGCCAAATTATGGTGGAAAAACATTTCTACGTACCACTACAATTCGGTATGTGGAAGGTACACCCAAACACCCCTTTCGAATACCTTCCATTTAATACATCAGAAAAAGCCATTTGCGTATGCAAATGGCCTAATTCTTCAGACCAGCCTTCTGGCAACTGCAATGATAGTTCGTACATCTTGCACGTAGGCAGAGCCTTTAAGGAGAAATTAAATAGTTCCTACGTTGCACAAAAATGAAGTGCTTCAAACAAACACATACTTTGCATGCACAGAGAAGAGGTGGAATATATGTAAGACTGAAGACACAGGTGAAATGAGAAATAGATTGACTGCTTCACTGCCAAGTTTTATACGCCATTTCTTCAGTGCAATACAAGAAAGCACCAAACAGTATAACAAAGTTGTCAATTGGTTTCATAGTCCATTCCCTTTGTTTAATGCTGTGAAAGGAAGAGCCGAATTCCAAAATTGATCAATGATGTTTCAGAAATGTACCAAAGGGAATCCCAAGCAGAGTGTTAAAAACTGCATTTACTCACAGGTTTTAAGCAGGAAACATTGAAATGCTATTAAAGTGCAATATCCAAGGGAACACTGACTCTGTCAAAGATGATTCAAATGGAATTGATGAAAAGTCCCAATTACAAACAACAGAATCAAAATAAGGTGAGGGGACACCCAGATTTGAACCAGGGACCTCTTGATCTGCAGTCAAATGCTCTACCACTGAGCTATATCCCCATCTTTTCAGTAATATCAGAATGACAAAATATTAGTACATCATGAAAGAGTGTGAGGATCATACTAAGTTGTGCCAGAAAGTACAACCTTGAAACTGTGGAACAGGAGAAGTAGTCCTTAATATTATTTATTAAAGGAAAACTGGATCATTTAAAAAACAGATTTATTTGTTTCATTGTTATTTTATTTGAATAGGCAGTGGTACATAGAACCATTGCCTCTACATACAATGATTGTTTTGAAACATTCTTAAAGGGGAAGAGGTTTTTACGGGACACCTTATCATTTGAGGATTGGTTACCACAATCACGGAGATGGTGATGAAGTATGATTGATTTAGGCCAAATTATGGTGGAAAAACATTTCTAAGTACCACTACAATTCGGTATTTGGAAGGTACACCCAAACACCCGTTTCGAATACCTTCCATTTAATACATCAGAAAAAGCCATTTTGCGTTTGCAAATGGCCTGATTCTTCAGACCAGCCTTCTTGCAACTGCAATGATAGTTCGTACATCTTGCACGTAGGCAGAGCTTTTAAGGAGAAATGAAATGGTTCCTACAATGCACAAAAATGAAGTGCTTCAAACAAACATATACTTTGCATGCACAGAGAAGAGGTGGAATATATGTAAGACTGAAGACACAGGTGAAATGAGAAATAGATTGACTGCTTCGCTGCCAAGTTTTATACGCCATTTTGTCAGTGCAATACAAGAAAGCACCAAACAGTATAACAAAGTTGTCAATTGCTTTAATAGTCCATTCCCTTTGTTTAGTGCTGTGAAAGGAAGAGCCAAATTACAAAATTGATCAATGATGTTTCAGAAATTTCCCAAAGGGAATAACAAGCAGAGTGTTAAAAACTGCATTTACTCACTGGTTTTGAGCAGGAAACACTGAAATGCTATTTAAGTGCAATATCCTAGGGAACACTGACTCTGTCAAAGATGATCCAAATGGAATTGATGAAAAGTCCCAATTACAAACAACAGAATCAAAATAGGGTGAGGGTACACCCGGATTTGAACCAGGGACCTCTTGATCTGTAGTCAAATGCTCTACCACTGAGCTATATCCCCAGCTTTTCAGTAAAATCAGAATGACAAAATATCAGTACATCATGAAAGAGTGTGAGGATCATACTAAGTTGTGCCAGAAAGTACAACCTTGAAACTGTGGAACAGGAGAAGTAGTCCTTAATATTATTTATTAAAGGAAAACTGGATCATTTAAAAACAGATTTATTTGTTTCATTGTTATTTTATTTGAATAGGCAGTGGTACTTAGGACCAATGCCTCTACATACAAGGATTGTTTTGAAACATTTCTAAAGGGGAAGAGGTTTTTACGGGACACCTTATCATTTGAGGATTGGTTACCACAATCACTGAGATGGTGATGAAGTATGATTGTTTTGGGCCAAATTATGGTGGAAAAACATTTCTACGTACCACTACAATTCGGTATTTGGAAGGTACACCCAAACACCCCTTTCGAATACCTTCCATTTAATACATCAGAAAAAGCCATTTTGCGTTTGCAAATGGCCTGATTCTTCAGACCAGCCTTCTTGCAACTGCAATGATAGTTCGTACATCTTGCACGTAGGCAGAGCTTTTAAGGAGAAATTAAATAGTTCCTACGTTGCACAAAAATGAAGTGCTTCAAACAAACACATACTTTGCATGCACAGAGAAGAGGTGGAATATATGTAAGACTGAAGACAGAGGTGAAATGAGAAATAGATTGACTGCTTCGCTGCCAAGTTTTATACGCCATTTCTTCAGTGCAATACAAGAAAGCACCAAACAGTATAACAAAGTTGTCAATTGGTTTCATAGTCCATTCCCTTTGTTTAGTGCTATGAAAGGAAGAGCCGAATTACAAAATTGATCAATGATGTTTCAGAAATTTCCCAAAGGGAATAACAAGCAGAGTGTTAAAAACTGCATTTACTCACAGGTTTTGAGCAGGAAACACTGAAATGCTAGTAAAGTGCAATATCCAAGGGAACACTGACTCTGTCAAAGATGATCCAAATGGAATTGATGAAAAGTCCCAATTACAAACAACAGAATCAAAATAGGGTGAGGGGACACCCGGATTTGGACCAGGGACCTCTTGATCTGCAGTCAAATGCTCTACCACTGAGCTATATCCCCAGCTTTTCAGTAAAATCAGAATGACAAAATATCAGTACATCATGAAAGAGTGTGAGGATCATACTAAGTTGTGCCAGAAAGTACAACCTTGAAACTGTGGAACAGGAGAAGTAGTCCTTAATATTATTTATTAAAGGAAAACTGGATCATTTAAAAAACAGATTTATTTGTTTCATTGTTATTTTATTTGAATAGGCAGTGGTACATAGGACCAATGCCTCTACATACAATGATTGTTTTGAAACATTCTTAAAGGGGAAGAGGTTTTTACGGGACACCTTATCATTTGAGGATTGGTTACCACAATCACGGAGATGGTGATGAAGTATGATTGATTTAGGCCAAATTATGGTGGAAAAACATTTCGACGTACCACTACAATTCGGTATTTGGAAGGTACACCCAAACACCCCTTTCGAATACCTTCCATTTAATACATCAGAAAAAGCCATTTTGCATTTGCAAATGGCCTGATTCTTCAGACCAGCCTTCTTGCAACTGCAATGATAGTTCGTACATCTTGCACGTAGGCAGAGCTTTTAAGGAGAAATTAAATAGTTCCTAAGTTGCACAAAAATGAAGTGCTTCAAACAAATACATACTTTGCATGCACAGAGAAGAGGTGGAATATATGTAAGACTGGAAACACAGGTGAAATGAGAAATAGATTGACTGCTTCGCTGCCAAGTTTTACACGCCATTTCTTCAGTGCAATACAAGAAAGCACCAAACAGTGTAACAAAGTTGTCAATTGGTTTCATAGTCCATTCCCTTTGTTTAGTGCTATGAAAGGAAGAGCCAAATTACAAAATTGATCAATGATGTTTCAGAAATTTCCCAAAGGGAATAACAAGCAGAGTGTTAAAAACTGCATTTACTCACAGGTTTTGAGCAGGAAACACTGAAATGCTAGTAAATTGCAATATCCTAGGGAACACTGACTCTGTCAAAGATGATCCAAATGGAATTGATGAAAAGTCCCAATTACAAACAACAGAATCAAAATAGGGTGAGGGTACACCCGGATTTGAACCAGGGACCTCTTGATCTGCAGTCAAATGCTCTACCACTGAGCTATATCCCCATCTTTTCAGTAAAATCAGAATGACAAAATATCAGTACATCATGAAAGAGTGTGAGGATCATACTAAGTAGTGCCAGAAAGTACAACCTTGAAACTGTGGAACAGGAGAAGTAGTCCTTAATATTATTTATTAAAGGAAAACTGGATCATTTAAAAACAGATTTATTTGTTTCATTGTTATTTTATTTGAATAGGCAGTGGTACCTAGGACCAATGCCTCTACATACAAGGATTGTTTTGAAACATTCTTAAAGGGGAAGAGGTTTTTACGGGACACCTTATCATTTGAGGATTGGTTAACACAATCACTGAGATGGTGATGAAGTATGATTGTTTTGGGCCAAATTATGGTGGAAAAACATTTATACGTACCACTACAATTCGGTATTTGGAAGGTACAACCAAACACCCCTTTCGAATACCTTCCATTTAATACATCAGAAAAAGCCATCTTGCGTTTGCAAATGGCCTGATTCTTCAGACCAGCCTTCTTGCAACTGCAATGATAGTTCGTACATCTTGCACGTAGGCAGAGCTTTTAAGGAGAAATTAAATAGTTCCTACGTTGCACAAAAATGAAGTGCTTCAAACAAACACATACTTTGCATGCACAGAGAAGAGGTGGAATATATGTAAGACTGAAGACAGAGGTGAAATGAGAAATAGATTGACTGCTTCGCTGCCAAGTTTTATACGCCATTTCTTCAGTGCAATACAAGAAAGCACCAAACAGTATAACAAAGTTGTCAATTGGTTTCATAGTCCATTCCCTTTGTTTAGTGCTATGAAAGGAAGAGCCGAATTACAAAATTGATCAATGATGTTTCAGAAATTTCCCAAAGGGAATAACAAGCCGAGTGTTAAAAACTGCATTTACTCACAGGGTTTGAGCAGGAAACACTGAAATGCTATTAAACTGCAATATCCAAGGGAACACTGACTCTGTCAAAGATGATCCAAATGGAATTGATGAAAAGTCCCGAATACAAACAACAGAATCAAAAAAGGGTGAGGAGACACCCGGATTTGAACCAGGGACCTCTTGATCTGCAGTCAATATAGCTCTACCACTGAGCTACATCCCCAGCTTTTCAGGAGACTTAGAATGACAAAATATGAGTACATCATGAAAGAGTGTGAGGATCATACTAAGTTGTGCCAGAAAGTACAACCTTGAAACTGTGGAACAGGAGAAGTAGTCCTTAATATTATTTATTAAAGGAAAACTGGATCATTTAAAAAACAGATTTATTTGTTTCATTGTTATTTTATTTGAATAGGCAGTGGTACATGGAACCAATGCCTCTACATACAATGATTGTTTTGAAACATTCTTAAAGGGGAAGAGGTTTTTACGGGACACCTTATCATTTGAGGATTGGTTACCACAATCACTGAGATGGTGATGAAGTATGATTGTTTTGGGCCAAATTCTGGTGGAGAAAGATATCTACGTACCACTACAATTCGGTATTTGGAAGGTACACCCAAAACCCCTTTCGAATACCTTCCATTTAATACATCAGAAAAAGCCATTTTGCGTTTGCAAATGGCCTGATTCTTCAGACCAGCCTTCTTGCAACTGCAATGATAGTTCGTACATCTTGCACGTAGGCAGAGCTTTTAAGGAGAAATTAAATAGTTCCTACGTTGCACAAAAATGAAGTGCTTCAAACAAACACATACTTTGCATGCACAGAGAAGAGGTGGAATATATGTAAGACTGAAGACACAGGTGAAATGAGAAATAGATTGACTGCTTCGCTGCCAAGTTTTATACGCCATTTCGTCAGTGCAATACAAGAAAGCACCAAACAGTATAACAAAGTTGTCAATTGCTTTCATAGTCCATTCCCTTTGTTTACTGCTGTGAAAGGAAGAGCCAAATTACAAAATTGATCAATGATGTTTCAGAAATTTCCCAAAGGGAATAACAAGCAGAGTGTTAAAAACTGCATTTACTCACAGGTTTTGAGCAGGAAACACTGAAATGCTATTAAAGTGCAATATCCTAGGGAACACTGACTCTGTCAAAGACGATCCAAATGGAATTGATGAAAAGTCCCAATTACAAACAACAGAATCAAAATAGGGTGAGGGGACACCCGGATTTGAACAAGGGACCTATTGATCTGCAGTCAAATGCTCTACCACTGAGCTATATCCCCAGCTTTTCGGTAAAATCAGAATGACAAAATATCAGTACATCATGAAAGAGTGTGAGGATCATACTAAGTTGTGCCAGAAAGTACAACCTTGAAACTGTGGAACAGGAGAAGTAGTCCTTAATATTATTTATTAAAGGAAAACTGGATCATTTAAAAACAGATTTATTTGTTTCATTGTTATTTTATTTGAATAGGCAGTGGTACATAGGACCAATGCCTCTACATACAAGGATTGTTTTGAAACATTCTTAAAGGGGAAGAGGTTTTTACGGGACACCTTATCATTTGAGGATTGGTTACCACAATCACTGAGATGGTGATGAAGTATGATTGTTTAGGGCCAAATTATGGTGGAAAAACATTTCTACGTACCACTACAATTCGGTATTTGGAAGGTACACCCAAACACCCCTTTCGAATACCTTCCATTTAATACATCAGAAAAAGCCATTTTGTGTTTGCAAATGGCCTGATTCTTCAGACCAGCCTTCTTGCAACTGCAATGATAGTTCGTACATCTTGCACGTAGGCAGAGCTTTTAAGGAGAAATTAAATAGTTCCTACGTTGCACAAAAATGAAGTGCTTCAAACAAACACATACTTTGCATGCACAGAGAAGAGGTGGAATATATGTAAGACTGAAGACAGAGGTGAAATGAGAAATAGATTGACTGCTTCGCTGCCAAGTTTTATACGCCATTTCTTCAGTGCAATACAAGAAAGCACCAAACAGTATAACAAAGTTGTCAATTGGTTTCATAGTCCATTCCCTTTGTTTAGTGCTATGAAAGGAAGAGCCGAATTCCAAAATTGATCAATGATGTTTCAGAAATTTCCCAAAGGGAATAACAAGCCGAGTGTTAAAAACTGCATTTACTCACAGGTTTTGAGCAGGAAACACTGAAATGCTATTAAAGTGCAATATCCAAGGGAACACTGACTCTGTTAAAGATGAACCAAATGGAATTGATGAAAAGTCCCAATTACAAACAACAGAATCAAAATAGGGTGAGGGGACACCCGGATTTGAACCAGGGACCTCTTGATCTGCAGTCAAATGCTCTACCACTGAGCTACATCCCCAGCTTTTCAGGAAAATCAGAATGACAAAATATCAGTACATCATGAAAGAGTGAGTGGATCATACTAAGTTGTTCCGGAAAGTACAACCTTGAAACTGTGGAACAGGAGAAATAGTCCTTAATATTATTTATTAAAGG
Source organism: Lissotriton helveticus (assembly GCF_964261635.1). NCBI lineage: Eukaryota > Metazoa > Chordata > Amphibia > Caudata > Salamandridae > Lissotriton > Lissotriton helveticus. The sequence goes on along the minus strand of NC_136058.1, from coordinate 325,307,473 downwards.
AAAACTGGATCATTTAAAAACAGATATTTGTTTCATTGTTATTTTATTTGAATAGGCAGTGGTACATAGAACCAATGCCTCTACATACAATGATTATTTTGAAACATTCTGAAAGGGGAAGAGGTTTTTGCGGGACACCTTATCATTTGAGGATTGGTTACCACAATCACTGAGATGGTGATGAAGTATGATTGTTTTGGGCCAAATTATGGTGGAAAAACATTTCTTTGTACCACTACAATTCGGTATTTGGAAGGTACACCCAAACACCCCTTTCGAATACCTTCCATTTAATACATCAGAAAAAGCCATTTTGCGTTTGCAAATGGCCTGATTCTTCAGACCAGCCTTCTTGCAACTGCAATGATAGTTCGTACATCTTGCACGTAGGCAGAGCTTTTAAGGAGAAATTAAATAGTTCCTACATTGCACAAAAATGAAGTGCTTCAAACAAACACATACTTTGCAAGCACAGAGAAGAGGTGGAATATATGTAAGACTGAAGACACAGGTGAAATGAAAAATAGATTGACTGCTTCGCTGCCAAGTTTTATACGCCATTTCTTCAGTGCAATACAAGAAAGCACCAAACAGTATAACAAAGTTGTCAATTGGTTTCATAGTCCATTCCCTTTGTTTAGTGCTGTGAAAGGAAGAGCCGAATTCCAAAATTGATCAATGATGTTTCAGAAATTTCCCAAAGGGAATACCAAGCCGAGTGTTAAAAACTGCATTTACTCACAGGTTTTGAGCAGGAAACACTGAAATGCTATTAAACTGCAATATCCAAGGGAACACTGACTCTGTTAAAGATGATCCAAATGGAATTGATGAAAAGTCCCAATTACAAACAACAGAATCAAAATAGGGTGAGGGAACACCCGGATTTGAAACAGGGACCTCTTGATCTGCAGTCAAATGCTCTACCACTGAGCTATATCCCCAGCTTTTCAGTAAAATCAGAATGACAAAATATGAGTACATCATGAAAGAGTGTGAGGATCATACTAAGTTGTGCCAGACAGTACAACCTTGAAACTGTGGAACAGGAGAAGTAGTCCTTAATATTATTTATTAAAGTAAAACTGGATCATTTAAAAAACAGATTTATTTGTTTCATTGTTATTTTATTTGAATAGGCAGTGGTACATAGAACCAATGCCTCTACATACAATGATTGTTTTTAAACATTCTTAAAGGGGAAGAGGTTTTTACGGGACACTTTATCATTTGAGGATTGGTTACCACAATCACGGAGATGGTGATGAAGTATGATTGTTTTGGGCCAAATTATGGTGGAAAAACATTTCTACGTACCACTACAATTCGGTATTTGGAAGGTACACCCAAGCACCCCTTTCGAATACCTTCCATTTAATACATCAGAAAAAGCCATTTTGCGTTTGCAAATGGCCTGATTCTTCAGACCAGCCTTCTTGCAACTGCAATGATAGTTCGTACCTCTTGCACGTAGGCAGAGCTTTTAAGGAGAAATTAAATAGTTCCTACGTTGCACAAAAATGAAGTGCTTCAAACAAACACATACTTTGCATGCACAGAGAAGAGGTGGAATATATGTAAGACTGGAGACACAGGTGAAATGAGAAATAGATTGACTGCTTCGCTGCCAAGTTTTATACGCCATTTCTTCAGTGCAATACAAGAAAGCACCAAACAGTATAACAAAGTTGTCAATTGCTTTCATAGTCCATTCCCTTTGTTTAGTGCTGTGAAAGGAAGAGCCAAATTACAAAATTGATCAATGATGTTTCAGAAATTTCCCAAAGGGAACAACAAGCAGAGAGTTAAAAACTGCATTTACTCACAGGTTTTGAGCAGGAAACACTGAAATGCTATTAAAGTGCAATATCCAAGGGAACACTGACTCTGTCAAAGATGATCCAAATGGAATTGATGAAAAGTCCCAATTACAAACAACAGAATCAAAATAGGGTGAGGGGACACCCGGATTTGAACCAGGGACCTCTTGATCTGCAGTCCAATGCTCTACCACTGAGCTATATCCCCAGCTTTTCAGTAAAATCAGAATGACAAAATATGAGTACATCATGAAAGAGTGTGAGGATCATACTAAGTTGTGCCAGAAAGTACAACCTTGAAACTGTGGAACAGGAGAAGTAGTCCTTAATATTATTTATTAAAGGAAAACTGGATCATTTAAAAAACAGATTTATTTGTTTCATTGTTATTTTATTTGAATAGGCAGTGGTACATAGAACCAATGCCTCTACATACAATGATTGTTTTGAAACATTCTTAAAGTAGAAGAGGTTTTTACGGGACACCTTATCATTTGAGGATTGGTTACCACAATCACGGAGATGGTGATGAAGTATGATTGTTTTGGGCCAAATTATGGTGGAAAAACATTTTTACGTACCACTACAATTCGGTATTTGGAAGGTACACCCAAACACCCTTTTCGAATACCTTCCATTTAATACATCAGAAAAAGCCATTTTGCGTTTGCAAATGGCCTGATTCTTCAGACCAGCCTTCTTGCAACTGCAATGATAGTTCGTACATCTTGCACGTAGGCAGAGCTTTTAAGGAGAAATTAAATAGTTCCTATGTTGCACAAAAATGAAGTGCTTCAAACAAAGACATACTTTGCATGCACAGAGAAGAGGTGGAATATATGTAAGACTGGAGACACAGGTAAAATGAGAAATAGATTGACTGCTTCGCTGCCAAGTTTTATACGCCATTTCTTCAGTGCAATACAAGAAAGCACCAAACAGTATAACAAAGTTGTCAATTGCTTTCATAGTCCATTCCCTTTGTTTAGTGCTGTGAAAGGAAGAGCCAAATTACAAAATTGATCAATGATGTTTCAGAAATTTCCCAAAGGGAATAACAAGCAGAGTGTTAAAAACTGCATTTACTCACAGGTTTTGAGCAGGAAACACTGAATAGCTATTAAAGTGCAATATCCTAGGGAACACTGCCTCTGTCAAAGATGATCCAAATGGAATTGATGAAAAGTCCCAATTACAAACAACAGAATCAAAATAGGGTGAGGGGACACCCGGATTTGAACCAGGGACCTCTTGATCTGCAGTCAAATGCTCTACCACTGAGCTATATCCCCAGCTTTTCAGTGAAGTCAGAATGACAAAATATCACTACATCATGAAAGAGTGTGAGGATCATACCAAGTTGTGCCAGAAAGTACAACCTTGAAACTGTGGAACAGGAGAAGTAGTCCTTAATATTATTTATTAAAGGAAAACTGGATCATTTAAAAACAGATTTATTTGTTTCATTGTTATTTTATTTGAATAGGCAGTGGTACATAGGACCAATGCCTCTACATACAATGATTGTTTTGAAACATTCTTAAAGGGGAAGAGGTTTTTACGGGACACCTTATCATTTGAGGATTGGTTACCACAATCACTGAGATGGTGATGAAGTATGATTGTTTTGGGCCAAATTCTGGTGGAGAAAGATATCTACGTACCACTACAATTCGGTATTTGGAAGGTACACCCAAAACCCCTTTCGAATACCTTCCATTTAATACATCAGAAAAAGCCATTTTGCGTTTGCAAATGGCCTGATTCTTCAGACCAGCCTTCTTGCAACTGCAATGATAGTTCGTACATCTTGCACGTAGGCAGAGCTTTTAAGGAGAAATTAAATAGTTCCTACGTTGCACAAAAATGAAGTGCTTCAAACAAACACATACTTTGCATGCACAGAGAAGAGGTGGAATATATGTAAGACTGAAGACACAGGTGAAATGAGAAATAGATTGACTGCTTCGCTGCCAAGTTTTATACGCCATTTCGTCAGTGCAATACAAGAAAGCACCAAACAGTATAACAAAGTTGTCAATTGCTTTCATAGTCCATTCCCTTTGTTTACTGCTGTGAAAGGAAGAGCCAAATTACAAAATTGATCAATGATGTTTCAGAAATTTCCCAAAGGGAATAACAAGCAGAGTGTTAAAAACTGCATTTACTCACAGGTTTTGAGCAGGAAACACTGAAATGCTATTAAAGTGCAATATCCTAGGGAACACTGACTCTGTCAAAGACGATCCAAATGGAATTGATGAAAAGTCCCAATTACAAACAACAGAATCAAAATAGGGTGAGGGGACACCCGGATTTGAACAAGGGACCTATTGATCTGCAGTCAAATGCTCTACCACTGAGCTATATCCCCAGCTTTTCGGTAAAATCAGAATGACAAAATATCAGTACATCATGAAAGAGTGTGAGGATCATACTAAGTTGTGCCAGAAAGTACAACCTTGAAACTGTGGAACAGGAGAAGTAGTCCTTAATATTATTTATTAAAGGAAAACTGGATCATTTAAAAACAGATTTATTTGTTTCATTGTTATTTTATTTGAATAGGCAGTGGTACATAGGACCAATGCCTCTACATACAAGGATTGTTTTGAAACATTCTTAAAGGGGAAGAGGTTTTTACGGGACACCTTATCATTTGAGGATTGGTTACCACAATCACTGAGATGGTGATGAAGTATGATTGTTTAGGGCCAAATTATGGTGGAAAAACATTTCTACGTACCACTACAATTCGGTATTTGGAAGGTACACCCAAACACCCCTTTCGAATACCTTCCATTTAATACATCAGAAAAAGCCATTTTGCGTTTGCAAATGGCCTGATTCTTCAGACCAGCCTTCTTGCAACTGCAATGATAGTTCGTACATCTTGCACGTAGGCAGAGCTTTTAAGGAGAAATTAAATAGTTCCTACGTTGCACAAAAATGAAGTGCTTCAAACAAACACATACTTTGCATGCACAGAGAAGAGGTGGAATATATGTAAGACTGAAGACAGAGGTGAAATGAGAAATAGATTGACTGCTTCGCTGCCAAGTTTTATACGCCATTTCTTCAGTGCAATACAAGAAAGCACCAAACAGTATAACAAAGTTGTCAATTGGTTTCATAGTCCATTCCCTTTGTTTAGTGCTATGAAAGGAAGAGCCGAATTCCAAAATTGATCAATGATGTTTCAGAAATTTCCCAAAGGGAATAACAAGCCGAGTGTTAAAAACTGCATTTACTCACAGGTTTTGAGCAGGAAACACTGAAATGCTATTAAAGTGCAATATCCAAGGGAACACTGACTCTGTTAAAGATGAACCAAATGGAATTGATGAAAAGTCCCAATTACAAACAACAGAATCAAAATAGGGTGAGGGGACACCCGGATTTGAACCAGGGACCTCTTGATCTGCAGTCAAATGCTCTACCACTGAGCTATATCCCCAGCTTTTCGGTAAAATCAGAATGACAAAATATCAGTACATCATGAAAGAGTGTGAGGATCATACTAAGTTGTGCCAGAAAGTACAACCTTGAAACTGTGGAACAGGAGAAGTAGTCCTTAATATTATTTATTAAAGGAAAACTGGATCATTTAAAAAACAGATTTATTTGTTTCATTGTTATTTTATTTGAATAGGCAGTGGTACATAGAACCAATGCCTCTACATACAATGATTGTTTTGAAACATTCTTAAAGTAGAAGAGGTTTTTACGGGACACCTTATCATTTGAGGATTGGTTACCACAATCACGGAGATGGTGATGAAGTATGATTGTTTTGGGCCAAATTATGGTGGAAAAACATTTTTACGTACCACTACAATTCGGTATTTGGAAGGTACACCCAAACACCCTTTTCGAATACCTTCCATTTAATACATCAGAAAAAGCCATTTTGCGTTTGCAAATGGCCTGATTCTTCAGACCAGCCTTCTTGCAACTGCAATGATAGTTCGTACATCTTGCACGTAGGCAGAGCTTTTAAGGAGAAATTAAATAGTTCCTATGTTGCACAAAAATGAAGTGCTTCAAACAAAGACATACTTTGCATGCACAGAGAAGAGGTGGAATATATGTAAGACTGGAGACACAGGTAAAATGAGAAATAGATTGACTGCTTCGCTGCCAAGTTTTATACGCCATTTCTTCAGTGCAATACAAGAAAGCACCAAACAGTATAACAAAGTTGTCAATTGCTTTCATAGTCCATTCCCTTTGTTTAGTGCTGTGAAAGGAAGAGCCAAATTACAAAATTGATCAATGATGTTTCAGAAATTTCCCAAAGGGAATAACAAGCAGAGTGTTAAAAACTGCATTTACTCACAGGTTTTGAGCAGGAAACACTGAATAGCTATTAAAGTGCAATATCCTAGGGAACACTGCCTCTGTCAAAGATGATCCAAATGGAATTGATGAAAAGTCCCAATTACAAACAACAGAATCAAAATAGGGTGAGGGGACACCCGGATTTGAACCAGGGACCTCTTGATCTGCAGTCAAATGCTCTACCACTGAGCTATATCCCCAGCTTTTCAGTAAAGTCAGAATGACAAAATATCACTACATCATGAAAGAGTGTGAGGATCATACCAAGTTGTGCCAGAAAGTACAACCTTGAAACTGTGGAACAGGAGAAGTAGTCCTTAATATTATTTATTAAAGGAAAACTGGATCATTTAAAAACAGATTTATTTGTTTCATTGTTATTTTATTTGAATAGGCAGTGGTACATAGGACCAATGCCTCTACATACAATGATTGTTTTGAAACATTCTTAAAGGGGAAGAGGTTTTTACGGGACACCTTATCATTTGAGGATTGGTTACCACAATCACTGAGATGGTGATGAAGTATGATTGTTTTGGGCCAAATTCTGGTGGAGAAAGATATCTACGTACCACTACAATTCGGTATTTGGAAGGTACACCCAAAACCCCTTTCGAATACCTTCCATTTAATACATCAGAAAAAGCCATTTTGCGTTTGCAAATGGCCTGATTCTTCAGACCAGCCTTCTTGCAACTGCAATGATAGTTCGTACATCTTGCACGTAGGCAGAGCTTTTAAGGAGAAATTAAATAGTTCCTACGTTGCACAAAAATGAAGTGCTTCAAACAAACACATACTTTGCATGCACAGAGAAGAGGTGGAATATATGTAAGACTGAAGACACAGGTGAAATGAGAAATAGATTGACTGCTTCGCTGCCAAGTTTTATACGCCATTTCGTCAGTGCAATACAAGAAAGCACCAAACAGTATAACAAAGTTGTCAATTGCTTTCATAGTCCATTCCCTTTGTTTACTGCTGTGAAAGGAAGAGCCAAATTACAAAATTGATCAATGATGTTTCAGAAATTTCCCAAAGGGAATAACAAGCAGAGTGTTAAAAACTGCATTTACTCACAGGTTTTGAGCAGGAAACACTGAAATGCTATTAAAGTGCAATATCCTAGGGAACACTGACTCTGTCAAAGACGATCCAAATGGAATTGATGAAAAGTCCCAATTACAAACAACAGAATCAAAATAGGGTGAGGGGACACCCGGATTTGAACAAGGGACCTATTGATCTGCAGTCAAATGCTCTACCACTGAGCTATATCCCCAGCTTTTCGGTAAAATCAGAATGACAAAATATCAGTACATCATGAAAGAGTGTGAGGATCATACTAAGTTGTGCCAGAAAGTACAACCTTGAAACTGTGGAACAGGAGAAGTAGTCCTTAATATTATTTATTAAAGGAAAACTGGATCATTTAAAAACAGATTTATTTGTTTCATTGTTATTTTATTTGAATAGGCAGTGGTACATAGGACCAATGCCTCTACATACAAGGATTGTTTTGAAACATTCTTAAAGGGGAAGAGGTTTTTACGGGACACCTTATCATTTGAGGATTGGTTACCACAATCACTGAGATGGTGATGAAGTATGATTGTTTAGGGCCAAATTATGGTGGAAAAACATTTCTACGTACCACTACAATTCGGTATTTGGAAGGTACACCCAAACACCCCTTTCGAATACCTTCCATTTAATACATCAGAAAAAGCCATTTTGCGTTTGCAAATGGCCTGATTCTTCAGACCAGCCTTCTTGCAACTGCAATGATAGTTCGTACATCTTGCACGTAGGCAGAGCTTTTAAGGAGAAATTAAATAGTTCCTACGTTGCACAAAAATGAAGTGCTTCAAACAAACACATACTTTGCATGCACAGAGAAGAGGTGGAATATATGTAAGACTGAAGACAGAGGTGAAATGAGAAATAGATTGACTGCTTCGCTGCCAAGTTTTATACGCCATTTCTTCAGTGCAATACAAGAAAGCACCAAACAGTATAACAAAGTTGTCAATTGGTTTCATAGTCCATTCCCTTTGTTTAGTGCTATGAAAGGAAGAGCCGAATTCCAAAATTGATCAATGATGTTTCAGAAATTTCCCAAAGGGAATAACAAGCCGAGTGTTAAAAACTGCATTTACTCACAGGTTTTGAGCAGGAAACACTGAAATGCTATTAAAGTGCAATATCCAAGGGAACACTGACTCTGTTAAAGATGAACCAAATGGAATTGATGAAAAGTCCCAATTACAAACAACAGAATCAAAATAGGGTGAGGGGACACCCGGATTTGAACCAGGGACCTCTTGATCTGCAGTCAAATGCTCTACCACTGAGCTATATCCCCAGCTTTTCGGTAAAATCAGAATGACAAAATATCAGTACATCATGAAAGAGTGTGAGGATCATACTAAGTTGTGCCAGAAAGTACAACCTTGAAACTGTGGAACAGGAGAAGTAGTCCTTAATATTATTTATTAAAGGAAAACTGGATCATTTAAAAACAGATATTTGTTTCATTGTTATTTTATTTGAATAGGCAGTGGTACATAGAACCAATGCCTCTACATACAATGATTATTTTGAAACATTCTGAAAGGGGAAGAGGTTTTTGCGGGACACCTTATCATTTGAGGATTGGTTACCACAATCACTGAGATGGTGATGAAGTATGATTGTTTTGGGCCAAATTATGGTGGAAAAACATTTCTTTGTACCACTACAATTCGGTATTTGGAAGGTACACCCAAACACCCCTTTCGAATACCTTCCATTTAATACATCAGAAAAAGCCATTTTGCGTTTGCAAATGGCCTGATTCTTCAGACCAGCCTTCTTGCAACTGCAATGATAGTTCGTACATCTTGCACGTAGGCAGAGCTTTTAAGGAGAAATTAAATAGTTCCTATGTTGCACAAAAATGAAGTGCTTCAAACAAAGACATACTTTGCATGCACAGAGAAGAGGTGGAATATATGTAAGACTGGAGACACAGGTAAAATGAGAAATAGATTGACTGCTTCGCTGCCAAGTTTTATACGCCATTTCTTCAGTGCAATACAAGAAAGCACCAAACAGTATAACAAAGTTGTCAATTGCTTTCATAGTCCATTCCCTTTGTTTAGTGCTGTGAAAGGAAGAGCCAAATTACAAAATTGATCAATGATGTTTCAGAAATTTCCCAAAGGGAATAACAAGCAGAGTGTTAAAAACTGCATTTACTCACAGGTTTTGAGCAGGAAACACTGAATAGCTATTAAAGTGCAATATCCTAGGGAACACTGCCTCTGTCAAAGATGATCCAAATGGAATTGATGAAAAGTCCCAATTACAAACAACAGAATCAAAATAGGGTGAGGGGACACCCGGATTTGAACCAGGGACCTCTTGATCTGCAGTCAAATGCTCTACCACTGAGCTATATCCCCAGCTTTTCAGTAAAGTCAGAATGACAAAATATCACTACATCATGAAAGAGTGTGAGGATCATACCAAGTTGTGCCAGAAAGTACAACCTTGAAACTGTGGAACAGGAGAAGTAGTCCTTAATATTATTTATTAAAGGAAAACTGGATCATTTAAAAACAGATTTATTTGTTTCATTGTTATTTTATTTGAATAGGCAGTGGTACATAGGACCAATGCCTCTACATACAATGATTGTTTTGAAACATTCTTAAAGGGGAAGAGGTTTTTACGGGACACCTTATCATTTGAGGATTGGTTACCACAATCACTGAGATGGTGATGAAGTATGATTGTTTTGGGCCAAATTCTGGTGGAGAAAGATATCTACGTACCACTACAATTCGGTATTTGGAAGGTACACCCAAAACCCCTTTCGAATACCTTCCATTTAATACATCAGAAAAAGCCATTTTGCGTTTGCAAATGGCCTGATTCTTCAGACCAGCCTTCTTGCAACTGCAATGATAGTTCGTACATCTTGCACGTAGGCAGAGCTTTTAAGGAGAAATTAAATAGTTCCTACGTTGCACAAAAATGAAGTGCTTCAAACAAACACATACTTTGCATGCACAGAGAAGAGGTGGAATATATGTAAGACTGAAGACACAGGTGAAATGAGAAATAGATTGACTGCTTCGCTGCCAAGTTTTATACGCCATTTCGTCAGTGCAATACAAGAAAGCACCAAACAGTATAACAAAGTTGTCAATTGCTTTCATAGTCCATTCCCTTTGTTTACTGCTGTGAAAGGAAGAGCCAAATTACAAAATTGATCAATGATGTTTCAGAAATTTCCCAAAGGGAATAACAAGCAGAGTGTTAAAAACTGCATTTACTCACAGGTTTTGAGCAGGAAACACTGAAATGCTATTAAAGTGCAATATCCTAGGGAACACTGACTCTGTCAAAGACGATCCAAATGGAATTGATGAAAAGTCCCAATTACAAACAACAGAATCAAAATAGGGTGAGGGGACACCCGGATTTGAACAAGGGACCTATTGATCTGCAGTCAAATGCTCTACCACTGAGCTATATCCCCAGCTTTTCGGTAAAATCAGAATGACAAAATATCAGTACATCATGAAAGAGTGTGAGGATCATACTAAGTTGTGCCAGAAAGTACAACCTTGAAACTGTGGAACAGGAGAAGTAGTCCTTAATATTATTTATTAAAGGAAAACTGGATCATTTAAAAACAGATTTATTTGTTTCATTGTTATTTTATTTGAATAGGCAGTGGTACATAGGACCAATGCCTCTACATACAAGGATTGTTTTGAAACATTCTTAAAGGGGAAGAGGTTTTTACGGGACACCTTATCATTTGAGGATTGGTTACCACAATCACTGAGATGGTGATGAAGTATGATTGTTTAGGGCCAAATTATGGTGGAAAAACATTTCTACGTACCACTACAATTCGGTATTTGGAAGGTACACCCAAACACCCCTTTCGAATACCTTCCATTTAATACATCAGAAAAAGCCATTTTGCGTTTGCAAATGGCCTGATTCTTCAGACCAGCCTTCTTGCAACTGCAATGATAGTTCGTACATCTTGCACGTAGGCAGAGCTTTTAAGGAGAAATTAAATAGTTCCTACGTTGCACAAAAATGAAGTGCTTCAAACAAACACATACTTTGCATGCACAGAGAAGAGGTGGAATATATGTAAGACTGAAGACAGAGGTGAAATGAGAAATAGATTGACTGCTTCGCTGCCAAGTTTTATACGCCATTTCTTCAGTGCAATACAAGAAAGCACCAAACAGTATAACAAAGTTGTCAATTGGTTTCATAGTCCATTCCCTTTGTTTAGTGCTATGAAAGGAAGAGCCGAATTCCAAAATTGATCAATGATGTTTCAGAAATTTCCCAAAGGGAATAACAAGCCGAGTGTTAAAAACTGCATTTACTCACAGGTTTTGAGCAGGAAACACTGAAATGCTATTAAAGTGCAATATCCAAGGGAACACTGACTCTGTTAAAGATGAACCAAATGGAATTGATGAAAAGTCCCAATTACAAACAACAGAATCAAAATAGGGTGAGGGGACACCCGGATTTGAACCAGGGACCTCTTGATCTGCAGTCAAATGCTCTACCACTGAGCTATATCCCCAGCTTTTCGGTAAAATCAGAATGACAAAATATCAGTACATCATGAAAGAGTGTGAGGATCATACTAAGTTGTGCCAGAAAGTACAACCTTGAAACTGTGGAACAGGAGAAGTAGTCCTTAATATTATTTATTAAAGGAAAACTGGATCATTTAAAAACAGATATTTGTTTCATTGTTATTTTATTTGAATAGGCAGTGGTACATAGAACCAATGCCTCTACATACAATGATTATTTTGAAACATTCTGAAAGGGGAAGAGGTTTTTGCGGGACACCTTATCATTTGAGGATTGGTTACCACAATCACTGAGATGGTGATGAAGTATGATTGTTTTGGGCCAAATTATGGTGGAAAAACATTTCTTTGTACCACTACAATTCGGTATTTGGAAGGTACACCCAAACACCCCTTTCGAATACCTTCCATTTAATACATCAGAAAAAGCCATTTTGCATTTGCAAATGGCCTGATTCTTCAGACCAGCCTTCTTGCAACTGCAATGATAGTTCGTACATCTTGCACGTAGGCAGAGCTTTTAAGGAGAAATTAAATAGTTCCTACATTGCACAAAAATGAAGTGCTTCAAACAAACACATACTTTGCAAGCACAGAGAAGAGGTGGAATATATGTAAGACTGAAGACACAGGTGAAATGAAAAATAGATTGACTGCTTCGCTGCCAAGTTTTATACGCCATTTCTTCAGTGCAATACAAGAAAGCACCAAACAGTATAACAAAGTTGTCAATTGGTTTCATAGTCCATTCCCTTTGTTTAGTGCTGTGAAAGGAAGAGCCGAATTCCAAAATTGATCAATGATGTTTCAGAAATTTCCCAAAGGGAATACCAAGCCGAGTGTTAAAAACTGCATTTACTCACAGGTTTTGAGCAGGAAACACTGAAATGCTATTAAACTGCAATATCCAAGGGAACACTGACTCTGTTAAAGATGATCCAAATGGAATTGATGAAAAGTCCCAATTACAAACAACAGAATCAAAATAGGGTGAGGGGACACCCGGATTTGAAACAGGGACCTCTTGATCTGCAGTCAAATGCTCTACCACTGAGCTATATCCCCAGCTTTTCAGTAAAATCAGAATGACAAAATATGAGTACATCATGAAAGAGTGTGAGGATCATACTAAGTTGTGCCAGACAGTACAACCTTGAAACTGTGGAACAGGAGAAGTAGTCCTTAATATTATTTATTAAAGTAAAACTGGATCATTTAAAAAACAGATTTATTTGTTTCATTGTTATTTTATTTGAATAGGCAGTGGTACATAGAACCAATGCCTCTACATACAATGATTGTTTTGAAACATTCTTAAAGGGGAAGAGGTTTTTACGGGACACCTTATCATTTGAGGATTGGTTACCACAATCACGGAGATGGTGATGAAGTATGATTGTTTTGGGCCAAATTATGGTGGAAAAACATTTCTACGTACCACTACAATTCGGTATTTGGAAGGTACACCCAAGCACCCCTTTCGAATACCTTCCATTTAATACATCAGAAAAAGCCATTTTGCGTTTGCAAATGGCCTGATTCTTCAGACCAGCCTTCTTGCAACTGCAATGATAGTTCGTACCTCTTGCACGTAGGCAGAGCTTTTAAGGAGAAATTAAATAGTTCCTACGTTGCACAAAAATGAAGTGCTTCAAACAAACACATACTTTGCATGCACAGAGAAGAGGTGGAATATATGTAAGACTGGAGACACAGGTGAAATGAGAAATAGATTGACTGCTTCGCTGCCAAGTTTTATACGCCATTTCTTCAGTGCAATACAAGAAAGCACCAAACAGTATAACAAAGTTGTCAATTGCTTTCATAGTCCATTCCCTTTGTTTAGTGCTGTGAAAGGAAGAGCCAAATTACAAAATTGATCAATGATGTTTCAGAAATTTCCCAAAGGGAACAACAAGCAGAGAGTTAAAAACTGCATTTACTCACAGGTTTTGAGCAGGAAAGACTGAAATGCTATTAAAGTGCAATATCCAAGGGAACACTGACTCTGTCAAAGATGATCCAAATGGAATTGATGAAAAGTCCCAATTACAAACAACAGAATCAAAATAGGGTGAGGGGACACCCGGATTTGAACCAGGGACCTCTTGATCTGCAGTCCAATGCTCTACCACTGAGCTATATCCCCAGCTTTTCAGTAAAATCAGAATGACAAAATATGAGTACATCATGAAAGAGTGTGAGGATCATTCTAAGTTGTGCCAGGAAGTACAACCTTGAAACTGTGGAACAGGAGAAGTAGTCCTTAATATTATTTATTAAAGGAAAACTGGATCATTTAAAAAACAGATTTATTTGTTTCATTGTTATTTTATTTGAATAGGCAGTGGTACATAGGACCAATGCCTCTACATACAATGATTGTTTTGAAACATTCTTAAAGTAGAAGAGGTTTTTACGGGACACCTTATCATTTGAGGATTGGTTACCACAATCACGGAGATGGTGATGAAGTATGATTGTTTTGGGCCAAATTATGGTGGAAATTTTTTTTTACGTACCACTACAATTCGGTATTTGGAAGGTACACCCAAACACCCTTTTCGAATACCTTCCATTTAATACATCAGAAAAAGCCATTTTGCGTTTGCAAATGGCCTGATTCTTCAGACCAGCCTTCTTGCAACTGCAATGATAGTTCGTACATCTTGCACGTAGGCAGAGCTTTTAAGGAGAAATTAAATAGTTCCTACGTTGCACAAAAATGAAGTGCTTCAAACAAACACATACTTTGCATGCACAGAGAAGAGGTGGAATATATGTAAGACTGGAGACACAGGTAAAATGAGAAATAGATTGACTGCTTCGCTGCCAAGTTTTATACGCCATTTCGTCAGTGCAATACAAGAAAGCACCAAACAGTATAACAAAGTTGTCAATTGCTTTCATAGTCCATTCCCTTTGTTTACTGCTGTGAAAGGAAGAGCAAAATTACAAAATTGATCAATGATGTTTCAGAAATTTCCCAAAGGGAATAACAAGCAGAGTGTTAAAAACTGCATTTACTCACAGGTTTTGAGCAGGAAACACTGAAATGCTATTAAAGTGCAATATCCTAGGGAACACTGACTCTGTCAAAGACGATCCAAATGGAATTGATGAAAAGTTCCAATTACAAACAACAGAATCAAAATAGGGTGAGGGGACACCCGGATTTGAACAAGGGACCTATTGATCTGCAGTCAAATGCTCTACCACTGAGCTATATCCCCAGCTTTTCGGTAAAATCAGAATGACAAAATATCAGTACATCATGAAAGAGTGTGAGGATCATACTAAGTTGTGCCAGAAAGTACAACCTTGAAACTGTGGAACAGGAGAAGTAGTCCTTAATATTATTTATTAAAGGAAAACTGGATCATTTAAAAACAGATTTATTTGTTTCATTGTTATTTTATTTGAATAGGCAGTGGTACATAGGACCAATGCCTCTACATACAAGGATTGTTTTGAAACATTCTTAAAGGGGAAGAGGTTTTTACGGGACACCTTATCATTTGAGGATTGGTTACCACAATCACTGAGATGGTGATGAAGTATGATTGTTTAGGGCCAAATTATGGTGGAAAAACATTTCTACGTACCACTACAATTCGGTATTTGGAAGGTACACCCAAACACCCCTTTCGAATACCTTCCATTTAATACATCAGAAAAAGCCATTTTGCGTTTGCAAATGGCCTGATTCTTCAGACCAGCCTTCTTGCAACTGCAATGATAGTTCGTACATCTTGCACGTAGGCAGAGCTTTTAAGGAGAAATTAAATAGTTCCTACGTTGCACAAAAATGAAGTGCTTCAAACAAACACATACTTTGCATGCACAGAGAAGAGGTGGAATATATGTAAGACTGAAGACAGAGGTGAAATGAGAAATAGATTGACTGCTTCGCTGCCAAGTTTTATACGCCATTTCTTCAGTGCAATACAAGAAAGCACCAAACAGTATAACAAAGTTGTCAATTGGTTTCATAGTCCATTCCCTTTGTTTAGTGCTATGAAAGGAAGAGCCGAATTCCAAAATTGATCAATGATGTTTCAGAAATTTCCCAAAGGGAATAACAAGCCGAGTGTTAAAAACTGCATTTACTCACAGGTTTTGAGCAGGAAACACTGAAATGCTATTAAAGTGCAATATCCAAGGGAACACTGACTCTGTTAAAGATGAACCAAATGGAATTGATGAAAAGTCCCAATTACAAACAACAGAATCAAAATAGGGTGAGGGGACACCCGGATTTGAACCAGGGACCTCTTGATCTGCAGTCAAATGCTCTACCACTGAGCTACATCCCCAGCTTTTCAGGAAAATCAGAATGACAAAATATCAGTACATCATGAAAGAGTGAGTGGATCATACTAAGTTGTTCCGGAAAGTACAACCTTGAAACTGTGGAACAGGAGAAATAGTCCTTAATATTATTTATTAAAGGAAAACTGGATCATTTAAAAACAGATATTTGTTTCATTGTTATTTTATTTGAATAGGCAGTGGTACATAGAACCAATGCCTCTACATACAATGATTATTTTGAAACATTCTGAAAGGGGAAGAGGTTTTTGCGGGACACCTTATCATTTGAGGATTGGTTACCACAATCACTGAGATGGTGATGAAGTATGATTGTTTTGGGCCAAATTATGGTGGAAAAACATTTCTTTGTACCACTACAATTCGGTATTTGGAAGGTACACCCAAACACCCCTTTCGAATACCTTCCATTTAATACATCAGAAAACGCCATTTTGCGTTTGCAAATGGCCTGATTCTTCAGACCAGCCTTCTTGCAACTGCAATGATAGTTCGTACATCTTGCACGTAGGCAGAGCTTTTAAGGAGAAATTAAATAGTTCCTACATTGCACAAAAATGAAGTGCTTCAAACAAACACATACTTTGCAAGCACAGAGAAGAGGTGGAATATATGTAAGACTGAAGACACAGGTGAAATGAAAAATAGATTGACTGCTTCGCTGCCAAGTTTTATACGCCATTTCTTCAGTGCAATACAAGAAAGCACCAAACAGTATAACAAAGTTGTCAATTGGTTTCATAGTCCATTCCCTTTGTTTAGTGCTGTGAAAGGAAGAGCCGAATTCCAAAATTGATCAATGATGTTTCAGAAATTTCCCAAAGGGAATACCAAGCCGAGAGTTAAAAACTGCATTTACTCACAGGTTTTGAGCAGGAAACACTGAAATGCTATTAAAGTGCAATATCCAAGGGAACACTGACTCTGTTAAAGATGATCCAAATGGAATTGATGAAAAGTCCCAATTACAAACAACAGAATCAAAATAGGGTGAGGGGACACCCGGATTTGAATCAGGGACCTCTTGATCTGCAGTCAAATGCTCTACCACTGAGCTATATCCCCAGCTTTTCAGTAAAATCAGAATGACAAAATATGAGTACATCATGAAAGAGTGTGAGGATCATACTAAGTTGTGCCAGAAAGTACAACCTTGAAACTGTGGAACAGGAGAAGTAGTCCTTAATATTATTTATTAAAGTAAAACTGGATCATTTAAAAAACAGATTTATTTGTTTCATTGTTATTTTATTTGAATAGGCAGTGGTACATAGAACCAATGCCTCTACATACAATGATTGTTTTGAAACATTCTTAAAGTAGAAGAGGTTTTTGCGGGACACCTTATCATTTGAGGATTGGTTACCACAATCACTGAGATGGTGATGAAGTATGATTGTTTTGGGCCAAATTATGGTGGAAAAACATTTCTTTGTACCACTACAATTCGGTATTTGGAAGGTACACCCAAACACCCCTTTCGAATACCTTCCATTTAATACATCAGAAAACGCCATTTTGCGTTTGCAAATGGCCTGATTCTTCAGACCAGCCTTCTTGCAACTGCAATGATAGTTCGTACATCTTGCACGTAGGCAGAGCTTTTAAGGAGAAATTAAATAGTTCCTACATTGCACAAAAATGAAGTGCTTCAAACAAACACATACTTTGCAAGCACAGAGAAGAGGTGGAATATATGTAAGACTGAAGACACAGGTGAAATGAAAAATAGATTGACTGCTTCGCTGCCAAGTTTTATACGCCATTTCTTCAGTGCAATACAAGAAAGCACCAAACAGTATAACAAAGTTGTCAATTGGTTTCATAGTCCATTCCCTTTGTTTAGTGCTGTGAAAGGAAGAGCCGAATTCCAAAATTGATCAATGATGTTTCAGAAATTTCCCAAAGGGAATACCAAGCCGAGAGTTAAAAACTGCATTTACTCACAGGTTTTGAGCAGGAAACACTGAAATGCTATTAAACTGCAATATCCAAGGGAACACTGACTCTGTTAAAGATGATCCAAATGGAATTGATGAAAAGTCCCAATTACAAACAACAGAATCAAAATAGGGTGAGGGGACACCCGGATTTGAATCAGGGACCTCTTGATCTGCAGTCAAATGCTCTACCACTGAGCTATATCCCCAGCTTTTCAGTAAAATCAGAATGACAAAATATGAGTACATCATGAAAGAGTGTGAGGATCATACTAAGTTGTGCCAGAAAGTACAACCTTGAAACTGTGGAACAGGAGAAGTAGTCCTTAATATTATTTATTAAAGTAAAACTGGATCATTTAAAAAACAGATTTATTTGTTTCATTGTTATTTTATTTGAATAGGCAGTTGTACATAGAACCAATGCCTCTACATACAATGATTGTTTTGAAACATTCTTAAAGGGGAAGAGGTTTTTACGGGACACCTTATCATTTGAGGATTGGTTACCACAATCACGGAGATGGTGATGAAGTATGATTGTTTTGGGCCAAATTATGGTGGAAAAACATTTCTACGTACCACTACAATTCGGTATTTGGAAGGTACACCCAAACACCCCTTTCGAATACCTTCCATTTAATACATCAGAAAAAGCCATTTTGCGTTTGCAAATGGCCTGATTCTTCAGACCAGCCTTCTTGCAACTGCAATGATAGTTCGTACATCTTGCACGTAGGCAGAGCTTTTAAGGAGAAATTGAATAGTTCCTACGTTGCACAAAAATGAAGTGCTTCAAACAAACACATACTTTGCATGCACAGAGAAGAGGTGGAATATATGTAAGACTGAAGACACAGGTGAAATGAGAAATAGATTGACTGCTTCGCTGCCAAGTTTTATACGCCATTTCTTCAGTGCAATACAAGAAAGCACCAAACAGTATAACAAAGTTGTCAATTGGTTTCATAGTCCATTCCCTTTGTTTAGTGCTGTGAAAGGAAGAGCCGAATTCCAAAATTGATCAATGATGTTTCAGAAATGTACCAAAGGGAATACCAAGCAGAGTGTTAAAAACTGCATTTACTCACAGGTTTTAAGCAGGAAACATTGAAATGCTATTAAAGTGCAATATCCAAGGGAACACTGACTCTGTCAAAGATGATTCTAATGGAATTGATGAAAAGTCCCAATTACAAACAACAGAATCAAAATAGGGTGAGGGGACACCCGGATTTGAACCAGGGACTTCTCGATCTGCAGTCAAATGCTCTACCACTGAGCTATATCCCCATCTTTTCAGAAAAATCAGAATGACAAAATATCAGTACATCATGAAAGAGTGTGAGGATCATACTAAGTTGTGCCAGAAAGTACAACCTTGAAACTATGGAACAGGAGAAGTAGTCCTTAATATTATTTATTAAAGGAAAACTGGATCATTTAAAAACAGATATTTGTTTCATTGTGCTTTTATTTGAATAGTCAGTGGTACATAGGACCAATGCCTCTACATACAATGATTGTTTTGAAACATTCTTAAAGGGGAAGAGGTTTTTACGGGACACCTTATCTTTTGAGGATTGGTTACCACAATCACTGAGATGGTGATGAAGTACGATTGTTTTGGGCCAAATTATGGTGGAAAAACATTTCTACGTACCACTACAATTCGGTATTTGGAAGGTACACCCAAACAACCCTTTCGAATACCTTCCATTTAATACATCAGAAAAAGCCATTTTGCGTTTCCAAATGGCTAGATTCTTCAGACCAGCCTTCTTGCAACTGCAATGATAGTTCGTACATCTTGAAAGTAGGCAGAGCTTTTAAGGAGAAATTAAATGGTTCCTACGTTGCACAAAAATGAAGTGCTTCAAACAAACATATACTTTGCATGCACAGAGAAGAGGTGGAATATATGTAAGACTGAAGACAGAGGTGAAATGAGAAATAGATTGACTGCTTCGCTGCCAAGTTTTATACGCCATTTCTTCAGTGCAATACAAGAAAGCACCAAACAGTATAACAAAGTTGTCAATTGGTTTCATAGTCCATTCCCTTTGTTTAGTGCTATGAAAGGAAGAGCCGAATTCCAAAATTGATCAATGATGTTTCAGAAATTTCCCAAAGGGAATACCAAGCCGAGTGTTAAAAACTGCATTTACTCACAGGTTTTGAGCAGGAAACACTGAAATTCTATTAAACTGCAATATCCAAGGGAACACTGACTCTGTTAAAGATGATCCAAATGGAATTGATGAAAGTCCCAATTACAAACAACAGAATCAAAATAGGGTGAGGGGACACCCGGATTTGAACCAGGGACATCTTGATCTGCAGTCAAATGCTCTACCACTGAGCTATATCCCCAGCTTTTCAGTAAAATCAGAATGACAAAATATGAGTACATCATGAAAGAGTGTGAGGATCATACTAAGTTGTGCCAGAAAGTACAACCTTGAAACTGTGGAACAGGAGAAGTAGTCCTTAATATTATTTATTAAAGGAAAACTGGATCATTTAAAAAACAGATTTATTTGTTTCATTGTTATTTTATTTGAATAGGCAGTGGTACATAGGACCAATGCCTCTACATACAATGATTGTTTTGAAACATTCTTAAAGGGGAAGAGGTTTTTACGGGACACCTTATCATTTGAGGATTGGTTACCACAATCACGGAGATGGTGATGAAGTATGATTGAATTAGGCCAAATTATGGTGGAAAAACATTTCTAAGTACCACTACAATTCGGTATTTGGAAGGTACATCCAAACACCCCTTTCGAATACCTTCCATTTAATACATCAGAAAAAGCCATTATGCGTTTGCAAATGGCCTGATTCTTCAGACCAGCCTTCTTGCAACTGCAATGATAGTTCGTACATCTTGCACGTAGGCAGAGCTTTTAAGGAGAAATTAAATAGTTCCTACGTTGCACAAAAATGAAGTGCTTCAAACAAACACATACTTTGCATGCACAGAGAAGAGGTGGAATATATGTAAGACTGAAGACAGAGGTGAAATGAGAAATAGATTGACTGCTTCGCTGCCAAGTTTTATACGCCATTTCTTCAGTGCAATACAAGAAAGCACCAAACAGTATAACAAAGTTGTCAATTGGTTTCATAGTCCATTCCCTTTGTTTAGTGCTATGAAAGGAAGAGCCGAATTCCAAAATTGATCAATGATGTTTCAGAAATTTCCCAAAGGGAATAACAAGCCGAGTGTTAAAAACTGCATTTACTCACAGGTTTTGAGCAGGAAACACTGAAATGCTATTAAAGTGCAATATCCAAGGGAACACTGACTCTGTTATGTTAAGGCCATATTTTTTGAGCGCACGGCTGCCCAAGGGGGCGTCCCGGCGCTTTTGCAAAGAGGCCTAAGATCTACAGACACATAGAGGAGCAGCACAGTTGTCAAAAGAATTACGCAGAAAAGAGGAGAGTCTTCAACTCTTTCCTAAACGCCAGGAGGTTTGTAGCTTTGCGTAGAGGGAGAGGGAGCTCATTCCAACATTGGGCTGCCACAAATTGAAAGGCTCGTTCTCCCATCCGAACACGCTTAGCCGGAGGCACCTCCAATTTAGCCAGATCGGCAGATCGTAACACCCTCCGAGGCACATAGAAAGCAATCCGCTTCCTAATATAATTAGGACCGATGGAATGAAGGGCTTTGAAGGCCAGCGTAAGAATTTTAAATCTAATTCTTTTCGAAATAGGCAGCCAGTGCAGCCTATTCAAAAGCAGTTGTGCGCTTGTTCTCCTTGGCAGGCCGAATATAGCTCTGGCCGCCGAATTTTGCACAACTTGCAGTCTGGCCAGAAGATACTTGGGCAGACCTGCAAAGAGTGCATTGGCGTAATCTAATCTAGATCCCACCAACGCCTGCACTACTGTCTTCCGATATTGTACGGACAGCAGAGGAAGAAACTTCCTCAACATCTTGAGGATGCCAAAACATTTCCCAGATAGCCCCATAACATGGGGACTAAACGAGAGCGCATCATCAAGCAGCACTCCCAGATTTTTTGCTTGGGAAGATGATTGCTCAGGGGGAAACATGTCCTGGGGCCACCAGGACTTCCAGTCCGGATCAGGAGCACAGCCGAAGAAAAGCAACTCAGACTTATCTGAGTTGCACTTCAGGCTGTGCCTCAGAAACCACGCGAATACTGCACTCAAACAGCGCTTTATCCTGTCGCCATCAAAAGCCTCACCTTTGCTGCAAGTGAACAAAAGCTGGGTGTCATCAGCATATGAGATGACCCGGGCCCCATAAGTCTCCGCTACAAGCGCCAGAGGAGCCATGTAGATATTAAATATGGTGGGGCTCAGAATGGACCCTTGAGGAACCCCAACCTCTAGCGCTTGCATTTCAGCGGAGAACGGGGGAGCCCAGATCACCTGCCGGCGGCCCGATAGGAAAGACTTAAACCAGTCCAACACCGTCCCCCGCAGGCCGATCTCCCTGAGTCTTAAAAGGAGACCCGCATGAGGGACGGTGTCAAAGGCCGCCGACAAGTCCAACAGGACTAACATAAAGATGATCCAAATGGAATTGATGAAAAGTCCCAATTACAAACAACAGAATCAAAATAGGGTGAGGGGACACCCGGATTTGAACCAGGGACCTCTTGATCTGCAGTCCATTGCTCTACCACTGAGCTATATCCCCAGCTTTTCAGTAAAATCAGAATGACAAAATATGAGTACATCATGAAAGAGTGTGAGGATCATACTAAGTTGTGCCAGAAAGTACAACCTTGAAACTATGGAACAGGAGAAGTAGTCCTTAATATTATTTATTAAAGGAAAACTGGATCATTTAAAAACAGATATGTGTTTCATTGTTATTTTATTTGAATAGGCAGTGGTACATAGAACCAATGCCTCTACATACAATGATTGTTTTGAAACATTCTGAAAGGGGAAGAGGTTTTTGCGGGACACCTTATCATTTGAGGATTGGTTACCACAATCACTGAGATGGTGATGAAGTATGATTGTTTTGGGCCAAATTATGGTGGAAAAACATTTCTACGTACCACTACAATTCGGTATTTGGAAGGTACACCCAAAACCCCTTTAGAATACCTTCCATTTAATACATCAGAAAAAGCCATTTTGCGTTTGCAAATGGCCTGATTCTTCAGACCAGCCTTCTTGCAACTGCAATGATAGTTCGTACATCTTGCACGTAGGCAGAGCTTTTAAGGAGAAATTGAATAGTTCCTACGTTGCACAAAAATGAAGTGCTTCAAACAAACACATACTTTGCATGCACAGAGAAGAGGTGGAATATATGTAAGACTGAAGACAGAGGTGAAATGAGAAATAGATTGACTGCTTCGCTGCCAAGTTTTATACGCCATTTCTTCAGTGCAATACAAGAAAGCACCAAACAGTATAACAAAGTTGTCAATTGGTTTCATAGTCCATTCCCTTTGTTTAGTGCTATGAAAGGAAGAGCCGAATTCCAAAATTGATCAATGATGTTTCAGAAATTTCCCAAAGGGAATAACAAGCCGAGTGTTAAAAACTGCATTTACTCACAGGTTTTGAGCAGGAAACACTGAAATGCTATTAAAGTGCAATATCCAAGGGAAAACTGACTCTGTTATGTTAAGGCCATATTTTTTGAGCGCACGGCTGCCCAAGGGGGCGTCCCGGCGCTTTTGCAAAGAGGCCTAAGATCTACAGACACATAGAGGAGCAGCACAGTTGTCAAAAGAATTACGCAGAAAAGAGGAGAGTCTTCAACTCTTTCCTAAACGCCAGGAGGTTTGTAGCTTTGCGTAGAGGGAGAGGGAGCTCATTCCAACATCGGGCTGCCATAAATTGAAAGGCTCGTTCTCCCATCCGAACACGCTTAGCCGGAGGCACCTCCAATTTAGCCAGATCGGCAGATCGTAACACCCTCCGAGGCACATAGAAAGCAATCCGCTTCCTAATATAATTAGGACCGATGGAATGAAGGGCTTTGAAGGCCAGCGTAAGAATTTTAAATCTAATTCTTTTCGAAATAGGCAGCCAGTGCAGCCTATTCAAAAGCAGTTGTGCGCTTGTTCTCCTTGGCAGGCCGAATATAGCTCTGGCCGCCGAATTTTGCACAACTTGCAGTCTGGCCAGAAGATACTTGGGCAGACCTGCAAAGAGTGCATTGGCGTAATCTAATCTAGATCCCACCAACGCCTGCACTACTGTCTTCCGATATTGTACGGACAGCAGAGGAAGAAACTTCCTCAACATCTTGAGGATGCCAAAACATTTCCCAGATAGCCCCATAACATGGGGACTAAACGAGAGCGCATCATCAAGCAGCACTCCCAGATTTTTTGCTTGGGAAGATGATTGCTCAGGGGGAAACATGTCCTGGGGCCACCAGGACTTCCAGTCCGGATCAGGAGCACAGCCGAAGAAAAGCAACTCAGACTTATCTGAGTTGCACTTCAGGCTGTGCCTCAGAAACCACGCGAATACTGCACTCAAACAGCGCTTTATCCTGTCGCCATCAAAAGCCTCACCTTTGCTGCAAGTGAACAAAAGCTGGGTGTCATCAGCATATGAGATGACCCGGGCCCCATAAGTCTCCGCTACAAGCGCCAGAGGAGCCATATAGATATTAAATATGGTGGGGCTCAGAATGGACCCTTGAGGAACCCCAACCTCTAGCGCTTGCATTTCAGCGGAGAACGGGGGAGCCCAGATCACCTGCCGGCGGCCCGATAGGAAAGACTTAAACCAGTCCAACACCGTCCCCCGCAGGCCGATCTCCCTGAGTCTTAAAAGGAGACCCGCATGAGGGACGGTGTCAAAGGCCGCCGACAAGTCCAACAGGACTAACATAAAGATGATCCAAATGGAATTGATGAAAAGTCCCAATTACAAACAACAGAATCAAAATAGGGTGAGGGGACACCCGGATTTGAACCAGGGACCTCTTGATCTGCAGTCCATTGCTCTACCACTGAGCTATATCCCCAGCTTTTCAGTAAAATCAGAATGACAAAATATGAGTACATCATGAAAGAGTGTGAGGATCATACTAAGTTGTGCCAGAAAGTACAACCTTGAAACTATGGAACAGGAGAAGTAGTCCTTAATATTATTTATTAAAGGAAAACTGGATCATTTAAAAACAGATATGTGTTTCATTGTTATTTTATTTGAATAGGCAGTGGTACATAGAACCAATGCCTCTACATACAATGATTGTTTTGAAACATTCTGAAAGGGGAATAGGTTTTTGCGGGACACCTTATCATTTGAGGATTGGTTACCACAATCACTGAGATGGTGATGAAGTATGATTGTTTTGGGCCAAATTATGGTGGAAAAACATTTCTACGTACCACTACAATTCGGTATTTGGAAGGTACACCCAAAACCCCTTTCGAATACCTTCCATTTAATACATCAGAAAAAGCCATTTTGCGTTTGCAAATGGCCTGATTCTTCAGACCAGCCTTCTTGCAACTGCAATGATAGTTCGTACATCTTGCACGTAGGCAGAGCTTTTAAGGAGAAATTGAATAGTTCCTACGTTGCACAAAAATGAAGTGCTTCAAACAAACACATACTTTGCATGCACAGAGAAGAGGTGGAATATATGTAAGACTGAAGACACAGGTGAAATGAGAAATAGATTGACTGCACAGTGGATCATACTAAGTTGTTCCAGAAAGTACAACCTTGAAACTGTGGAACAGGAGAAATAATCCTTAATATTATTTATTAAAGGAAAACTGGATCATTTAAAAACAGATATTTGTTTCATTGTTATTTTATTTGAATAGGCAGTGGTACATAGAACCAATGCCTCTACATACAATGATTGTTTTGAAACATTCGGGGAAGAGGTTTTTGCGGGACACCTTATCATTTGAGGATTGGTTACCACAATCACTGAGATGGTGATGAAGTATGATTGTTTTGGGCCAAATTATGGTGGAAAAACATTTCTTTGTACCACTACAATTCGGTATTTGGAAGGTACACCCAAACACCCCTTTCGAATACCTTCCATTTAATACATCAGAAAAAGCCATTTTGCGTTTGCAAATGGCCTGATTCTTCAGACCAGCCTACTTGCAACTGCAATGATAGTTCGTACATCTTGCACGTAGGCAGAGCTTTTAAGGAGAAATTAAATAGTTCCTACGTTGCACAAAAATGAAGTGCTTCAAACAAACACATGCTTTGCATGCACAGAGAAGAGGTGGAATATATGTAAGACTGAAGACACAGTTGAAATGAGAAATAGATTGACTGCTTCGCTGCCAAGTTTTATACGCCATTTCTTCAGTGCAATACAAGAAAGCACCAAACAGTATAACAAAGTTGTCAATTGGTTTCATAGTCCATTCCCTTTGTTTAGTGCTATGAAAGGAAGAGCCGAATTCCAAAATTGATCAATGATGTTTCAGAAATTTACCAAAGGGAATACCAAGCAGAGTGTTAAAAACTGCATTTACTCACAGGTTTTAAGCAGGAAACATTGAAATGCTATTAAAGTGCAATATCCAAGGGAACACTGACTCTGTCAAAGATGATTCAAATGGAATTGATGAAAAGTCCCAATTACAAACAACAGAATCAAAATAGGGTGATGGGACACCCGCATTTGAACCAGGGACCTCTAGATCTGCAGTCAAATGCTCTACCACTGAGCTATATCCCCATCTTTTCATTAAAATCAGAATGACAAAATATCAGTACATCATGAAAGAGTGTGAGGATCATACTAAGTTGTGCCAGAAAGTACAACCTTGAAACTATGGAACAGGAGAAGTAGTCCTTAATATTATTTATTAAAGGAAAACTGGATCATTTAAAAACAGATATTTGTTTCATTGTGATTTTATTTGAATAGGCAGTGGTACATAGGACCAATGCCTCTACATACAATGATTGTTTTGAAACATTCTTAAAGGGGAAGAGGTTTTTACGGGACACCTTATCATTTGAGGATTGGTTACCACAATCACTGAGATGGTGATGAAGTATGATTGTTTTGGGCCAAATTATGGTGGAAAAACATTTCTACGTACCACTACAATTCGGTATTTGGAAGGTACACCCCAAACCCCTTTCGAATACCTTCCATTTAATACATCAGAAAAAGCCATTTTGCGTTTGCAAATGGCCTGATTCTTCAGACCAGCCTTCTTGCAACTGCAATGATAGTTCGTACATCTTGCACGTAGGCAGAGCTTTTAAGGAGAAATTAAATAGTTCCTACGTTGCACAAAAATGAAGTGCTTCAAACAAACACATACTTTGCCTGCACAGAGAAGAGGTGGAATATATGTAAGACTGGAGACACAGGTGAAATGAGAAATAGATTGACTGCTTCGCTGCCAAGTTTTATACGCCATTTCGTCAGTGCAATACAAGAAAGCACCAAACAGTATAACAAAGTTGTCAATTGCTTTCATAGTCCATTCCCTTTGTTTAGTGCTGTGAAAGGAAGAACCAAATTGCAAAATTGATCAATGATGTTTCAGAAATTTCCCAAAGGGAATAACAAGCAGAGTGTTAAAAACTGCATTTACTCACAGGTTTTGAGCAGGAAACACTGAAATGCTATTAAAGTGCAATATCCAAGGGAACACTGACTCTGTCAAAGATGATCCAAATGGAATTTATGAAAAGTCCCAATTACAAACAACAGAATCAAAATAGGGTGAGGGGACACCCGTATTTGAACCAGGGACCTCTTGATCTGCAGTCCAATGCTCTACCACTGAGCTATATCCCCAGCTTTTCAGTAAAATCAGAATGACAAAATATGAGTACATCATGAAAGAGTGTGAGGATCATACTAAGTTGTGCCAGAAAGTACAACCTTGAAACTGTGGAACAGGAGAAGTAGTCCTTAATATTATTTATTAAAGGAAAACTGGATCATTTAAAAAACAGATTTATTTGTTTCATTGTTATTTTATTTGAATAGGCAGTGGTACATAGAACCAATGCCTCTACATACAATGATTGTTTTGAAACATTCTTAAAGAAGAAGAGGTTTTTACGGGACACCTTATCATTTGAGGATTGGTTACCACAATCACGGATATGGTGATGAAGTATGATTGTTTTGGGCCAAATTATGGTGGAAAAACATTTTTACGTACCACTACAATTCGGTATTTGGAAGGTACACCCAAACACCCCTTTTGAATACCTTCCATTTAATACATCAGAAAAAGCCATTTTGCGTTTGCAAATGGCCTGATTCTTCAGACCAGCCTTCTTGCAACTGCAATGATAGTTCGTACATCTTGCACGTAGGCAGAGCTTTTAAGGAGAAATTAAATAGTTCCTATGTTGCACAAAAATGAAGTGCTTCAAACAAAGACATACTTTGCATGCACAGAGAAGAGGTGGAATATATGTAAGACTGAAGACACAGGTGAAATGAGAAATAGATTGACTGCTTCGCTGGCAAGTTTTTATACGCCTTTTCTTCAGT
This sequence comes from Lissotriton helveticus, assembly GCF_964261635.1. Taxonomy (NCBI): domain Eukaryota; kingdom Metazoa; phylum Chordata; class Amphibia; order Caudata; family Salamandridae; genus Lissotriton; species Lissotriton helveticus. The sequence continues at coordinate 325,278,933 of NC_136058.1, read as the reverse complement.
GCAATACAAGAAAGCACCAAACAGTATAACAAAGTTGTCAATTGCTTTCATAGTCCATTCCCTTTGTTTAGTGCTGTGAAAGGAAGAGCCAAATTACAAAATTGATCAATGATGTTTCAGAAATTTCCCAAAGGGAATAACAAGCAGAGTGTTAAAAACTGCATTTACTCACAGGTTTTGAGCAGGAAACACTGAAATGCTAATAAAGTGCAATATCCTAGGGAACACTGACTCTGTCGAAGATGATCCAAATGGAATTGATGAAAAGTCCCAATTACAAACAACAGAATCAAAATAGGGTGAGGGGACACCCGGATTTGAACCAGGGACCTCTTGATCTGCAGTCCAATGCTCTACCACTGAGCTATATCCCCAGCTTTTCAGTAAACTCAGAATGACAAAATATCAGTACATCATGAAAGAGTGTGAGGATCATACCAAGTTGTGCCAGAAAGTTCAACCTTGAAACTGTGGAACAGGAGAAGTAGTCCTTAATATTATTTATTAAAGGAAAACTGGATCATTTAAAAACAGATTTATTTGTTTCATTGTTATTTTATTTGAATAGGCAGTGGTACATAGGACCAATGCCTCTACATACAATGATTGTTTTAAAACATTCTTAAAGGGGAAGAGGTTTTTACGGGACACCTTATCATTTGAGGATTGGTTACCACAATCACTGAGATGGTGATGAAGTATGATTGTTTTGGGCCAAATTATGGTGGAAAAACATTTCTACGTACCACTACAATTCGGTATTTGGAAGGTACACCCAAAACCCCTTTCGAATACCTTCCATTTAATACATCAGAAAAAGCCATTTTGCGTTTGCAAATGGCCTGATTCTTCAGACCAGCCTTCTTGCAACTGCAATGATAGTTCGTACATCTTGCACGTAGGCAGAGCTTTTAAGGAGAAATTGAATAGTTCCTACGTTGCACAAAAATGAAGTGCTTCAAACAAACACATACTTTGCATGCACAGAGAAGAGGTGGAATATATGTAAGACTGAAGACAGAGGTGAAATGAGAAATAGATTGACTGCTTCGCTGCCAAGTTTTATACGCCATTTCTTCAGTGCAATACAAGAAAGCACCAAACAGTATAACAAAGTTGTCAATTGGTTTCATAGTCCATTCCCTTTGTTTAGTGCTATGAAAGGAAGAGCCGAATTCCAAAATTGATCAATGATGTTTCAGAAATTTCCCAAAGGGAATAACAAGCCGAGTGTTAAAAACTGCATTTACTCACAGGTTTTGAGCAGGAAACACTGAAATGCTATTAAAGTGCAATATCCAAGGGAAAACTGACTCTGTTATGTTAAGGCCATATTTTTTGAGCGCACGGCTGCCCAAGGGGGCGTCCCGGCGCTTTTGCAAAGAGGCCTAAGATCTACAGACACATAGAGGAGCAGCACAGTTGTCAAAAGAATTACGCAGAAAAGAGGAGAGTCTTCAACTCTTTCCTAAACGCCAGGAGGTTTGTAGCTTTGCGTAGAGGGAGAGGGAGCTCATTCCAACATCGGGCTGCCATAAATTGAAAGGCTCGTTCTCCCATCCGAACACGCTTAGCCGGAGGCACCTCCAATTTAGCCAGATCGGCAGATCGTAACACCCTCCGAGGCACATAGAAAGCAATCCGCTTCCTAATATAATTAGGACCGATGGAATGAAGGGCTTTGAAGGCCAGCGTAAGAATTTTAAATCTAATTCTTTTCGAAATAGGCAGCCAGTGCAGCCTATTCAAAAGCAGTTGTGCGCTTGTTCTCCTTGGCAGGCCGAATATAGCTCTGGCCGCCGAATTTTGCACAACTTGCAGTCTGGCCAGAAGATACTTGGGCAGACCTGCAAAGAGTGCATTGGCGTAATCTAATCTAGATCCCACCAACGCCTGCACTACTGTCTTCCGATATTGTACGGACAGCAGAGGAAGAAACTTCCTCAACATCTTGAGGATGCCAAAACATTTCCCAGATAGCCCCATAACATGGGGACTAAACGAGAGCGCATCATCAAGCAGCACTCCCAGATTTTTTGCTTGGGAAGATGATTGCTCAGGGGGAAACATGTCCTGGGGCCACCAGGACTTCCAGTCCGGATCAGGAGCACAGCCGAAGAAAAGCAACTCAGACTTATCTGAGTTGCACTTCAGGCTGTGCCTCAGAAACCACGCGAATACTGCACTCAAACAGCGCTTTATCCTGTCGCCATCAAAAGCCTCACCTTTGCTGCAAGTGAACAAAAGCTGGGTGTCATCAGCATATGAGATGACCCGGGCCCCATAAGTCTCCGCTACAAGCGCCAGAGGAGCCATATAGATATTAAATATGGTGGGGCTCAGAATGGACCCTTGAGGAACCCCAACCTCTAGCGCTTGCATTTCAGCGGAGAACGGGGGAGCCCAGATCACCTGCCGGCGGCCCGATAGGAAAGACTTAAACCAGTCCAACACCGTCCCCCGCAGGCCGATCTCCCTGAGTCTTAAAAGGAGACCCGCATGAGGGACGGTGTCAAAGGCCGCCGACAAGTCCAACAGGACTAACATAAAGATGATCCAAATGGAATTGATGAAAAGTCCCAATTACAAACAACAGAATCAAAATAGGGTGAGGGGACACCCGGATTTGAACCAGGGACCTCTTGATCTGCAGTCCATTGCTCTACCACTGAGCTATATCCCCAGCTTTTCAGTAAAATCAGAATGACAAAATATGAGTACATCATGAAAGAGTGTGAGGATCATACTAAGTTGTGCCAGAAAGTACAACCTTGAAACTATGGAACAGGAGAAGTAGTCCTTAATATTATTTATTAAAGGAAAACTGGATCATTTAAAAACAGATATGTGTTTCATTGTTATTTTATTTGAATAGGCAGTGGTACATAGAACCAATGCCTCTACATACAATGATTGTTTTGAAACATTCTGAAAGGGGAATAGGTTTTTGCGGGACACCTTATCATTTGAGGATTGGTTACCACAATCACTGAGATGGTGATGAAGTATGATTGTTTTGGGCCAAATTATGGTGGAAAAACATTTCTACGTACCACTACAATTCGGTATTTGGAAGGTACACCCAAAACCCCTTTCGAATACCTTCCATTTAATACATCAGAAAAAGCCATTTTGCGTTTGCAAATGGCCTGATTCTTCAGACCAGCCTTCTTGCAACTGCAATGATAGTTCGTACATCTTGCACGTAGGCAGAGCTTTTAAGGAGAAATTGAATAGTTCCTACGTTGCACAAAAATGAAGTGCTTCAAACAAACACATACTTTGCATGCACAGAGAAGAGGTGGAATATATGTAAGACTGAAGACACAGGTGAAATGAGAAATAGATTGACTGCACAGTGGATCATACTAAGTTGTTCCAGAAAGTACAACCTTGAAACTGTGGAACAGGAGAAATAATCCTTAATATTATTTATTAAAGGAAAACTGGATCATTTAAAAACAGATATTTGTTTCATTGTTATTTTATTTGAATAGGCAGTGGTACATAGAACCAATGCCTCTACATACAATGATTGTTTTGAAACATTCGGGGAAGAGGTTTTTGCGGGACACCTTATCATTTGAGGATTGGTTACCACAATCACTGAGATGGTGATGAAGTATGATTGTTTTGGGCCAAATTATGGTGGAAAAACATTTCTTTGTACCACTACAATTCGGTATTTGGAAGGTACACCCAAACACCCCTTTCGAATACCTTCCATTTAATACATCAGAAAAAGCCATTTTGCGTTTGCAAATGGCCTGATTCTTCAGACCAGCCTACTTGCAACTGCAATGATAGTTCGTACATCTTGCACGTAGGCAGAGCTTTTAAGGAGAAATTAAATAGTTCCTACGTTGCACAAAAATGAAGTGCTTCAAACAAACACATGCTTTGCATGCACAGAGAAGAGGTGGAATATATGTAAGACTGAAGACACAGTTGAAATGAGAAATAGATTGACTGCTTCGCTGCCAAGTTTTATACGCCATTTCTTCAGTGCAATACAAGAAAGCACCAAACAGTATAACAAAGTTGTCAATTGGTTTCATAGTCCATTCCCTTTGTTTAGTGCTATGAAAGGAAGAGCCGAATTCCAAAATTGATCAATGATGTTTCAGAAATTTACCAAAGGGAATACCAAGCAGAGTGTTAAAAACTGCATTTACTCACAGGTTTTAAGCAGGAAACATTGAAATGCTATTAAAGTGCAATATCCAAGGGAACACTGACTCTGTCAAAGATGATTCAAATGGAATTGATGAAAAGTCCCAATTACAAACAACAGAATCAAAATAGGGTGATGGGACACCCGCATTTGAACCAGGGACCTCTAGATCTGCAGTCAAATGCTCTACCACTGAGCTATATCCCCATCTTTTCATTAAAATCAGAATGACAAAATATCAGTACATCATGAAAGAGTGTGAGGATCATACTAAGTTGTGCCAGAAAGTACAACCTTGAAACTATGGAACAGGAGAAGTAGTCCTTAATATTATTTATTAAAGGAAAACTGGATCATTTAAAAACAGATATTTGTTTCATTGTGATTTTATTTGAATAGGCAGTGGTACATAGGACCAATGCCTCTACATACAATGATTGTTTTGAAACATTCTTAAAGGGGAAGAGGTTTTTACGGGACACCTTATCATTTGAGGATTGGTTACCACAATCACTGAGATGGTGATGAAGTATGATTGTTTTGGGCCAAATTATGGTGGAAAAACATTTCTACGTACCACTACAATTCGGTATTTGGAAGGTACACCCCAAACCCCTTTCGAATACCTTCCATTTAATACATCAGAAAAAGCCATTTTGCGTTTGCAAATGGCCTGATTCTTCAGACCAGCCTTCTTGCAACTGCAATGATAGTTCGTACATCTTGCACGTAGGCAGAGCTTTTAAGGAGAAATTAAATAGTTCCTACGTTGCACAAAAATGAAGTGCTTCAAACAAACACATACTTTGCCTGCACAGAGAAGAGGTGGAATATATGTAAGACTGGAGACACAGGTGAAATGAGAAATAGATTGACTGCTTCGCTGCCAAGTTTTATACGCCATTTCGTCAGTGCAATACAAGAAAGCACCAAACAGTATAACAAAGTTGTCAATTGCTTTCATAGTCCATTCCCTTTGTTTAGTGCTGTGAAAGGAAGAACCAAATTGCAAAATTGATCAATGATGTTTCAGAAATTTCCCAAAGGGAATAACAAGCAGAGTGTTAAAAACTGCATTTACTCACAGGTTTTGAGCAGGAAACACTGAAATGCTATTAAAGTGCAATATCCAAGGGAACACTGACTCTGTCAAAGATGATCCAAATGGAATTTATGAAAAGTCCCAATTACAAACAACAGAATCAAAATAGGGTGAGGGGACACCCGTATTTGAACCAGGGACCTCTTGATCTGCAGTCCAATGCTCTACCACTGAGCTATATCCCCAGCTTTTCAGTAAAATCAGAATGACAAAATATGAGTACATCATGAAAGAGTGTGAGGATCATACTAAGTTGTGCCAGAAAGTACAACCTTGAAACTGTGGAACAGGAGAAGTAGTCCTTAATATTATTTATTAAAGGAAAACTGGATCATTTAAAAAACAGATTTATTTGTTTCATTGTTATTTTATTTGAATAGGCAGTGGTACATAGAACCAATGCCTCTACATACAATGATTGTTTTGAAACATTCTTAAAGAAGAAGAGGTTTTTACGGGACACCTTATCATTTGAGGATTGGTTACCACAATCACGGATATGGTGATGAAGTATGATTGTTTTGGGCCAAATTATGGTGGAAAAACATTTTTACGTACCACTACAATTCGGTATTTGGAAGGTACACCCAAACACCCCTTTTGAATACCTTCCATTTAATACATCAGAAAAAGCCATTTTGCGTTTGCAAATGGCCTGATTCTTCAGACCAGCCTTCTTGCAACTGCAATGATAGTTCGTACATCTTGCACGTAGGCAGAGCTTTTAAGGAGAAATTAAATAGTTCCTATGTTGCACAAAAATGAAGTGCTTCAAACAAAGACATACTTTGCATGCACAGAGAAGAGGTGGAATATATGTAAGACTGAAGACACAGGTGAAATGAGAAATAGATTGACTGCTTCGCTGGCAAGTTTTTATACGCCTTTTCTTCAGTGCAATACAAGAAAGCACCAAACAGTATAACAAAGTTGTCAATTGCTTTCATAGTCCATTCCCTTTGTTTAGTGCTGTGAAAGGAAGAGCCAAATTACAAAATTGATCAATGATGTTTCAGAAATTTCCCAAAGGGAATAACAAGCAGAGTGTTAAAAACTGCATTTACTCACAGGTTTTGAGCAGGAAACACTGAAATGCTAATAAAGTGCAATATCCTAGGGAACACTGACTCTGTCGAAGATGATCCAAATGGAATTGATGAAAAGTCCCAATTACAAACAACAGAATCAAAATAGGGTGAGGGGACACCCGGATTTGAACCAGGGACCTCTTGATCTGCAGTCCAATGCTCTACCACTGAGCTATATCCCCAGCTTTTCAGTAAACTCAGAATGACAAAATATCAGTACATCATGAAAGAGTGTGAGGATCATACCAAGTTGTGCCAGAAAGTTCAACCTTGAAACTGTGGAACAGGAGAAGTAGTCCTTAATATTATTTATTAAAGGAAAACTGGATCATTTAAAAACAGATTTATTTGTTTCATTGTTATTTTATTTGAATAGGCAGTGGTACATAGGACCAATGCCTCTACATACAATGATTGTTTTAAAACATTCTTAAAGGGGAAGAGGTTTTTACGGGACACCTTATCATTTGAGGATTGGTTACCACAATCACTGAGATGGTGATGAAGTATGATTGTTTTGGGCCAAATTATGGTGGAAAAACATTTCTACGTACCACTACAATTCGGTATTTGGAAGGTACACCCAAAACCCCTTTCGAATACCTTCCATTTAATACATCAGAAAAAGCCAATTTGCGTTTGCAAATGGCCTGATTCTTCAGACCAGCCTTCTTGCAACTGCAATGATAGTTCGTACATCTTGCACGTAGGCAGAGCTTTTAAGGAGAAATTAAATAGTTCCTACGTTGCACAAAAATGAAGTGCTTCAAACAAACACATACTTTGCATGCACAGAGAAGAGGTGGAATATATGTAAGACTGAAGACACAGGTGAAATGAGAAATAGATTGACTGCTTCGCTGCCAAGTTTTATACGCCATTTCGTCAGTGCAATACAAGAAAGCACCAAACAGTATAACAAAGTTGTCAATTGCTTTCATAGTCCATTCCCTTTGTTTAGTGCTGTGAAAGGAAGAGCCAAAATACAAAATTGATCAATGATGTTTCAGAAATTTCCCAAAGGGAATAACAAGCAGAGTGTTAAAAACTGCATTTACTCACAGGTTTTGAGCAGGAAACACTGAAATGCTATTAAAGTGCAATATCCTAGGGAACACTGACTCTGTCAAAGATGATCCAAATGGAATTGATGAAAAGTCCCAATTACAAACAACAGAATCAAAATAGGGTGAGGGGACACCCGGATTTGAACAAGGGACCTATTGATCTGCAGTCAAATGCTCTACCACTGAGCTATATCCCCAGCTTTTCAGGAAAATCAGAATGACAAAATATCAGTACATCATGAAAGAGTGTGAGGATCATACTAAGTTGTGCCAGAAAGTACAACCTTGAAACTGTGGAACAGGAGAAGTAGTCCTTAATATTATTTATTAAAGGAAAACTGGATCATTTAAAAAACAGATTTATTTGTTTCATTGTTATTTTATTTGAATAGGCAGTGGTACATAGAACCAATGCCTCTACATACAATGATTGTTTTAAAACATTCTTAAAGGGGAAGAGGTTTTTACGGGACACCTTATCATTTGAGGATTGGTTACCACAATCACTGAGATGGTGATGAAGTATGATTGTTTTGGGCCAAATTATGGTGGAAAAACATTTCTACGTACCACTACAATTCGGTATTTGGAAGGTACACCCAAACACCCCTTTCGAATACCTTCCATTTAATACATCAGAAAAAGCCATTTTGCGTTTGCAAATGGCCTGATTCTTCAGACCAGCCTTCTTGCAACTGCAATGATAGTTCGTACATCTTGCACGTAGGCAGAGCTTTTAAGGAGAAATTAAATAGTTCCTACGTTGCACAAAAATGAAGTGCTTCAAACAAACACATACTTTGCATGCACAGAGAAGAGGTGGAATATATGTAAGACTGAAGACAGAGGTGAAATGAGAAATAGATTGACTGCTTTGCTGCCAAGTTTTATACGCCATTTCTTCAGTGCAATACAAGAAAGCACCAAACAGTATAACAAAGTTGTCAATTGGTTTCATAGTCCATTCCCTTTGTTTAGTGCTATGAAAGGAAGAGCCGAATTCCAAAATTGATCAATGATGTTTCAGAAATTTCCCAAAGGGAATAACAAGCCGAGTGTTAAAAACTGCATTTACTCACAGGTTTTGAGCAGGAAACACTGAAATGCTATTAAAGTGCAAAATCCAAGGGAACACTGACTCTGTTAAAGATGATCCAAATGGAATTGATGAAAAGTCCCAATTACAAACAACAGAATCAAAATAGGGTGAGGGGACACCCGGATTTGAACCAGGGACCTCTTGATCTGCAGTTAAATGCTCTACCACTGAGCTACATCCCCAGCTTGTCAGGAAAATCAGAATGACAAAATATCAGTACATCATGAAAGAGTGAGTGGATCATACTAAGTTGTTCCGGAAAGTACAACCTTGAAACTGTGAAACAGGAGAAATAGTCCTTAATATTATTTATTAAAGGAAAACTGGATCATTTAAAAACAGATATTTGTTTCATTGTTATTTTATTTGAATAGGCAGTGGTACATAGAACCAATGCCTCTACATACAATGATTGTTTTGAAACATTCTGAAAGGGGAAGAGGTTTTTGCGGGACACCTTATCATTTGAGGATTGGTTACCACAATCACTGAGATGGTGATGAAGTATGATTGTTTTGGGCCAAATTATGGTGGAAAAACATTTCTTTGTACCACTACAATTCGGTATTTGGAAGGTACACCCAAACACCCCTTTCGAATACCTTCCATTTTATACATCAGAAAAAGCCATTTTGCGTTTGCAAATGGCCTGATTCTTCAGACCAGCCTTCTTGCAACTGCAAGGATAGTTCGTACATCTTGCACGTAGGCAGAGCTTTTAAGGAGAAATTAAATAGTTCCTACGTTGCACAAAAATGAAGTGCTTCAAACAAACACATACTTTGCATGCACAGAGAAGAGGTGGAATATATGTAAGACTGAAGACACAGGTGAAATGAGAAATAGATTGACTGCTTCGCTGCCAAGTTTTATACGCCATTTCTTCAGTGCAATACAAGAAAGCACCAAACAGTATAACAAAGTTGTCAATTGGTTTCATAGTCCATTCCCTTTGTTTAGTGCTGTGAAAGGAAGAGCCGAATTCCAAAATTGATCAATGATGTTTCAGAAATTTACCAAAGAGAATACCAAGCAGAGTGTTAAAAACTGCATTTACTCACAGGTTTTAAGCAGGAAACATTGAAATGCTATTAAAGTGCAATATCCAAGGGAACACTGACTCTGTCAAAGATGATTCAAATGGAATTGATGAAAAGTCCCAATTACAAACAACAGAATCAAAATAGGGTGAGGGGACACCCGGATTTGAACCAGGGACCTCTTGATCTGCAGTCAAATGCTCTACCACTGAGCTATATCCCCATCTTTTCAATAAAATCAGAATGACAAAATATCAGTACATCATGAAAGAGTGTGAGGATCATACTAAGTTGTGCCAGAAAGTACAACCTTGAAACTGTGGAACAGGAGAAGTAGTCCTTAATATTATTTATTAAAGGAAAACTGGATCATTTAAAAACAGATATTTGTTTCATTGTGATTTTATTTGAATAGGCAGTGGTACATAGGACCAATGCCTCTACATACAATGATTGTTTTGAAACATTCTTAAAGGGGAAGAGGTTTTTACGGGACACCTTATCATTTGAGGATTGCTTACCACAATCACTGAGATGGTGATGAAGTATGATTGTTTTGGGCCAAATTATGGTGGAAAAACATTTCTACGTACCACTACAATTCGGTATTTGGAAGGTACACCCAAACAACCCTTTCGAATACCTTCCATTTAATACATCAGAAAAAGCCATTTTGCGTTTCCAAATGGCTAGATTCTTCAGACCAGCCTTCTTGCAACTGCAATGATAGTTCGTACATCTTGCAAGTAGGCAGAGCTTTTAAGGAGAAATTAAATGGTTCCTACGTTGCACAAAAATGAAGTGCTTCAAACAAACATATACTTTGCATGCACAGAGAAGAGGTGGAATATATGTAAGACTGAAGACAGAGGTGAAATGAGAAATAGATTGACTGCTTCGCTGCCAAGTTTTATACGCCATTTCTTCAGTGCAATACAAGAAAGCACCAAACAGTATAACAAAGTTGTCAATTGGTTTCATAGTCCATTCCCTTTGTTTAGTGCTATGAAAGGAAGAGCCGAATTCCAAAATTGATCAATGATGTTTCAGAAATTTCCCAAAGGGAATTCCAAGCCGAGTGTTAAAAACTGCATTTACTCACAGGTTTTGAGCAGGAAACACTGAAATGCTATTAAACTGCAATATCCAAGGGAACACTGACTCTGTTAAAGATGATCCAAATGGAATTGATGAAAAGTCCCAATTACAAACAACAGAATCAAAATAGGGTGAGGGGACACCCGGATTTGAACCAGGGACCTCTTGATCTGCAGTCAAATGCTCTACCACTGAGCTATATCCCCAGCTTTTCAGTAAAATCAGAATGACAAAATATCAGTACATCATGAAAGAGTGTGAGGATCATACTAAGTTGTGCCAGAATGTACAACCTTGAAACTGTGGAACAGGAGAAGTAGTCCTTAATATTATTTATTAAAGGAAAACTGGATCATTTAAAAAACAGATTTATTTGTTTCATTGTTATTTTATTTGAATAGGCAGTGGTACATAGGACCAATGCATCTACATACAATGATTGTTTTGAAACATTCTTAAAGGGGAAGAGGTTTTTACGGGACACCTTATCATTTGAGGATTGGTTACCACAATCACGGAGATGGTGATGAAGTATGATTGATTTAGGCCAAATTATGGTGGAAAAACATTTCTAAGTACCACTACAATTCGGTATTTGGAAGGTACACCCAAACACCCCTTTCGAATACCTTCCATTTAATACATCAGAAAAAGACATTATGCGTTTGCAAATTGCCTGATTCTTCAGACCAGCCTTCTTGCAACTGCAATGATAGTTCGTACATCTTGCACGTAGGCAGAGCTTTTAAGGAGAAATTAAATAGTTCCTACGTTGCACAAAAATGAAGTGCTTCAAACAAACACATACTTTGCATGCACAGAGAAGAGGTGGAATATATGTAAGACTGAAGACAGAGGTGAAATGAGAAATAGATTGACTGCTTCGCTGCCAAGTTTTATACGCCATTTCTTCAGTGCAATACAAGAAAGCACCAAACAGTATAACAAAGTTGTCAATTGGTTTCATAGTCCATTCCCTTTGTTTAGTGCTATGAAAGGAAGAGCCGAATTCCAAAATTGATCAATGATGTTTCAGAAAATTCCCAAAGGGAATAACAAGCCGAGTGTTAAAAACTGCATTTACTCACAGGTTTTGAGCAGGAAACACTGAAATGCTATTAAACTGCAATATCCAAGGGAACACTGACTCTGTTAAAGATGATCCAAATGGAATTGATGAAAAGTCCCAATTACAAACAACAGAATCAAAATAGGGTGAGGGGACACCCGGATTTGAACCAGGGACCTCTTGATCTGCAGTCCAATGCTCTACCGCTGAGCTATATCCCCAGCTTTTTAGTAAACTCAGAATGACAAAATATGAGTATATCATGAAAGAGGGTGAGGATCATACTAAGTGGTGCCAGAAAGTACAACCTTGAAACTGTGGAACAGGAGAAGTAGTCCTTAATATTATTTATTAAAGGAAAACAGGATCATTTAAAAAACAGATTTATTTGTTTCATTGTTATTTTATTTGAATAGGCAGTGGTACATAGAACCAATGCCTCTACATACAATGATTATTTTGAAACATTCTTAAAGAAGTAGAGGTTTTTACGGGACACCTTATCATTTGAGGATTGGTTACCACAATCACGGAGATGGTGATGAAGTATGATTGTTTTGGGCCAAATTATGGTGGAAAAACATTTCTACGTACCACTACAATTCGGTATTTGGAAGGTACACCCAAACACCCCTTTCGAATACCTTCCATTTAATACATCAGAAAAAGCCATTTTGCGTTTGCAAATGGCCTGATTCTTCAGACCAGCCTTCTTCCAACTGCAATGATAGTTCGTACATCTTGCACGTAGGCAGAGCTTTTAAGGAGAAATTAAATAGTTCCTATGTTGCACAAAAATGAAGTGCTTCAAACAAACACATACTTTGCATGCACAGAGAAGGGGTGGAATATATGTAAGACTGGAGACACAGGTGAAATGAGAAATAGATTGACTGCTTCGCTGCCAAGTTTTATACGCCATTTCTTCAGTGCAATACAAGAAAGCACCAAACAGTATAACAAAGTTGTCAATTGCTTTCGTAGTCCATTCCCTTTGTTTAGTGCTGTGAAAGGAAGAGCCAAATTACAAAATTGATCAATGATGTTTCAGAAATTTCCCAAAGGGAATAACAAGCAGAGTGTTAAAAACTGCATTTACTCACAGGTTTTGAGCAGGAAACACTGAAATGCTATTAAACTGCAATATCCAAGGGAACACTGACTCTGTTAAAGATGATCCAAATGGAATTGATGAAAAGTCCCAATTACAAACAACAGAATCAAAATAGGGTGAGGGGACACCCGGATTTGAACCAGGGACCTCTTGATCTGCAGTCAAATGCTCTACCACTGAGCTATATCCCCAGCTTTTCAGTAAAATCAGAATGACAAAATATCAGTACATCATGAAAGAGTGTGAGGATCATACTAAGTTGTGCCAGAATGTACAACCTTGAAACTGTGGAACAGGAGAAGTAGTCCTTAATATTATTTATTAAAGGAAAACTGGATCATTTAAAAAACAGATTTATTTGTTTCATTGTTATTTTATTTGAATAGGCAGTGGTACATAGGACCAATGCATCTACATACAATGATTGTTTTGAAACATTCTTAAAGGGGAAGAGGTTTTTACGGGACACCTTATCATTTGAGGATTGGTTACCACAATCACGGAGATGGTGATGAAGTATGATTGATTTAGGCCAAATTATGGTGGAAAAACATTTCTAAGTACCACTACAATTCGGTATTTGGAAGGTACACCCAAACACCCCTTTCGAATACCTTCCATTTAATACATCAGAAAAAGCCATTATGCGTTTGCAAATTGCCTGATTCTTCAGACCAGCCTTCTTGCAACTGCAATGATAGTTCGTACATCTTGCAAGTAGGCAGAGCTTTTAAGGAGAAATTAAATGGTTCCTACGTTGCACAAAAATGAAGTGCTTCAAACAAACATATACTTTGCATGCACAGAGAAGAGGTGGAATATATGTAAGACTGAAGACAGAGGTGAAATGAGAAATAGATTGACTGCTTCGCTGCCAAGTTTTATACGCCATTTCTTCAGTGCAATACAAGAAAGCACCAAACAGTATAACAAAGTTGTCAATTGGTTTCATAGTCCATTCCCTTTGTTTAGTGCTATGAAAGGAAGAGCCGAATTCCAAAATTGATCAATGATGTTTCAGAAATTTCCCAAAGGGAATTCCAAGCCGAGTGTTAAAAACTGCATTTACTCACAGGTTTTGAGCAGGAAACACTGAAATGCTATTAAACTGCAATATCCAAGGGAACACTGACTCTGTTAAAGATGATCCAAATGGAATTGATGAAAAGTCCCAATTACAAACAACAGAATCAAAATAGGGTGAGGGGACACCCGGATTTGAACCAGGGACCTCTTGATCTGCAGTCAAATGCTCTACCACTGAGCTATATCCCCAGCTTTTCAGTAAAATCAGAATGACAAAATATCAGTACATCATGAAAGAGTGTGAGGATCATACTAAGTTGTGCCAGAATGTACAACCTTGAAACTGTGGAACAGGAGAAGTAGTCCTTAATATTATTTATTAAAGGAAAACTGGATCATTTAAAAAACAGATTTATTTGTTTCATTGTTATTTTATTTGAATAGGCAGTGGTACATAGGACCAATGCATCTACATACAATGATTGTTTTGAAACATTCTTAAAGGGGAAGAGGTTTTTACGGGACACCTTATCATTTGAGGATTGGTTACCACAATCACGGAGATGGTGATGAAGTATGATTGATTTAGGCCAAATTATGGTGGAAAAACATTTCTAAGTACCACTACAATTCGGTATTTGGAAGGTACACCCAAACACCCCTTTCGAATACCTTCCATTTAATACATCAGAAAAAGACATTATGCGTTTGCAAATTGCCTGATTCTTCAGACCAGCCTTCTTGCAACTGCAATGATAGTTCGTACATCTTGCACGTAGGCAGAGCTTTTAAGGAGAAATTAAATAGTTCCTACGTTGCACAAAAATGAAGTGCTTCAAACAAACACATACTTTGCATGCACAGAGAAGAGGTGGAATATATGTAAGACTGAAGACAGAGGTGAAATGAGAAATAGATTGACTGCTTCGCTGCCAAGTTTTATACGCCATTTCTTCAGTGCAATACAAGAAAGCACCAAACAGTATAACAAAGTTGTCAATTGGTTTCATAGTCCATTCCCTTTGTTTAGTGCTATGAAAGGAAGAGCCGAATTCCAAAATTGATCAATGATGTTTCAGAAAATTCCCAAAGGGAATAACAAGCCGAGTGTTAAAAACTGCATTTACTCACAGGTTTTGAGCAGGAAACACTGAAATGCTATTAAACTGCAATATCCAAGGGAACACTGACTCTGTTAAAGATGATCCAAATGGAATTGATGAAAAGTCCCAATTACAAACAACAGAATCAAAATAGGGTGAGGGGACACCCGGATTTGAACCAGGGACCTCTTGATCTGCAGTCCAATGCTCTACCGCTGAGCTATATCCCCAGCTTTTTAGTAAACTCAGAATGACAAAATATGAGTATATCATGAAAGAGGGTGAGGATCATACTAAGTGGTGCCAGAAAGTACAACCTTGAAACTGTGGAACAGGAGAAGTAGTCCTTAATATTATTTATTAAAGGAAAACAGGATCATTTAAAAAACAGATTTATTTGTTTCATTGTTATTTTATTTGAATAGGCAGTGGTACATAGAACCAATGCCTCTACATACAATGATTATTTTGAAACATTCTTAAAGAAGTAGAGGTTTTTACGGGACACCTTATCATTTGAGGATTGGTTACCACAATCACGGAGATGGTGATGAAGTATGATTGTTTTGGGCCAAATTATGGTGGAAAAACATTTCTACGTACCACTACAATTCGGTATTTGGAAGGTACACCCAAACACCCCTTTCGAATACCTTCCATTTAATACATCAGAAAAAGCCATTTTGCGTTTGCAAATGGCCTGATTCTTCAGACCAGCCTTCTTCCAACTGCAATGATAGTTCGTACATCTTGCACGTAGGCAGAGCTTTTAAGGAGAAATTAAATAGTTCCTATGTTGCACAAAAATGAAGTGCTTCAAACAAACACATACTTTGCATGCACAGAGAAGGGGTGGAATATATGTAAGACTGGAGACACAGGTGAAATGAGAAATAGATTGACTGCTTCGCTGCCAAGTTTTATACGCCATTTCTTCAGTGCAATACAAGAAAGCACCAAACAGTATAACAAAGTTGTCAATTGCTTTCGTAGTCCATTCCCTTTGTTTAGTGCTGTGAAAGGAAGAGCCAAATTACAAAATTGATCAATGATGTTTCAGAAATTTCCCAAAGGGAATAACAAGCAGAGTGTTAAAAACTGCATTTACTCACAGGTTTTGAGCAGGAAACACTGAAATGCTATTAAACTGCAATATCCAAGGGAACACTGACTCTGTTAAAGATGATCCAAATGGAATTGATGAAAAGTCCCAATTACAAACAACAGAATCAAAATAGGGTGAGGGGACACCCGGATTTGAACCAGGGACCTCTTGATCTGCAGTCAAATGCTCTACCACTGAGCTATATCCCCAGCTTTTCAGTAAAATCAGAATGACAAAATATCAGTACATCATGAAAGAGTGTGAGGATCATACTAAGTTGTGCCAGAATGTACAACCTTGAAACTGTGGAACAGGAGAAGTAGTCCTTAATATTATTTATTAAAGGAAAACTGGATCATTTAAAAAACAGATTTATTTGTTTCATTGTTATTTTATTTGAATAGGCAGTGGTACATAGGACCAATGCATCTACATACAATGATTGTTTTGAAACATTCTTAAAGGGGAAGAGGTTTTTACGGGACACCTTATCATTTGAGGATTGGTTACCACAATCACGGAGATGGTGATGAAGTATGATTGATTTAGGCCAAATTATGGTGGAAAAACATTTCTAAGTACCACTACAATTCGGTATTTGGAAGGTACACCCAAACACCCCTTTCGAATACCTTCCATTTAATACATCAGAAAAAGCCATTATGCGTTTGCAAATTGCCTGATTCTTCAGACCAGCCTTCTTGCAACTGCAATGATAGTTCGTACATCTTGCACGTAGGCAGAGCTTTTAAGGAGAAATTAAATAGTTCCTACGTTGCACAAAAATGAAGTGCTTCAAACAAACACATACTTTGCATGCACAGAGAAGAGGTGGAATATATGTAAGACTGAAGACAGAGGTGAAATGAGAAATAGATTGACTGCTTCGCTGCCAAGTTTTATACGCCATTTCTTCAGTGCAATACAAGAAAGCACCAAACAGTATAACAAAGTTGTCAATTGGTTTCATAGTCCATTCCCTTTGTTTAGTGCTATGAAAGGAAGAGCCGAATTCCAAAATTGATCAATGATGTTTCAGAAAATTCCCAAAGGGAATAACAAGCCGAGTGTTAAAAACTGCATTTACTCACAGGTTTTGAGCAGGAAACACTGAAATGCTATTAAACTGCAATATCCAAGGGAACACTGACTCTGTTAAAGATGATCCAAATGGAATTGATGAAAAGTCCCAATTACAAACAACAGAATCAAAATAGGGTGAGGGGACACCCGGATTTGAACCAGGGACCTCTTGATCTGCAGTCCAATGCTCTACCGCTGAGCTATATCCCCAGCTTTTTAGTAAACTCAGAATGACAAAATATGAGTATATCATGAAAGAGGGTGAGGATCATACTAAGTGGTGCCAGAAAGTACAACCTTGAAACTGTGGAACAGGAGAAGTAGTCCTTAATATTATTTATTAAAGGAAAACAGGATCATTTAAAAAACAGATTTATTTGTTTCATTGTTATTTTATTTGAATAGGCAGTGGTACATAGAACCAATGCCTCTACATACAATGATTATTTTGAAACATTCTTAAAGGGGAAGAGGTTTTTACGGGACACCTTATCATTTGAGGATTGGTTACCACAATCACGGAGATGGTGATGAAGTATGATTGATTTAGGCCAAATTATGGTGGAAAAACATTTCTAAGTACCACTACAATTCGGTATTTGGAAGGTACACCCAAACACCCCTTTCGAATACCTTCCATTTAATACATCAGAAAAAGCCATTATGCGTTTGCAAATTGCCTGATTCTTCAGACCAGCCTTCTTGCAACTGCAATGATAGTTCGTACATCTTGCACGTAGGCAGAGCTTTTAAGGAGAAATTAAATAGTTCCTACGTTGCACAAAAATGAAGTGCTTCAAACAAACACATACTTTGCATGCACAGAGAAGAGGTGGAATATATGTAAGACTGAAGACAGAGGTGAAATGAGAAATAGATTGACTGCTTCGCTGCCAAGTTTTATACGCCATTTCTTCAGTGCAATACAAGAAAGCACCAAACAGTATAACAAAGTTGTCAATTGCTTTCGTAGTCCATTCCCTTTGTTTAGTGCTGTGAAAGGAAGAGCCAAATTACAAAATTGATCAATGATGTTTCAGAAATTTCCCAAAGGGAATAACAAGCAGAGTGTTAAAAACTGCATTTACTCACAGGTTTTGAGCAGGAAACACTGAAATGCTATTAAACTGCAATATCCAAGGGAACACTGACTCTGTTAAAGATGATCCAAATGGAATTGATGAAAAGTCCCAATTACAAACAACAGAATCAAAATAGGGTGAGGGGACACCCGGATTTGAACCAGGGACCTCTTGATCTGCAGTCAAATGCTCTACCACTGAGCTATATCCCCAGCTTTTCAGTAAAATCAGAATGACAAAATATCAGTACATCATGAAAGAGTGTGAGGATCATACTAAGTTGTGCCAGAATGTACAACCTTGAAACTGTGGAACAGGAGAAGTAGTCCTTAATATTATTTATTAAAGGAAAACTGGATCATTTAAAAAACAGATTTATTTGTTTCATTGTTATTTTATTTGAATAGGCAGTGGTACATAGGACCAATGCATCTACATACAATGATTGTTTTGAAACATTCTTAAAGGGGAAGAGGTTTTTACGGGACACCTTATCATTTGAGGATTGGTTACCACAATCACGGAGATGGTGATGAAGTATGATTGATTTAGGCCAAATTATGGTGGAAAAACATTTCTAAGTACCACTACAATTCGGTATTTGGAAGGTACACCCAAACACCCCTTTCGAATACCTTCCATTTAATACATCAGAAAAAGCCATTATGCGTTTGCAAATTGCCTGATTCTTCAGACCAGCCTTCTTGCAACTGCAATGATAGTTCGTACATCTTGCACGTAGGCAGAGCTTTTAAGGAGAAATTAAATAGTTCCTACGTTGCACAAAAATGAAGTGCTTCAAACAAACACATACTTTGCATGCACAGAGAAGAGGTGGAATATATGTAAGACTGAAGACAGAGGTGAAATGAGAAATAGATTGACTGCTTCGCTGCCAAGTTTTATACGCCATTTCTTCAGTGCAATACAAGAAAGCACCAAACAGTATAACAAAGTTGTCAATTGGTTTCATAGTCCATTCCCTTTGTTTAGTGCTATGAAAGGAAGAGCCGAATTCCAAAATTGATCAATGATGTTTCAGAAAATTCCCAAAGGGAATAACAAGCCGAGTGTTAAAAACTGCATTTACTCACAGGTTTTGAGCAGGAAACACTGAAATGCTATTAAACTGCAATATCCAAGTGAACACTGACTCTGTTAAAGATGATCCAAATGGAATTGATGAAAAGTCCCAATTACAAACAACAGAATCAAAATAGGGTGAGGGGACACCCGGATTTGAACCAGGGACCTCTTGATCTGCAGTCCAATGCTCTACCGCTGAGCTATATCCCCAGCTTTTTAGTAAACTCAGAATGACAAAATATGAGTATATCATGAAAGAGGGTGAGGATCATACTAAGTGGTGCCAGAAAGTACAACCTTGAAACTGTGGAACAGGAGAAGTAGTCCTTAATATTATTTATTAAAGGAAAACAGGATCATTTAAAAAACAGATTTATTTGTTTCATTGTTATTTTATTTGAATAGGCAGTGGTACATAGAACCAATGCCTCTACATACAATGATTATTTTGAAACATTCTTAAAGAAGTAGAGGTTTTTACGGGACACCTTATCATTTGAGGATTGGTTACCACAATCACGGAGATGGTGATGAAGTATGATTGTTTTGGGCCAAATTATGGTGGAAAAACATTTCTACGTACCACTACAATTCGGTATTTGGAAGGTACACCCAAACACCCCTTTCGAATACCTTCCATTTAATACATCAGAAAAAGCCATTTTGCGTTTCCAAATGGCTAGATTCTTCAGACCAGCCTTCTTGCAACTGCAATGATAGTTCGTACATCTTGCAAGTAGGCAGAGCTTTTAAGGAGAAATTAAATGGTTCCTACGTTGCACAAAAATGAAGTGCTTCAAACAAACATATACTTTGCATGCACAGAGAAGAGGTGGAATATATGTAAGACTGAAGACAGAGGTGAAATGAGAAATAGATTGACTGCTTCGCTGCCAAGTTTTATACGCCATTTCTTCAGTGCAATACAAGAAAGCACCAAACAGTATAACAAAGTTGTCAATTGGTTTCATAGTCCATTCCCTTTGTTTAGTGCTATGAAAGGAAGAGCCGAATTCCAAAATTGATCAATGATGTTTCAGAAATTTCCCAAAGGGAATACCAAGCCGAGTGTTAAAAACTGCATTTACTCACAGGTTTTGAGCAGGAAACACTGAAATGCTATTAAACTGCAATATCCAAGGGAACACTGACTCTGTTAAAGATGATCCAAATGGAATTGATGAAAAGTCCCAATTACAAACAACAGAATCAAAATAGGGTGAGGGGACACCCGGATTTGAACCAGGGACCTCTTGATCTGCAGTCAAATGCTCTACCACTGAGCTATATCCCCAGCTTTTCAGTAAAATCAGAATGACAAAATATCAGTACATCATGAAAGAGTGTGAGGATCATACTAAGTTGTGCCAGAATGTACAACCTTGAAACTGTGGAACAGGAGAAGTAGTCCTTAATATTATTTATTAAAGGAAAACTGGATCATTTAAAAAACAGATTTATTTGTTTCATTGTTATTTTATTTGAATAGGCAGTGGTACATAGGACCAATGCATCTACATACAATGATTGTTTTGAAAAATTCTTAAAGGGGAAGAGGTTTTTACGGGACACCTTATCATTTGAGGATTGGTTACCACAATCACGGAGATGGTGATGAAGTATGATTGATTTAGGCCAAATTATGGTGGAAAAACATTTCTAAGTACCACTACAATTCGGTATTTGGAAGGTACACCCAAACACCCCTTTCGAATACCTTCCATTTAATACATCAGAAAAAGCCATTATGCGTTTGCAAATTGCCTGATTCTTCAGACCAGCCTTCTTGCAACTGCAATGATAGTTCGTACATCTTGCACGTAGGCAGAGCTTTTAAGGAGAAATTAAATAGTTCCTACGTTGCACAAAAATGAAGTGCTTCAAACAAACACATACTTTGCATGCACAGAGAAGAGGTGGAATATATGTAAGACTGAAGACAGAGGTGAAATGAGAAATAGATTGACTGCTTCGCTGCCAAGTTTTATACGCCATTTCTTCAGTGCAATACAAGAAAGCACCAAACAGTATAACAAAGTTGTCAATTGGTTTCATAGTCCATTCCCTTTGTTTAGTGCTATGAAAGGAAGAGCCGAATTCCAAAATTGATCAATGATGTTTCAGAAAATTCCCAAAGGGAATAACAAGCCGAGTGTTAAAAACTGCATTTACTCACAGGTTTTGAGCAGGAAACACTGAAATGCTATTAAACTGCAATATCCAAGGGAACACTGACTCTGTTAAAGATGATCCAAATGGAATTGATGAAAAGTCCCAATTACAAACAACAGAATCAAAATAGGGTGAGGGGACACCCGGATTTGAACCAGGGACCTCTTGATCTGCAGTCCAATGCTCTAACGCTGAGCTATATCCCCAGCTTTTTAGTAAACTCAGAATGACAAAATATGAGTATATCATGAAAGAGGGTGAGGATCATACTAAGTGGTGCCAGAAAGTACAACCTTGAAACTGTGGAACAGGAGAAGTAGTCCTTAATATTATTTATTAAAGGAAAACAGGATCATTTAAAAAACAGATTTATTTGTTTCATTGTTATTTTATTTGAATAGGCAGTGGTACATAGAACCAATGCCTCTACATACAATGATTATTTTGAAACATTCTTAAAGAAGTAGAGGTTTTTACGGGACACCTTATCATTTGAGGATTGGTTACCACAATCACGGAGATGGTGATGAAGTATGATTGTTTTGGGCCAAATTATGGTGGAAAAACATTTCTACGTACCACTACAATTCGGTATTTGGAAGGTACACCCAAACACCCCTTTCGAATACCTTCCATTTAATACATCAGAAAAAGCCATTTTGCGTTTGCAAATGGCCTGATTCTTCAGACCAGCCTTCTTCCAACTGCAATGATAGTTCGTACATCTTGCACGTAGGCAGAGCTTTTAAGGAGAAATTAAATAGTTCCTATGTTGCACAAAAATGAAGTGCTTCAAACAAACACATACTTTGCATGCACAGAGAAGGGGTGGAATATATGTAAGACTGGAGACACAGGTGAAATGAGAAATAGATTGACTGCTTCGCTGCCAAGTTTTATACGCCATTTCTTCAGTGCAATACAAGAAAGCACCAAACAGTATAACAAAGTTGTCAATTGCTTTCGTAGTCCATTCCCTTTGTTTAGTGCTGTGAAAGGAAGAGCCAAATTACAAAATTGATCAATGATGTTTCAGAAATTTCCCAAAGGGAATAACAAGCAGAGTGTTAAAAACTGCATTTACTCACAGGTTTGGAGCAGGAAACACTGAAATGCTATTAAAGTGCAATATCCTAGGGAACACTGACTCTGTCAAAGATGATCCAAATGGAATTGATAAAAAGTCCCAATTACAAACAACAGAATCAAAATAGGGTGAGGGGACACCCGGATTTGAACCAGGGACCTCTTGATCTGCAGTGAAATGCTCTACCACTGAGCTATATCCCCAGATTTTCAGTAAAATCAGAATGACAAAATATCAGTACATCATGAAATAGTGTGAGGATCATACCAAGTTGTGCCAGAAAGTACAACCTTGAAACTGTGGAACAGGAGAAGTAGTCCTTAATATTATTTATTAAAGGAAAACTGGATCATTTAAAAACAGATTTATTTGTTTCATTGTTATTTTATTTGAATAGGCAGTGGTACATAGGACCAATGCCTCTACATACAATGATTGTTTTGAAACATTCTTAAAGGGGAAGAGGTTTTTACGGTACACCTTATCGTTTCAGGATTGGTTACCACAATCACTGAGATGGTGATGAAGTATGATTGTTTTGGGCCAAATTATGGTGGAAAAACATTTCTACGTACCACTACAATTCGGTATTTGGAAGGTACACCCAAAACCCCTTTCGAATACCTTCCATTTAATACATCAGAAAAAGCCATTTTGCGTTTGCAAATGGCCTGATTCTTCAGACCAGCCTTCTTGCAACTGCAATGATAGTTCGTACATCTTGCACGTAGGCAGAGCTTTTAAGGAGAAATTAAATAGTTCCTACGTTGCACAAAAATGAAGTGCTTCAAACAAACCCATACTTTGCATGCACAGAGAAGAGGTGGAATATATGTAAGACTGGAGACACAGGTGAAATGAGAAATAGATTGACTGCTTCGCTGCCAAGTTTTATACGCCATTTCGTCAGTGCAATACAAGAAAGCACCAAACAGTATAACAAAGTTGTCAATTGCTTTCATAGTCCATTCCCTTTGTTTAGTGCTGTGAATTGAAGAGCCAAATTACAAAATTGATCAATGATGTTTCAGAAATTTCCCAAAGGGAATAACAAGCAGAGTGTTAAAAACTGCATTTACTCACAGGTTTTGAGCAGGAAACACTGAAATGCTAATAAAGTGCAATATCCTAGGGAACACTGACTCTGTCGAAGATGATCCAAATGGAATTGATGAAAAGTCCCAATTACAAACAACAGAATCAAAATAGGGTGAGGGGACACCCGGATTTGAACCAGGGACCTCTTGATTTGCAGTCAAATGCTCTACCACTGAGCTATATCCCCAGCTTTTCAGTAAACTCAGAATGACAAAATATCAGTACATCATGAAAGAGTGTGAGGATCATACCAAGTTGTGCCAGAAAGTACAACCTTGAAACTGTGGAACAGGAGAAGTAGTCCTTAATATTATTTATTAAAGGAAAACTGGATCATTTAAAAACAGATATTTGTTTCATTGTGATTTTATTTGAATAGGCAGTGGTACATAGGACCAATGCCTCTACATACAATGATTGTTTTAAAACATTCTTAAAGGGGAAGAGGTTTTTACGGGACACCTTATCATTTGAGGATTGGTTACCACAATCACTGAGATGGTGATGAAGTATGATTGTTTTGGGCCAAATTATGGTGGAAAAACATTTCTACGTACCACTACAATTCGGTATTTGGAAGGTACACCCAAAACCCCTTTCGAATACCTTCCATTTAATACATCAGAAAAAGCCATTTTGCGTTTGCAAATGGCCTGATTCTTCAGACCAGCCTTCTTGCAACTGCAATGATAGTTCGTACATCTTGCACGTAGGCAGAGCTTTTAAGGAGAAATTAAATAGTTCCTACGTTGCACAAAAATGAAGTGCTTCAAACAAACACATGCTTTGCATGCACAGAGAAGAGGTGGAATATATGTAAGACTGAAGAGAGAGGTGAAATGAGAAATAGATTGACTGCTTCGCTGCCAAGTTTTATACGCCATTTCTTCAGTGCAATACAAGAAAGCACCAAACAGTATAACAAAGTTGTCAATTGGTTTCATAGTCCATTCCCTTTGTTTAGTGCTATGAAAGGAAGAGCCGAATTCCAAAATTGATCAATGATGTTTCAGAAATTTCCCAAAGGGAATAACAAGCCGAGTGTTAAAAACTGCATTTACTCACAGGTTTTGAGCAGGAAACACTGAAATGCTATTAAAGTGCAATATCCAAGGGAACACTGACTCTGTTAAAGATGATCCAAATGGAATTGATGAAAAGTCCCAATTACAAACAACAGAATCAAAATAGGGTGAGGGGACACCCGGATTTGAACCAGGGACCTCTTGATCTGCAGTCAAATGCTCTACGACTGAGCTACATCCCCAGCTTTTCAGGAAAATCAGAATGAGCAAATATCAGTACATCATGAAAGAGTGAGTGGATCATACTAAGTTGTTCCGGAAAGTACAACCTTGAAACTGTGGAACAGGAGAAATAGTCCTTAATATTATTTATTAAAGGAAAACTGGATCATTTAAAAACAGATATTTGTTTCATTGTTATTTTATTTGAATAGGCAGTGGTACATAGAACCAATGCCTCTACATACAATGATTGTTTTGAAACATTCTGAAAGGGGAAGAGGTTTTTGCGGGACACCTTATCATTTGAGGATTGGTTACCACAATCACTGAGATGGTGATGAAGTATGATTGTTTTGGGCCAAATTATGGTGGAAAAACATTTCTTTGTACCACTACAATTCGGTATTTGGAAGGTACACCCAAACACCCCTTTCGAATACCTTCCATTTAATACATCAGAAAAAGCCATTTTGCGTTTGCAAATGGCCTGATTCTTCAGACCAGCCATCTTGCAACTGCAATGATAGTTCGTACATCTTGCACGTAGGCAGAGCTTTTAAGGAGAAATTAAATAGTTCCTACGTTGCACAAAAATGAAGTGCTTCAAACAAACACATACTTTGCATGCACAGAGAAGAGGTGGAATATATGTAAGACTGAAGACACAGGTGAAATGAGAAATAGATTGACTGCTTCGCTGCCAAGTTTTATACGCCATTTCTTCAGTGCAATACAAGAAAGCACCAAACAGTATAAAAAAGTTGTCAATTGGTTTCATAGTCCATTGCCTTTGTTTAGTGCTGTGAAAGGAAGAGCCGAATTCCAAAATTGATCAATGATGTTTCAGAAATTTACCAAAGGGAATACCAAGCAGAGTGTTAAAAACTGCATTTACTCACAGGTTTTAAGCAGGAAACATTGAAATGCTATTAAAGTGCAATATCCAAGGGAACACTGACTCTGTCAAAGATGATTCAAATGGAATTGATGAAAAGTCCCAATTACAAACAACAGAATCAAAATAGGGTGAGGGGACACCCGGATTTGAACCAGGGACCTCTAGATCTGCAGTCAAATGCTCTACCACTGAGCTATATCCCCATCTTTTCATTAAAATCAGAATGACAAAATATCAGTACATCATGAAAGAGTGTGAGGATCATACTAAGTTGTGCCAGAAAGTACAACCTTGAAACTATGGAACAGGAGAAGTAGTCCTTAATATTATTTATTAAAGGAAAACTGGATCATTTAAAAACAGATATTTGTTTCATTGTGATTTTATTTGAATAGGCAGTGGTACATAGGACCAATGCCTCTACATACAATGATTGTTTTGAAACATTCTTAAAGGGGAAGAAGTTTTTACGGGACACCTTATCATTTGAGGATTGGTTACCACAATCACTGAGATGGTGATGAAGTATGATTGTTTTGGGCCAAATTATGGTGGAAAAACATTTCTACGTACCACTACAATTCGGTATTTGGAAGGTACACCCCAAACCACTTTCGAATACCTTCCATTTAATACATCAGAAAAAGCCATTTTGCGTTTGCAAATGGCCTGATTCTTCAGACCAGCCTTCTTGCAACTGCAATGATAGTTCGTACATCTTGCACGTAGGCAGAGCTTTTAAGGAGAAATTAAATAGTTCCTACGTTGCACAAAAATGAAGTGCTTCAAACAAACACATACTTTGCCTGCACAGAGAAGAGGTGGAATATATGTAAGACTGGAGACACAGGTGAAATGAGAAATAGATTGACTGCTTCGCTGCCAAGTTTTATACGCCATTTCGTCAGTGCAATACAAGAAAGCACCAAACAGTATAACAAAGTTGTCAATTGCTTTCATAGTCCATTCCCTTTGTTTAGTGCTGTGAAAGGAAGAGCCAAATTGCAAAATTGATCAATGATGTTTCAGAAATTTCCCAAAGGGAATAACAAGCAGAGTGTTAAAAACTGCATTTACTCACAGGTTTTGAGCAGGAAACACTGAAATGCTATTAAAGTGCAATATCAAAGGGAACACTGACTCTGTCAAAGATGATCCAAATGGAATTTATGAAAAGTCCCAATTACAAACAACAGAATCAAAATAGGGTGAGGGGACACCCGGATTTGAACCAGGGACCTCTTGATCTGCAGTCCAATGCTCTACCACTGAGCTATATCCCCAGATTTTCAGTAAAATCAGAATGACAAAATATGAGTACATCATGAAAGAGTGTGAGGATCATACTAAGTTGTGCCAGAAAGTACAACCTTGAAACTGTGGAACAGGAGAAGTAGTCCTTAATATTATTTATTAAAGGAAAACTGGATCATTTAAAAAACAGATTTATTTGTTTCATTGTTATTTTATTTTAATAGGCAGTGGTACATAGAACCAATGCCTCTACATACAATGATTGTTTTGAAACATTCTTAAAGAAGAAGAGGTTTTTACGGGACACCTTATCATTTGAGGATTGGTTACCACAATCACGGATATGGTGATGAAGTATGATTGTTTTGGGCCAAATTATGGTGGAAAAACATTTTTACGTACCACTACAATTCGGTATTTGGAAGGTACACCCAAACACCCCTTTCGAATACCTTCCATTTAATACATCAGAAAAAGCCATTTTGCGTTTGCAAATGGCCTGATTCTTCAGACCAGCCTTCTTGCAACTGCAATGATAGTTCCTACATCTTGCACGTAGGCAGAGCTTTTAAGGAGAAATTAAATAGTTCCTATGTTGCACAAAAATGAAGTGCTTCAAACAAAGACATACTTTGCATGCACAGAGAAGAGGTGGAATATATGTAAGACTGAAGACACAGGTGAAATGAGAAATAGATTGACTGCTTCGCTGCCAAGTTTTTATACGCCTTTTCTTCAGTGCAATACAAGAAAGCACCAAACAGTATAACAAAGTTGTCAATTGCTTTCATAGTCCATTCCCTTTGTTTAGTGCTGTGAAAGGAAGAGCCAAATTGCAAAATTGATCAATGATGTTTCAGAAATTTCCCAAAGGGAATAACAAGCAGAGTGTTAAAAACTGCATTTACTCACAGGTTTTGAGCAGGAAACACTGAAATGCTAATAAAGTGCAATATCCTAGGGAACACTGACTCTGTCGAAGATGATCCAAATGGAATTGATGAAAAGTCCCAATTACAAACAACAGAATCAAAATAGGGTGAGGGGACACCCGGATTTGAACCAGGGACCTCTTGATCTGCAGTCAAATGCTCTACCACTGAGCTATATCCCCAGCTTTTCAGTAAACTCAGAATGACAAAATATCAGTACATCATGAAAGAGTGTGAGGATCATACCAAGTTGTGCCAGAAAGTTCAACCTTGAAACTGTGGAACAGGAGAAGTAGTCCTTAATATTATTTATTAAAGGAAAACTGGATCATTTAAAAACAGATTTATTTGTTTCATTGTTATTTTATTTGAATAGGCAGTGGTACATAGGACCAATGCCTCTACATACAATGATTGTTTTAAAACATTCTTAAAGGGGAAGAGGTTTTTACGGGACACCTTATCATTTGAGGATTGGTTACCACAATCACTGAGATGGTGATGAAGTATGATTGTTTTGGGCCAAATTATGGTGGAAAAACATTTCTACGTACCACTACAATTCGGTATTTGGAAGGTACACCCAAAACCCCTTTCGAATACCTTCCATTTAATACATCAGAAAAAGCCAATTTGCGTTTGCAAATGGCCTGATTCTTCAGACCAGCCTTCTTGCAACTGCAATGATAGTTCGTACATCTTGCACGTAGGCAGAGCTTTTAAGGAGAAATTAAATAGTTCCTACGTTGCACAAAAATGAAGTGCTTCAAACAAACACATACTTTGCATGCACAGAGAAGAGGTGGAATATATGTAAGACTGAAGACACAGGTGAAATGAGAAATAGATTGACTGCTTCGCTGCCAAGTTTTATACGCCATTTCGTCAGTGCAATACAAGAAAGCACCAAACAGTATAACAAAGTTGTCATTTGCTTTCATAGTCCATTCCCTTTGTTTAGTGCTGTGAAAGGAAGAGCCAAAATACAAAATTGATCAATGATGTTTCAGAAATTTCCCAAAGGGAATAACAAGCAGAGTGTTAAAAACTGCATTTACTCACAGGTTTTGAGCAGGAAACACTGAAATGCTATTAAAGTGCAATATCCTAGGGAACACTGACTCTGTCAAAGATGATCCAAATGGAATTGATGAAAAGTCCCAATTACAAACAACAGAATCAAAATAGGGTGAGGGGACACCCGGATTTGAACAAGGGACCTATTGATCTGCAGTCAAATGCTCTACCACTGAGCTATATCCCCAGCTTTTCAGGAAAATCAGAATGACAAAATATCAGTACATCATGAAAGAGTGTGAGGATCATACTAAGTTGTGCCAGAAAGTACAACCTTGAAACTGTGGAACAGGAGAAGTAGTCCTTAATATTATTTATTAAAGGAAAACTGGATCATTTAAAAACAGATTTATTTGTTTCATTGTTATTTTATTTGAATAGGCAGTGGTACATAGGACCAATGCCTCTACATACAAGGATTGTTTTGAAACATTCTTAAAGGGGAAGAGGTTTTTACGGGACACCTTATCATTTGAGGATTGGTTACCACAATCACTGAGATGGTGATGAAGTATGATTGTTTTGGGCCAAATTATGGTGGAAAAACATTTCTACGTACCACTACAATTCGGTATTTGGAAGGTACACCCAAACACCCCTTTCGAATACCTTCCATTTAATACATCAGAAAAAGCCATTTTGCGTTTGCAAATGGCCTGATTCTTCAGACCAGCCTTCTTGCAACTGCAATGATAGTTCGTACATCTTGCACGTAGGCAGAGCTTTTAAGGAGAAATTAAATAGTTCCTACGTTGCACAAAAATGAAGTGCTTCAAACAAACACATACTTTGCATGCACAGAGAAGAGGTGGAATATATGTAAGACTGAAGACAGAGGTGAAATGAGAAATAGATTGACTGCTTTGCTGCCAAGTTTTATACGCCATTTCTTCAGTGCAATACAAGAAAGCACCAAACAGTATAACAAAGTTGTCAATTGGTTTCATAGTCCATTCCCTTTGTTTAGTGCTATGAAAGGAAGAGCCGAATTCCAAAATTGATCAATGATGTTTCAGAAATTTCCCAAAGGGAATAACAAGCCGAGTGTTAAAAACTGCATTTACTCACAGGTTTTGAGCAGGAAACACTGAAATGCTATTAAAGTGCAATATCCAAGGGAACACTGACTCTGTTAAAGATGATCCAAATGGAATTGATGAAAAGTCCCAATTACAAACAACAGAATCAAAATAGGGTGAGGGGACACCCGGATTTGAACCAGGGACCTCTCTATCTGCAGTTAAATGCTCTACCACTGAGCTACATCCCCAGCTTGTCAGGAAAATCAGAATGACAAAATATCAGTACATCATGAAAGAGTGAGTGGATCATACTAAGTTGTTCCGGAAAGTACAACCTTGAAACTGTGAAACAGGAGAAATAGTCCTTAATATTATTTATTAAAGGAAAACTGGATCATTTAAAAACAGATATTTGTTTCATTGTTATTTTATTTGAATAGGCAGTGGTACATAGAACCAATGCCTCTACATACAATGATTGTTTTGAAACATTCTGAAAGGGGAAGAGGTTTTTGCGGGACACCTTATCATTTGAGGATTGGTTACCACAATCACTGAGATGGTGATGAAGTATGATTGTTTTGGGCCAAATTATGGTGGAAAAACATTTCTTTGTACCACTACAATTCGGTATTTGGAAGGTACACCCAAACACCCCTTTCGAATACCTTCCATTTAATACATCAGAAAAAGCCATTTTGCGTTTGCAAATGGCCTGATTCTTCAGACCAGCCTTCTTGCAACTGCAAGGATAGTTCGTACATCTTGCACGTAGGCAGAGCTTTTAAGGAGAAATTAAATAGTTCCTACGTTGCACAAAAATGAAGTGCTTCAAACAAACACATACTTTGCATGCACAGAGAAGAGGTGGAATATATGTAAGACTGAAGACACAGGTGAAATGAGAAATAGATTGACTGCTTCGCTGCCAAGTTTTATACGCCATTTCTTCAGTGCAATACAAGAAAGCACCAAACAGTATAACAAAGTTGTCAATTGGTTTCATAGTCCATTCCCTTTGTTTAGTGCTGTGAAAGGAAGAGCCGAATTCCAAAATTGATCAATGACGTTTCAGAAATTTACCAAAGAGAATACCAAGCAGAGTGTTAAAAACTGCATTTACTCACAGGTTTTAAGCAGGAAACATTGAAATGCTATTAAAGTGCAATATCCAAGGGAACACTGACTCTGTCAAAGATGATTCAAATGGAATTGATGAAAAGTCCCAATTACAAACAACAGAATCAAAATAGGGTGAGGGGACACCCGGATTTGAACCAGGGACCTCTTGATCTGCAGTCAAATGCTCTACCACTGAGCTATATCCCCATCTTTTCAGTAAAATCAGAATGACAAAATATCAGTACATCATGAAAGAGTGTGAGGATCATACTAAGTTGTGCCAGAAAGTACAACCTTGAAACTGTGGAACAGGAGAAGTAGTCCTTAATATTATTTATTAAAGGAAAACTGGATCATTTAAAAACAGATATTTGTTTCATTGTGATTTTATTTGAATAGGCAGTGGTACATAGGACCAATGCCTCTACATACAATGATTGTTTTGAAACATTCTTAAAGGGGAAGAGGTTTTTACGGGACACCTTATCATTTGAGGATTGGTTACCACAATCACTGAGATGGTGATGAAGTATGATTGTTTTGGGCCAAATTATGGTGGAAAAACATTTCTAAGGACCACTACAATTCGGTATTTGGAAGGTACACCCAAACAACCCTTTCGAATACCTTCCATTTAATACATCAGAAAAAGCCATTTTGCGTTTCCAAATGGCTAGATTCTTCAGACCAGCCTTCTTGCAACTGCAATGATAGTTCGTACATCTTGCACGTAGGCAGAGCTTTTAAGGAGAAATTAAATAGTTCCTACGTTGCACAAAAATGAAGTGCTTCAAACAAACACATACTTTGCATGCACAGAGAAGAGGTGGAATATATGTAAGACTGAAGACAGAGGTGAAATGAGAAATAGATTGACTGCTTCGCTGCCAAGTTTTATACGCCATTTCTTCAGTGCAATACAAGAAAGCACCAAACAGTATAACAAAGTTGTCAATTGGTTTCATAGTCCATTCCCTTTGTTTAGTGCTATGAAAGGAAGAGCCGAATTCCAAAATTGATCAATGATGTTTCAGAAAATTCCCAAAGGGAATAACAAGCCGAGTGTTAAAAACTGCATTTACTCACAGGTTTTGAGCAGGAAACACTGAAATGCTATTAAACTGCAATATCCAAGGGAACACTGACTCTGTTAAAGATGATCCAAATGGAATTGATGAAAAGTCCCAATTACAAACAACAGAATCAAAATAGGGTGAGGGGACACCCGGATTTGAACCAGGGACCTCTTGATCTGCAGTCCAATGCTCTACCGCTGAGCTATATCCCCAGCTTTTTAGTAAACTCAGAATGACAAAATATGAGTATATCATGAAAGAGGGTGAGGATCATACTAAGTGGTGCCAGAAAGTACAACCTTGAAACTGTGGAACAGGAGAAGTAGTCCTTAATATTATTTATTAAAGGAAAACAGGATCATTTAAAAAACAGATTTATTTGTTTCATTGTTATTTTATTTGAATAGGCAGTGGTACATAGAACCAATGCCTCTACATACAATGATTATTTTGAAACATTCTTAAAGAAGAAGAGGTTTTTACGGGACACCTTATCATTTGAGGATTGGTTACCACAATCACGGAGATGGTGATGAAGTATGGTTGTTTTGGGCCAAATTATGGTGGAAAAACATTTCTACGTACCACTACAATTCGGTATTTGGAAGGTACACCCAAACACCCCTTTCGAATACCTTCCATTTAATACATCAGAAAAAGCCATTTTGCGTTTGCAAATGGCCTGATTCTTCAGACCAGCCTTCTTGCAACTGCAATGATAGTTCGTACATCTTGCACGTAGGCAGAGCTTTTAAGGAGAAATTAAATAGTTCCTATGTTGCACAAAAATGAAGTGCTTCAAACAAACACATACTTTGCATGCACAGAGAAGAGGTGGAATATATGTAAGACTGGAGACACAGGTGAAATGAGAAATAGATTGACTGCTTCGCTGCCAAGTTTTATACGCCATTTCTTCAGTGCAATACAAGAAAGCACCAAACAGTATAACAAAGTTGTCAATTGCTTTCGTAGTCCATTCCCTTTGTTTAGTGCTGTGAAAGGAAGAGCCAAATTACAAAATTGATCAATGATGTTTCAGAAATTTCCCAAAGGGAATAACAAGCAGAGTGTTAAAAACTGCATTTACTCACAGGTTTTGAGCAGGAAACACTGAAATGCTATTAAAGTGCAATATCCTAGGGAACACTGACTCTGTCAAAAAAGATCCAAATGGAATTGATGAAAAGTCCCAATTACAAACAACAGAATCAAAATAGGGTGAGGGGACACCTGGATTTGAACCAGTGACCTCTTGATCTGCAGTGAAATGCTCTACCACTGAGCTATATCCCCAGCTTTTCAGTAAAATCAGAATGACAAAATATCAGTACATCATGAAAGAGTGTGAGGATCATACCAAGTTGTGCCAGAAAGTACAACCTTGAAACTGTGGAACAGGAGAAGTAGTCCTTAATATTATTTATTAAAGGAAAACTGGATCATTTAAAAACAGATTTATTTGTTTCATTGTTATTTTATTTCAATAGGCAGTGGTACATAGGACCAATGCCTCTACATACAATGATTGTTTTGAAACATTCTTAAAGGGGAAGAGGTTTTTACGGAACACCTTATCATTTGAGGATTGGTTACCACAATCACTGAGATGGTGATGAAGTATGATTGTTTTGGGCCAAATTATGGTGGAAAAACATTTCTACGTACCACTACAATTCGGTATTTGGAAGGTACACCCAAAACCCCTTTCGAATACCTTCCATTTTATACATCAGAAAAAGCCATTTTGCGTTTGGAAATGGCCTGATTCTTCAGACCAGCCTTCTTGCAACTGCAATGATAGTTCGTACATCTTGCACGTAGGCAGAGCTTTTAAGGAGAAATTAAATAGTTCCTATGTTGCACAAAAATGAAGTGCTTCAAACAAACACATACTTTGCATGCACAGAGAAGAGGTGGAATATATGTAAGACTGGAGACACAGGTGAAATGAGAAATAGATTGACTGCTTCGCTGCCAAGTTTTATACGCTTTTTCGTCAGTGCAATACAAGAAAGCACCAAACAGTATAACAAAGTTGTCAATTGGTTTCATAGTCCATTCCCTTTGTTTAGTGCTATGAAAGGAAGAGCCGAATTCCAAAACTGATCAATGATGTTTCAGAAATTTACCAAAGGGAATACCAAGCAGAGTGTTAAAAACTGCATTTACTCACAGGTTTTAAGCAGGAAACATTGAAATGCTATTAAAGTGCAATATCCAAGGGAACACTGACTCTGTCAAAGATGATTCAAATGGAATTGATGAAAAGTCCCAATTACAAACAACAGAATCAAAATAGGGTGAGGGGACACCCGGATTTGAACCAGGGACCTCTTGATCTGCAGTCAAATGCTGTACCACTGAGCTATATCGCCATCTTTTCAGAAAAATCAGAATGACAAAATATCAGTACATCATGAAAGACTGTGAGGATCATACTAAGTTGTGCCAGAAAGTACAACCTTGAAACTATGGAACAGGAGAAGTAGTCCTTAATATTATTTATTAAAGGAAAACTGGATCATTTAAAAACAGATATTTGTTTCATTGTGATTTTATTTGAATAGGCAGTGGTACATAGGACCAATGCCTCTACATACAATGATTGTTTTGAAACATTCTTAAAGGGGAAGAGGTTTTTACGGGACACCTTATCATTTGAGGATTGGTTACCACAATCACTGAGATGGTGATGAAGTATGATTGTTTTGGGCCAAATTATGGTGGAAAAACATTTCTACGTACCACTACAATTCGGTATTTGGAAGGTACACCCAAACAACCCTTTCGAATACCTTCCATTTAATACATCACAAAAAGCTATTTTGCGTTTCCAAATGGCTAGATTCTTCAGACCAGCCTTCTTGCAACTGCAATGATAGTTCGTACATCTTGCAAGTAGGCAGAGCTTTTAAGGAGAAATTAAATGGTTCCTACGTTGCACAAAAATGAAGTGCTTCAAACAAACATATACTTTGCATGCACAGAGAAGAGGTGGAATATATGTAAGACTGAAGACAGAGGTGAAATGAGAAATAGATTGACTGCTTCGCTGCCAAGTTTTATGCGCCATTTCTTCAGTGCAATACAAGAAAGCACCAAACAGTATAACAAAGTTGTCAATTGGTTTCATAGTCCATTCCCTTTGTTTAGTGCTATGAAAGGAAGAGCCGAATTCCAAAATTGATCAATGATGTTTCAGAAATTTCCCAAAGGGAATACCAAGCCGAGTGTTAAAAACTGCATTTACTCACAGGTTTTGAGCAGGAAACACTGAAATGCTATTAAACTGCAATATCCAAGGGAACACTGACTCTGTTAAAGATGATCCAAATGGAATTGATGAAAAGTCCCAATTACAAACAACAGAATCAAAATAGGGTGAGGGGACACCCGGATTTGAACCAGGGACCTCTTGATCTGCAGTCAAATGCTCTACCACTGAGCTATATCCCCAGCTTTTCAGTAAAATCAGAATGACAAAATATCAGTACATCATGAAAGAGTGTGAGGATCATACTAAGTTGTGCCAGAAAGTACAACCTTGAAACTGTGGAACAGGAGAAGTAGTCCTTAATATTATTTATTAAAGAAAAACTGGATCATTTAAAAAACAGATTTATTTGTTTCATTGTTATTTTATTTGAATAGGCAGTGGTACATAGGACCAATGCCTCTACATACAATGATTGTTTTGAAACATTCTTAAAGGGGAAGAGGTTTTTACGGGACACCTTATCATTTGAGGATTGGTTACCACAATCACGGAGATGGTGATGAAGTATGATTGATTTAGGCCAAATTATGGTGGAAAAACATTTCTAAGTACCACTACAATTCGGTATTTGGAAGGTACACCCAAACACCCCTTTCGAATACCTTCCATTTAATACATCAGAAAAAGCCATTTTGCGTTTGCAAATGGCCTGATTCTTCAGACCAGCCTTCTTGCAACTGCAATGATAGTTCATACATCTTGCACGTAGGCAGAGCTTTTAAGGAGAAATTAAATAGTTCCTATGTTGCACAAAAATGAAGTGCTTCAAACAAACACATACTTTGCATGCACAGAGAAGAGGTGGAATATATGTAAGACTGGAGACACAGGTGAAATGAGAAATAGATTGACTGCTTCGCTGCCAAGTTTTATACGCCATTTCTTCAGTGCAATACAAGAAAGCACCAAACAGTATAACAAAGTTGTCAATTGCTTTCATAGTCCATTCCCTTTGTTTAGTGCTGTGAAAGGAAGAGCCAAATTACAAAATTGATCAATGATGTTTCAGAAATTTCCCAAAGGGAATAACAAGCCGAGTGTTAAAAACTGCATTTACTCACAGGTTTTGAGCAGGAAACACTGAAATGCTATTAAAGTGCAATATCCTAGGGAACACTGACTCTGTCAAAGATGATCCAAATGGAATTGATGAAAAGTCCCAATTACAAACAACAGAATCAAAATAGTGTGAGGGGACACCCGGATTTGAACCAGGGACCTCTTGATCTGCAGTGAAATGCTCTACCACTGAGCTATATCCCCAGCTTTTCAGTAAAATCAGAATGACAAAATATCAGTACATCATGAAAGAGTGTGAGGAACATACCAAGTTGTGCCAGAAAGTACAACCTTGAAACTGTGGAACAGGAGAAGTAGTCCTTAATATTATTTATTAAAGGAAAACAGGGTCATTTAAAAACAGATTTATTTGTTTCATTGTTATTTTATTTGAATAGGCAGTGGTACATAGGACCAATGCCTCTACATACAAGGATTGTTTTGAAACATTCTTAAAGGGGAAGAGGTTTTTACGGGACACCTTATCATTTGAGGATTGGTTACCACAATCACTGAGATGGTGATGAAGTATGATTGTTTTGGGCCAAATTATGGTGGAAAAACATTTCTTTGAACCACTACAATTCGGTATTTGGAAGGTACACCCAAACACCCCTTTCGAATACCTTCCATTTAATACATCAGAAAAAGCCATTTTGCGTTTGCAA
Organism: Lissotriton helveticus; assembly: GCF_964261635.1. NCBI lineage: Eukaryota > Metazoa > Chordata > Amphibia > Caudata > Salamandridae > Lissotriton > Lissotriton helveticus. Next base: position 325,241,605 of record NC_136058.1, on the reverse strand, counting down.
ATGGCCTGATTCTTCAGACCAGCCTTCTTGCAACTGCAATGATAGTTCGTACATCTTGCACGTAGGCAGAGCTTTTAAGGAGAAATTAAATAGTTCCTATGTTGCACAAAAATGAAGTGCTTCAAACAAACACATACTTTGCATGCACAGAGAAGAGGTGGAATATATGTAAGACTGGAGACACAGGTGAAATGAGAAATAGATTGACTGCTTCGCTGCCAAGTTTTATACGCCATTTCTTCAGTGCAATACAAGAAAGCACCAAACAGTATAACAAAGTTGTCAATTGGTTTCATAGTCCATTCCCTTTGTTTAGTGCTGTGAAAGGAAGAGCCAAATTCCAAAATTGATTAATGATGTTTCAGAAATTTACCACAGGGAATACCAAGCAGAGTGTTAAAAACTGCATTTACTCACAGGTTTTAAGCAGGAAACATTGAAATGCTATTAAAGTGCAATATCCAAGGGAACACTGACTCTGTCAAAGATGATTCAAATGGAATTGATGAAAAGTCCCAATTACAAACAACAGAATCAAAACAGGGTGAGGGGACACCCGGATTTGAACCATGGACCTCTTGATCTGCAGTCAAATGCTCTACCACTGAGCTATATCCCCATCTTTTCAGTAAAATCAGAATGACAAAATATCAGTACATCATGAAAGAGTGTGAGGATCATACTAAGTTGTGCCAGAAAGTACAACCTTGAAACTGTGGAACAGGAGAAGTAGTCCTTAATATTATTTATTAAAGGAAAACTGGATCATTTAAAAACAGATATTTGTTTCATTGTGATTTTATTTGAATAGGCAGTGGTACATAGGACCAATGCCTCTACATACAATGATTGTTTTGAAACATTCTTAAAGGGGAAGAGGTTTTTACGGGACACCTTATCATTTGAGGATTGGTTACCACAATCACTGAGATGGTGATGAAGTATGATTGTTTTGGGCCAAATTATGGTGGAAAAACATTTCTACGTACCACTACAATTCGGTATTTGGAAGGTACACCCAAACAACCCTTTCGAATACCTTCCATTTAATACATCAGAAAAAGCCATTTTGCGTTTCCAAATGGCTAGATTCTTCAGACCAGCCTTCTTGCAACTGCAATGATAGTTCGTACATCTTGCAAGTAGGCAGAGCTTTTAAGGAGAAATTAAATGGTTCCTACGTTGCACAAAAATGAAGTGCTTCAAACAAACATATACTTTGCATGCACAGAGAAGAGGTGGAATATATGTAAGACTGAAGACAGAGGTGAAATGAGAAATAGATTGACTGCTTCGCTTCCAAGTTTTATACGCCATTTCTTCAGTGCAATACAAGAAAGCACCAAACAGTATAACAAAGTTGTCAATTGGTTTCATAGTCCATTCCCTTTGTTTAGTGCTATGAAAGGAAGAGCCGAATTCCAAAATTGATCAATGATGTTTCAGAAATTTCCCAAAGGGAATACCAAGCCGAGTGTTAAAAACTGCATTTACTCACAGGTTTTGAGCAGGAAACACTGAAATGCTATTAAACTGCAATATCCAAGGGAACACTGACTCTGTTAAAGATGATCCAAATGGAATTGATGAGAAGTCCCAATTACAAACAACAGAATCAAAATAGGGTGAGGGGACACCCGGATTTGAACCAGGGACCTCTTGATCTGTAGTCAAATGCTCTACCACTGAGCTATATCCCCAGCTTTTCAGTAAAATCAGAATGACAAAATATCAGTACATCATGAAAGAGTGTGAGGATCATACTAAGTTGTGCCAGAAAGTACAACCTTGAAACTGTGGAACAGGAGAAGTAGTCCTTAATATTATTTATTAAAGGAAAACTGGATCATTTAAAAAACAGATTTATTTGTTTCATTGTTATTTTATTTGAATAGGCAGTGGTACATAGGACCAATGCCTCTACATACAATGATTGTTTTGAAACATTCTTAAAGGGGAAGAGGTTTTTACGGGACACCTTATCATTTGAGGATTGGTTACCACAATCACGGAGATGGTGATGAAGTATGATTGATTTAGGCCAAATTATGGTGGAAAAACATTTCTAAGTACCACTACAATTCGGTATTTGGAAGGTACACCCAAACACCCCTTTCGAATACCTTCCATTTAATACATCAGAAAAAGCCATTATGCGTTTGCAAATGGCCTGATTCTTCAGACCAGCCTTCTTGCAACTGCAATGATAGTTGGTACATCTTGCACGTAGGCAGAGCTTTTAAGGAGAAATTAAATAGTTCCTACGTTGCACAAAAATGAAGTGCTTCAAACAAACACATACTTTGCATGCACAGAGAAGAGGTGGAATATATGTAAGACTGAAGACAGAGGTGAAATGAGAAATAGATTGACTGCTTCGCTGCCAAGTTTTATACGCCATTTCTTCAGTGCAATACAAGAAAGCACCAAACAGTATAACAAAGTTGTCAATTGGTTTCATAGTCCATTCCCTTTGTTTAGTGCTATGAAAGGAAGAGCCGAATTCCAAAATTGATCAATGATGTTTCAGAAATTTCCCAAAGGGAATAACAAGCCGAGTATTAAAAACTGCATTTACTCACAGGTTTTGAGCAGGAAACACTGAAATGCTATTAAACTGCAATATCCAAGGGAACACTGACTCTGTTAAAGATGATCCAAATGGAATTGATGAAAAGTCCCAATTACAAACAACAGAATCAAAATAGGGTGAGGGGACACCCGGATATGAACCAGGGACCTCTTGATCTGCAGTCCAATGCTCTACCGCTGAGCTATATCCCCAGCATTTTAGTAAAATCAGAATGACACAATATGAGTATATCATGAAAGAGGGTGAGGATCATACTAAGTGGTGCCAGAAAGTACAACCTTGAAACTGTGGAACAGGAGAAGTAGTCCTTAATATTATTTATTAAAGGAAAACAGGATCATTTAAAAAACAGATGTATTTGTTTCATTGTTATTTTATTTGAATAGGCAGTGGTACATAGAACCAATGCCTCTACATACAATGATTATTTTGAAACATTCTTAAAGAAGAAGAGGTTTTTACGGGACACCTTATCATTTGAGGATTGGTTACCACAATCACGGAGATGGTGATGAAGTATGGTTGTTTTGGGCCAAATTATGGTGGAAAAACATTTCTACGTACCACTACAATTCGGTATTTGGAAGGTACACCCAAACACCCCTTTCGAATACCTTCCATTTAATACATCAGAAAAAGCCATTTTGCGTTTGCAAATGGCCTGATTCTTCAGACCAGCCTTCTTGCAACTGCAATGATAGTTCGTACATCTTGCACGTAGGCAGAGCTTTTAAGGAGAAATTAAATAGTTCCTATGTTGCACAAAAATGAAGTGCTTCAAACAAACACATACTTTGCATGCACAGAGAAGAGGTGGAATATATGTAAGACTGGAGACACAGGTGAAATGAGAAATAGATTGACTGCTTCGCTGCCAAGTTTTATACGCCATTTCTTCAGTGCAATACAAGAAAGCACCAAACAGTATAACAAAGTTGTCAATTGCTTTCGTAGTCCATTCCCTTTGTTTAGTGCTGTGAAAGGAAGAGCCAAATTACAAAATTGATCAATGATGTTTCAGAAATTTCCCAAAGGGAATAACAAGCAGAGTGTTAAAAACTGCATTTACTCACAGGTTTTGAGCAGGAAACACTGAAATGCTATTAAAGTGCAATATCCTAGGGAACACTGACTCTGTCAAAGATGATCCAAATGGAATTGATGAAAAGTCCCAATTACAAACAACAGAATCAAAATAGGGTGAAGGGACACCTGGATTTGAACCAGTGACCTCTTGATCTGCAGTGAAATGCTCTACCACTGAGCTATATCCCCAGCTTTTCAGTAAAATCAGAATGACAAAATATCAGTACATCATGAAAGAGTGTGAGGATCATACCAAGTTGTGCCAGAAAGTACAACCTTGAAACTGTGGAACAGGAGAAGTAGTCCTTAATATTATTTATTAAAGGAAAACTGGATCATTTAAAAACAGATTTATTTGTTTCATTGTTATTTTATTTGAATAGGCAGTGGTACATAGGACCAATGCCTCTACATACAATGATTGTTTTGAAACATTCTTAAAGGGGAAGAGGTTTTTACGGAACACCTTATCATTTGAGGATTGGTTACCACAATCACTGAGATGGTGATGAAGTATGATTGTTTTGGGCCAAATTATGGTGGAAAAACATTTCTACGTACCACTACAATTCGGTATTTGGAAGGTACACCCAAAACCCCTTTCGAATACCTTCCATTTTATACATCAGAAAAAGCCATTTCGCGTTTGGAAATGGCCTGATTCTTCAGACCAGCCTTCTTGCAACTGCAATGATAGTTCGTACATCTTGCACGTAGGCAGAGCTTTTAAGGAGAAATTAAATAGTTCCTATGTTGCACAAAAATGAAGTGCTTCAAACAAACACATACTTTGCATGCACAGAGAAGAGGTGGAATATATGTAAGACTGGAGACACAGGTGAAATGAGAAATAGATTGACTGCTTCGCTGCCAAGTTTTATACGCTTTTTCGTCAGTGTAATACAAGAAAGCACCAAACAGTATAACAAAGTTGTCAATTGGTTTCATAGTCCATTCCCTTTGTTTAGTGCTATGAAAGGAAGAGCCGAATTCCAAAACTGATCAATGATGTTTCAGAAATTTACCAAAGGGAATACCAAGCAGAGTGTTAAAAACTGCATTTACTCACAGGTTTTAAGCAGGAAACATTGAAATGCTATTAAAGTGCAATATCTAAGGGAACACTGACTCTGTCAAAGATGATTCAAATGGAATTGATGAAAAGTCCCAATTACAAACAACAGAATCAAAATAGGGTGAGGGGACACCCGGATTTGAACCAGGGACCCATTGATCTGCAGTCAAATGCTCTACCACTGAGCTATATCCCCATCTTTTCAGTAAAATCAGAATGACAAAATATCAGTACATCATGAAAGAGTGTGAGGATCATACTAAGTTGTGCCAGAAAGTACAACCTTGAAACTATGGAACAGGAGAAGTAGTCCTTAATATTATTTATTAAAGGAAAACTGGATCATTTAAAAACAGATATTTGTTTCATTGTGATTTTATTTGAATAGGCAGTGGTACATAGGACCAATGCCTCTACATACAATGATTGTTTTGAAACATTCTTAAAGGGGAAGAGGTTTTTACAGGACACCTTATCATTTGAGGATTGGTTACCACAATCACTGAGATGGTGATGAAGTATGATTGTTTTGGGCCAAATTATGGTGGAAAAACATTTCTACGTACCACTACAATTCGGTATTTGGAAGGTACACCAAAACAACCCTTTCGAATACCTTCCATTTAATACATCACAAAAAGCCATTTTGCAATTCCAAATGGCTAGATTCTTCAGACCAGCCTTCTTGCAACTGCAATGATAGTTCGTACATCTTGCAAGTAGGCAGAGCTTTTAAGGAGAAATTAAATGGTTCCTACGTTGCACAAAAATGAAGTGCTTCAAACAAACATATACTTTGCATGCACAGAGAAGAGGTGGAATATATGTAAGACTGAAGACAGAGGTGAAATGAGAAATAGATTGACTGCTTCGCTGCCAAGTTTTATGCGCCATTTCTTCAGTGCAATACAAGAAAGCACCAAACAGTATAACAAAGTTGTCAATTGGTTTCATAGTCCATTCCCTTTGTTTAGTGCTATGAAAGGAAGAGCCGAATTCCAAAATTGATCAATGATGTTTCAGAAATTTCCCAAAGGGAATACCAAGCCGAGTGTTAAAAACTGCATTTACTCACAGGTTTTGAGCAGGAAACACTGAAATGCTATTAAACTGCAATATCCAAGGGAACACTGACTCTGTTAAAGATGATCCAAATGGAATTGATGAAAAGTCCCAATTACAAACAACAGAATCAAAATAGGGTGAGGGGACACCCAGATTTGAACCAGGGACCTCTTGATCTGCAGTCAAATGCTCTACCACTGAGCTATATCCCCAGCTTTTCAGTAAAATCAGAATGACAAAATATCAGTACATCATGAAAGAGTGTGAGGATCATACTAAGTTGTGCCAGAAAGTACAACCTTGAAACTGTGGAACAGGAGAAGTAGTCCTTAATATTATTTATTAAAGGAAAACTGGATCATTTAAAAAACAGATTTATTTGTTTCATTGTTATTTTATTTGAATAGGCAGTGGTACATAGGACCAATGCCTCTACATACAATGATTGTTTTGAAACATTCTTAAAGGGGAAGAGGTTTTTACGGGACACCTTATCATTTGAGGATTGGTTACCACAATCACGGAGATGGTGATGAAGTATGATTGATTTAGGCCAAATTATGGTGGAAAAACATTTCTAAGTACCACTACAATTCGGTATTTGGAAGGTACACCCAAACACCCCTTTCGAATACCTTCCATTTAATACATCAGAAAAAGCCATTTTGCGTTTGCAAATGGCCTGATTCTTCAGACCAGCCTTCTTGCAACTGCAATGATAGTTCGTACATCTTGCACGTAGGCAGAGCTTTTAAGGAGAAATTAAATAGTTCCTATGTTGCACAAAAATGAAGTGCTTCAAACAAACACATACTTTGCATGCACAGAGAAGAGGTGGAATATATGTAAGACTGGAGACACAGGTGAAATGAGAAATAGATTGACTGCTTCGCTGCCAAGTTTTATACGCCATTTCTTCAGTGCAATACAAGAAAGCACCAAACAGTATAACAAAGTTGTCAATTGCTTTCATAGTCCATTCCCTTTGTTTAGTGCTGTGAAAGGAAGAGCCAAATTACAATATTGATCAATGATGTTTCAGAAATTTCCCAAAGGGAATAACAAGCAGAGTGTTAAAAACTGCATTTACTCACAGGTTTTGAGCAGGAAACACTGAAATGCTATTAAAGTGCAATATCCTAGGGAACACTGACTCTGTCAAAGATGATCCAAATGGAATTGATGAAAAGTCCCAATTACAAACAACAGAATCAAAATAGGGTGAGGGGACACCCGGATTTGAACCAGGGACCTCTTGATCTGCAGTGAAATGCTCTACCACTGAGCTATATCCCCAACTTTTCAGTAAAATCAGAATTACAAAATATCAGTACATCATGAAAGAGTGTGAGGAACATACCAAGTTGTGCCAGAAAGTACAACCTTGAAACTGTGGAACAGGAGAAGTAGTCCTTAATATTATTTATTAAAGGAAAACTGGATCATTTAAAAACAGATTTATTTGTTTCATTGTTATTTTATTTGAATAGGCAGTGGTACATAGGACCAATGCCTCTACATACAAGGATTGTTTTGAAACATTCTTAAAGGGGAAGAGGTTTTTACGGGACACCTTATCATTTGAGGATTGGTTACCACAATCACTGAGATGGTGATGAAGTATGATTGTTTTGGGCCAAATTATGGTGGAAAAACATTTTTACGTACCACTACAATTCGGTATTTGGAAGGTACACCCAAACACCCCTTTCGAATACCTTCCATTTAATACATCAGAAAAAGCCATTTTGCGTTTGCAAATGGCCTGATTCTTCAGACCAGCCTTCTTGCAACTGCAATGATAGTTCGTACATCTTGCACGTAGGCAGAGCTTTTAAGGAGAAATTAAATAGTTCCTACGTTGCACAAAAATGAAGTGCTTCAAACAAACACATACTTTGCATGCACAGAGAAGAGGTGGAATATATGTAAGACTGAAGACAGAGGTGAAATGAGAAATAGATTGACTGCTTCGCTGCCAAGTTTTATACGCCATTTCTTCAGTGCAATACAAGAAAGCACCAAACAGTATAACAAAGTTGTCAATTGGTTTCATAGTCCATTCCCTTTGTTTAGTGCTATGAAAGGAAGAGCCGAATTCCAAAATTCATCAATGATGTTTCAGAAATTTCCCAAAGGGAATAACAAGCCGAGTATTAAAAACTGCATTTACTCACAGGTTTTGAGCAGGAAACACTGAAATGCTATTAAACTGCAATATCCAAGGGAACACTGACTCTGTTAAAGATGATCCAAATGGAATTGATGAAAAGTCCCAATTACAAACAACAGAATCAAAATAGGGTGAGGGGACACCCGGATATGAACCAGGGACCTCTTGATCTGCAGTCCAATGCTCTACCGCTGAGCTATATCCCCAGCATTTTAGTAAAATCAGAATGACACAATATGAGTATATCATGAAAGAGGGTGAGGATCATACTAAGTGGTGCCAGAAAGTACAACCTTGAAACTGTGGAACAGGAGAAGTAGTCCTTAATATTATTTATTAAAGGAAAACAGGATCATTTAAAAAACAGATGTATTTGTTTCATTGTTATTTTATTTGAATAGGCAGTGGTACATAGAACCAATGCCTCTACATACAATGATTATTTTGAAACATTATTAAAGAAGAAGAGGTTTTTACGGGACACCTTATCATTTGAGGATTGGTTACCACAATCACGGAGATGGTGATGAAGTATGGTTGTTTTGGGCCAAATTATGGTGGAAAAAACATTTCTACGTACCACTACAATTCGGTATTTGGAAGGTACACCCAAACACCCCTTTCGAATACCTTCCATTTAATACATCAGAAAAAGCCATTTTGCGTTTGCAAATGGCCTGATTCTTCAGACCAGCCTTCTTGCAACTGCAATGATAGTTCGTACATCTTGCACGTAGGCAGAGCTTTTAAGGAGAAATTAAATAGTTCCTATGTTGCACAAAAATGAAGTGCTTCAAACAAACACATACTTTGCATGCACAGAGAAGAGGTGGAATATATGTAAGACTGGAGACACAGGTGAAATGAGAAATAGATTGACTGCTTCGCTGCCAAGTTTTATACGCCATTTCTTCAGTGCAATACAAGAAAGCACCAAACAGTATAACAAAGTTGTCAATTGCTTTCGTAGTCCATTCCCTTTGTTTAGTGCTGTGAAAGGAAGAGCCAAATTACAAAATTGATCAATGATGTTTCAGAAATTTCCCAAAGGGAATAACAAGCAGAGTGTTAAAAACTGCATTTACTCACAGGTTTTGAGCAGGAAACACTGAAATGCTATTAAAGTGCAATATCCTAGGGAACACTGACTCTGTCAAAGATGATCCAAATGGAATTGATGAAAAGTCCCAATTACAAACAACAGAATCAAAATAGGGTGAAGGGACACCTGGATTTGAACCAGTGACCTCTTGATCTGCAGTGAAATGCTCTACCACTGAGCTATATCCCCAGCTTTTCAGTAAAATCAGAATGACAAAATATCAGTACATCATGAAAGAGTGTGAGGATCATACCAAGTTGTGCCAGAAAGTACAACCTTGAAACTGTGGAACAGGAGAAGTAGTCCTTAATATTATTTATTAAAGGAAAACTGGATCATTTAAAAACAGATTTATTTGTTTCATTGTTATTTTATTTGAATAGGCAGTGGTACATAGGACCAATGCCTCTACATACAATGATTGTTTTGAAACATTCTTAAAGGGGAAGAGGTTTTTACGGAACACCTTATCATTTGAGGATTGGTTACCACAATCACTGAGATGGTGATGAAGTATGATTGTTTTGGGCCAAATTATGGTGGAAAAACATTTCTACGTACCACTACAATTCGGTATTTGGAAGGTACACCCAAAACCCCTTTCGAATACCTTCCATTTTATACATCAGAAAAAGCCATTTTGCGTTTGGAAATGGCCTGATTCTTCAGACCAGCCTTCTTGCAACTGCAATGATAGTTCGTACATCTTGCACGTAGGCAGAGCTTTTAAGGAGAAATTAAATAGTTCCTATGTTGCACAAAAATGAAGTGCTTCAAACAAACACATACTTTGCATGCACAGAGAAGAGGTGGAATATATGTAAGACTGAAGACACAGGTGAAATGAGAAATAGATTGACTGCTTCGCTGCCAAGTTTTATACGCTTTTTCGTCAGTGTAATACAAGAAAGCACCAAACAGTATAACAAAGTTGTCAATTGGTTTCATAGTCCATTCCCTTTGTTTAGTGCTATGAAAGGAAGAGCCGAATTCCAAAACTGATCAATGATGTTTCAGAAATTTACCAAAGAGAATACCAAGCAGAGTGTTAAAAACTGCATTTACTCACAGGTTTTAAGCAGGAAACATTGAAATGCTATTAAAGTGCAATATCCAAGGGAACACTGACTCTGTCAAAGATGATTCAAATGGAATTGATGAAAAGTCCCAATTACAAACAACAGAATCAAAATAGGGTGAGGGGACACCCGGATTTGAACCAGGGACCCCTTGATCTGCAGTCAAATGCTCTACCACTGAGCTATATCCCCATCTTTTCAGTAAAATCAGAATGACAAAATATCAGTACATCATGAAAGAGTGTGAGGATCATACTAAGTTGTGCCAGAAAGTACAACCTTGAAACTATGGAACAGGAGAAGTAGTCCTTAATATTATTTATTAAAGGAAAACTGGATCATTTAAAAACAGATATTTGTTTCATTGTGATTTTATTTGAATAGGCAGTGGTACATAGGACCAATGCCTCTACATACAATGATTGTTTTGAAACATTCTTAAAGGGGAAGAGGTTTTTACAGGACACCTTATCATTTGAGGATTGGTTACCACAATCACTGAGATGGTGATGAAGTATGATTGTTTTGGGCCAAATTATGGTGGAAAAACATTTCTACGTACCACTACAATTCTGTATTTGGAAGGTACACCAAAACAACCCTTTCGAATACCTTCCATTTAATACATCACAAAAAGCCATTTTGCAATTCCAAATGGCTAGATTCTTCAGACCAGCCTTCTTGCAACTGCAATGATAGTTCGTACATCTTGCAAGTAGGCAGAGCTTTTAAGGAGAAATTAAATGGTTCCTACGTTGCACAAAAATGAAGTGCTTCAAACAAACATATACTTTGCATGCACAGAGAAGAGGTGGAATATATGTAAGACTGAAGACAGAGGTGAAATGAGAAATAGATTGACTGCTTCGCTGCCAAGTTTTATGCGCCATTTCTTCAGTGCAATACAAGAAAGCACCAAACAGTATAACAAAGTTGTCAATTGGTTTCATAGTCCATTCCCTTTGTTTAGTGCTATGAAAGGAAGAGCCGAATTCCAAAATTGATCAATGATGTTTCAGAAATTTCCCAAAGGGAATACCAAGCCGAGTGTTAAAAACTGCATTTACTCACAGGTTTTGAGCAGGAAACACTGAAATGCTATTAAACTGCAATATCCAAGGGAACACTGACTCTGTTAAAGATGATCCAAATGGAATTGATGAAAAGTCCCAATTACAAACAACAGAATCAAAATAGGGTGAGGGGACACCCAGATTTGAACCAGGGACCTCTTGATCTGCAGTCAAATGCTCTACCACTGAGCTATATCCCCAGCTTTTCAGTAAAATCAGAATGACAAAATATCAGTACATCATGAAAGAGTGTGAGGATCATACTAAGTTGTGCCAGAAAGTACAACCTTGAAACTGTGGAACAGGAGAAGTAGTCCTTAATATTATTTATTAAAGGAAAACTGGATCATTTAAAAAACAGATTTATTTGTTTGATTGTTATTTTATTTGAATAGGCAGTGGTACATAGGACCAATGCCTCTACATACAATGATTGTTTTGAAACATTCTTAAAGGGGAAGAGGTTTTTACGGGACACCTTATCATTTGAGGATTGGTTACCACAATCACGGAGATGGTGATGAAGTATGATTGATTTAGGCCAAATTATGGTGGAAAAACATTTCTAAGTACCACTACAATTCGGTATTTGGAAGGTACACCCAAACACCCCTTTCGAATACCTTCCATTTAATACATCAGAAAAAGCCATTTTGCGTTTGCAAATGGCCTGATTCTTCAGACCAGCCTTCTTGCAACTGCAATGATAGTTCGTACATCTTGCACAAAGGCAGAGCTTTTAAGGAGAAATTAAATAGTTCCTATGTTGCACAAAAATGAAGTGCTTCAAACAAACACATACTTTGCATGCACAGAGAAGAGGTGGAATATATGTAAGACTGGAGACACAGGTGAAATGAGAAATAGATTGACTGCTTCGCTGCCAAGTTTTATACGCCATTTCTTCAGTGCAATACAAGAAAGCACCAAACAGTATAACAAAGTTGTCAATTGCTTTCATAGTCCATTCCCTTTGTTTAGTGCTGTGAAAGGAAGAGCCAAATTACAAAATTGATCAATGATGTTTCAGAAATTTCCCAAAGGGAATAACAAGCAGAGTGTTAAAAACTGCATTTACTCACAGGTTTTGAGCAGGAAACACTGAAATGCTATTAAAGTGCAATATCCTAGGGAACACTGACTCTGTCAAAGATGATCCAAATGGAATTGATGAAAAGTCCCAATTACAAACAACAGAATCAAAATAGGGTGAGGGGACACCCGGATTTGAACCAGGGACCTCTTGATCTGCAGTGAAATGCTCTACCACTGAGCTATATCCCCAGCTTTTCAGTAAAATCAGAATTACAAAATATCAGTACATCATGAAAGAGTGTGAGGAACATACCAAGTTGTGCCAGAAAGTACAACCTTGAAACTGTGGAACAGGAGAAGTAGTCCTTAATATTATTTATTAAAGGAAAACTGGATCATTTAAAAACAGATTTATTTGTTTCATTGTTATTTTATTTGAATAGGCAGTGGTACATAGGACCAATGCCTCTACATACAAGGATTGTTTTGAAACATTCTTAAAGGGGAAGAGGTTTTTACGGGACACCTTATCATTTGAGGATTGGTTACCACAATCACTGAGATGGTGATGAAGTATGATTGTTTTGGGCCAAATTATGGTGGAAAAACATTTCTACGTACCACTACAATTCGGTATTTGGAAGGTACACCCAAACACCCCTTTCGAATACCTTCCATTTAATACATCAGAAAAAGCCATTTTGCGTTTGCAAATGGCCTGATTCTTCAGACCAGCCTTCTTGCAACTGCAATGATAGTTCGTACATCTTGCACGTAGGCAGAGCTTTTAAGGAGAAATTAAATAGTTCCTACGTTGCACAAAAATGAAGTGCTTCAAACAAACACATACTTTGCATGCACAGAGAAGAGGTGGAATATATGTAAGACTGAAGACAGAGGTGAAATGAGAAATAGATTGACTGCTTCGCTGCCAAGTTTTATACGCCATTTCTTCAGTGCAATACAAGAAAGCACCAAACATTATACCAAAGTTGTCAATTGGTTTCATAGTCCATTCCCTTTGTTTAGTGCTATGAAAGGAAGAGCCAAATTCCAAAATTGATCAATGATGTTTCAGAAATTTCCCAAAGGGAATAACAAGCCGAGTGTTAAAAACTGCATTTACTCACAGGTTTTGAGCAGGAAACACTGAAATGCTATTAAAGTGCAATATCCAAGGGAACACTGACTCTGTTAAAGATGATCCAAATGGAATTGATGAAAAGTCCCAATTACAAACAACAGAATCAAAATAGGGTGAGGGGACACCCGGATTTGAACCAGGGACCTCTTGATCTGCAGTTAAATGCTCTACCACTGAGCTACATCCCCAGCTTGTCAGGAAAATCAGAATGACAAAATATCAGTACATCATGAAAGAGTGAGTGGATCATACTAAGTTGTTCCGGAAAGTACAACCTTGAAACTGTGGAACAGGAGAAATAGTCCTTAATATTATTTATTAAAGGAAAACTGGATCATTTAAAAACAGATATTTGTTTCATTGTTATTTTATTTGAATAGGCAGTGGTACATAGAACCAATGCCTCTACATACAATGATTGTTTTGAAACATTCTGAAAGGGGAAGAGGTTTTTGCGGGACACCTTATCATTTGAGGATTGGTTACCACAATCACTGAGATGGTGATGAAGTATGATTGTTTTGGGCCAAATTATGGTGGAAAAACATTTCTTTGTACCACTACAATTCGGTATTTGGAAGGTACACCCAAACACCCCTTTCGAATACCTTCCATTTAATACATCAGAAAAAGCCATTTTGCGTTTGCAAATGGCCTGATTCTTCAGACCAGCCTTCTTCCAACTGCAATGATAGTTCGTACATCTTGCACGTAGGCAGAGCTTTTAAGGAGAAATTAAATAGTTCCTATGTTGCACAAAAATGAAGTGCTTCAAACAAACACATACTTTGCATGCACAGAGAAGAGGTGGAATATATGTAAGACTGGAGACACAGGTGAAATGAGAAATAGATTGACTGCTTCGCTGCCAAGTTTTATACGCCATTTCTTCAGTGCAATACAAGAAAGCACCAAACAGTATAACAAAGTTGTCAATTGGTTTCATAGTCCATTCCCTTTGTTTAGTGCTGTGAAAGGAAGAGCCGAATTCCAAAATTGATTAATGATGTTTCATAAATTTACCAAAGGGAATACCAAGCAGAGTGTTAAAAACTGCATTTACTCACAGGTTTTAAGCAGGAAACATTGAAATGCTATTAAAGTGCAATATCCAAGGGAACACTGACTCTGTCAAAGATGATTCAAATGGAATTGATGAAAAGTCCCAATTACAAACAACAGAATCAAAATAGGGTGAGGGGACACCCGGATTTGAACCAGGGACCTCTTGATCTGCAGTCAAATGCTCTACCACTGAGCTATATCCCCATCTTTTCAGTAAAATCAGAATGACAAAATATCAGTACATCATGAAAGAGTGTGAGGATCATACTAAGTTGTGCCAGAAAGTACAACCTTGAAACTGTGGAACAGGAGAAGTAGTCCTTAATATTATTTATTAAAGGAAAACTGGATCATTTAAAAACAGATATTTGTTTCATTGTGATTTTATTTGAATAGGCAGTGGTACATAGGACCAATGCCTCTACATACAATGATTGTTTTGAAACATTCTTAAAGGGGAAGAGGTTTTTACGGGACACCTTATCATTTGAGGATTGGTTACCACAATCACTGAGATGGTGATGAAGTATGATTGTTTTGGGCCAAATTATGGTGGAAAAACATTTCTACGTACCACTACAATTCGGTATTTGGAAGGTACACCCAAACAACCCTTTCGAATACCTTCCATTTAATACATCAGAAAAAGCCATTTTGCGTTTCCAAATGGCTAGATTCTTCAGACCAGCCTTCTTGCAACTGCAATGATAGTTCGTACATCTTGCAAGTAGACAGAGCTTTTAAGGAGAAATTAAATGGTTCCTACGTTGCACAAAAATGAAGTGCTTCAAACAAACATATACTTTGCATGCACAGAGAAGAGGTGGAATATATGTAAGACTGAAGACAGAGGTGAAATGAGAAATAGATTGACTGCTTCGCTGCCAAGTTTTATACGCCATTTCTTCAGTGCAATACAAGAAAGCACCAAACAGTATAACAAAGTTGTCAATTGGTTTCATAGTCCATTCCCTTTGTTTAGTGCTATGAAAGGAAGAGCCGAATTCCAAAATTGATCAATGATGTTTCAGAAATTTCCCAAAGGGAATACCAAGCCGAGTGTTAAAAACTGCATTTACTCACAGGTTTTGAGCAGGAAACACTGAAATGCTATTAAACTGCAATATCCAAGGGAACACTGACTCTGTTAAAGATGATTCAAATGGAATTGATGAAAAGTCCCAATTACAAACAACAGAATCAAAATAGGGTGAGGGGACACCCGGATTTGAACCAGGGACCTCTTGATCTGCAGTCAAATGCTCTACCACTGAGGTATATCCCCAGCTTTTCAGTAAAATCAGAATGACAAAATATCAGTACATCATGAAAGAGTGTGAGGATCATACTAAGTTGTGCCAGAAAGTACAACCTTGAAACTGTGGAACAGGAGAAGTAGTCCTTAATATTATTTATTAAAGGAAAACTGGATCATTTAAAAAACAGATTTATTTGTTTCATTGTAATTTTATTTGAATAGGCAGTGGTACATAGGACCAATGCCTCTACATACAATGATTGTTTTGAAACATTCTTAAAGGGGAAGAGGTTTTTACGGGACACCTTATCATTTGAGGATTGGTTACCACAAACACGGAGATGGTGATGAAGTATGATTGATTTAGGCCAAATTATGGTGGAAAAACATTTCTAAGTACCACTACAATTCGGTATTTGGAAGGTACACCCAAACACCCCTTTCGAATACCTTCCATTTAATACATCAGAAAAAGCCATTATGCGTTTGCAAATGGCCTGATTCTTCAGACCAGCCTTCTTGCAACTGCAATGATAGTTCGTACATCTTGCACGTAGGCAGAGCTTTTAAGGAGAAATTAAATAGTTCCTATGTTGCACAAAAATGAAGTGCTTCAAACAAACACATACTTTGCATGCACAGAGAAGAGGTGGAATATATGTAAGACTGGAGACACAGGTGAAATGAGAAATAGATTGACTGCTTCGCTGCCAAGTTTTATACGCCATTTCTTCAGTGCAATACAAGAAAGCACCAAACAGTATAACAAAGTTGTCAATTGCTTTCATAGTCCATTCCCTTTGTTTAGTGCTGTGAAAGGAAGAGCCAAATTACAAAATTGATCAATGATGTTTCAGAAATTTCCCAAAGGGAATAACAAGCAGAGTGTTAAAAACTGCATTTACTCACAGGTTTTGAGCAGGAAACACTGAAATGCTATTAAAGTGCAATATCCAAGGGAACACTGACTCTGTCAAAGATGATCCAAATGGAATTGATGAAAAGTCCCAATTACAAACAACAGAATCAAAATAGGGTGAGGGGACACCCGGATTTGAACCAGGGACCTCTTGATCTGCAGTGAAATGCTCTACCACTGAGCTATATCCCCAGCTTTTCAGTAAAATCAGAATGACAAAATATCAGTACATCATGAAAGAGTGTGAGGATCATACCAAGTTGTGCCAGAAAGTACAACCTTGAAACTGTGGAACAGGAGAAGTAGTCCTTAATATTATTTATTAAAGGAAAACTGGATCATTTAAAAACAGATTTATTTGTTTCATTGTTATTTTATTTGAATAGGCAGTGGTACATAGGACCAATGCCTCTACATACAATGATTATTTTGAAACATTCTTAAAGGGGAAGAGGTTTTTACGGGACACCTTATCATTTGAGGATTGGTTAACACAATCACTGAGATGGTGATGAAGTATGATTGTTTTGGTCCAAATTATGGTGGAAAAACATTTCTAGGTACCACTACAATTCGGTATTTGGAAGGCACACCCAAACACCCCTTTCGAATACCTTCCATTTAATACATCAGAAAAAGCCATTATGCGTTTGCAAATGGCCTGATTCTTCAGACCAGCCTTCTTGCAACTGCAATGATAGTTCGTACATCTTGCACGTAGGCAGAGCTTTTAAGGAGAAATTAAATAGTTCCTACGTTGCACAAAAATGAAGTGCTTCAAACAAACACATACTTTGCATGCACAGAGAAGAGGTGGAATATATGTAAGACTGAAGACAGAGGTGAAATGAGAAATAGATTGACTGCTTCGCTGCCAAGTTTTATACGCCATTTCTTCAGTGCAATACAAGAAAGCACCAAACAGTATAACAAAGTTGTCAATTGGTTTCATAGTCCATTCCCTTTGTTTAGTGCTATGAAAGGAAGAGCCGAATTCCAAAATTGATCAATGATGTTTCAGAAATTTCCCAAAGGGAATAACAAGCCGAGTGTTAAAAACTGCATTTACTCACAGGTTTTGAGCAGGAAACACTGAAATGCTATTAAAGTTCAATATCCAAGGGAACACTGACTCTGTTAAAGATGATCCAAATGGAATTGATGAAAAGTCCCAATTACAAACAACAGAATCAAAATAGGGTGAGGGGACTCCCGGATTTGAACCAGGGACCTCTTGATCTGCAGTTAAATGCTCTACCACTGAGCTACATCCCCAGCTTGTCAGGAAAATCAGAATGACAAATTATCAGTACATCATGAAAGAGTGAGTGGATCATACTAAGTTGTTCCGGAAAGTACAACCTTGAAACTGTGGAACAGGAGAAATAGTCCTTAATATTATTGATTAAAGGAAAACTGGATCATTTAAAAACAGATTTATTTGTTTCATTGTTATTTTATTTGAATAGGCAGTGGTACATAGGACCAATGCCTCTACATACAATGATTGTTTTGAAACATTCTTAAAGGGGAAGAGGTTTTTACGGGACACCTTATCATTTGAGGATTGGTTACCACAATCACGGAGATGGTGATGAAGTATGATTGTTTTGGGCCAAATTATGGTGGAAAAATATTTCTACGTACCACTACAATTCGGTATTTGGAAGGTACACCCAAACACCCCTTTCGAATACCTTCCATTTAATACATCAGAAAAAGCCATTTTGCGTTTGCAAATGGCCTGATTCTTCAGACCAGCCTTCTTGCAACTGCAATGATAGTTCGTACATCTTGCACGTAGGCAGAGCTTTTAAGGAGAAATTAAATAGTTCCTATGTTGCACAAAAATGAAGTGCTTCAAACAAACACATACTTTTCATGCACAGAGAAGAGGTGGAATATATGTAAGACTGGAGACACAGGTGAAATGAGAAATAGATTGACTGCTTCGCTGCCAAGTTTTATACGCCATTTCTTCAGTGCAATACAAGAAAGCACCAAACAGTATAACAAAGTTGTCAATTGCTTTCATAGTCCATTCCCTTTGTTTAGTGCTGTGAAAGGAAGAGCCAAATTACAAAATTGATCAATGATGTTTCAGAAATTTCCCAAAGGGAATAACAAGCAGAGTGTTAAAAACTGCATTTACTCACAGGTTTTGAGCAGGAAACACTGAAATGCAATTAAAGTGCAATATCCTAGGGAACACTGACTCTGTCAAAGATGATCCAAATGGAATTGATGAAAAGTCCCAATTACAAACAACAGAATCAAAATAGGGTGAGGGGACACCCGGATTTGAACCAGGGACCTCTTGATCTGCAGTGAAATGCTCTACCACTGAGCTATATCCCCAGCTTTTCAGTAAAATCAGAATGACAAAATATCAGTACATCATGAAAGAGTGTGAGGATCATACCAAGTTGTGCCAGAAAGTACAACCTTGAAACTGTGGAACAGGAGAAGTAGTCCTTAATATTATTTATTAAAGGAAAACTGGATCATTTAAAAACAGATGTATTTGTTTCATTGTTATTTTATTTGAATAGGCAGTGGTACATAGGACCAATGCCTCTACATACAATGATTATTTTGAAACATTCTTAAAGGGGAAGAGGTTTTTACGGGACACCTTATCATTTGAGGATTGGTTACCACAATCACTGAGATGGTGATGAAGTATGATTGTTTTGGGCCAAATTATGGTGGAAAAACATTTCTACGTACCACTACAATTCGGTATTTGGAAGGTACACCCAAAACCCCTTTCAAATACCTTCCATTTAATACATCAGAAAAAGCCATTTTGCGTTTGCAAATGGCCTGATTCTTCAGACCAGCCTTCTTGCAACTGCAATGATAGTTCGTACATCTTGCACGTAGGCAGAGCTTTTAAGGAGAAATTAAATAGTTCCTACGTTGCACAAAAATGAAGTGCTTCAAACAAACACATACTTTGCATGCACAGAGAAGAGGTGGAATATATGTAAGACTGGAGACACAGGTGAAATGAGAAATAGATTGACTGCTTCGCTGCCAAGTTTTATACGCCATTTCGTCAGTGCAATACAAGAAAGCACCAAACAGTATAACAAAGTTGTCAATTGCTTTCATAGTCCATTCCCTTTGTTTAGTGCTGTGAAAGGAAGAGCCAAATTACAAAATTGATCAATGATGTTTCAGAAATTTCCCAAAGGGAATAACAAGCAGAGTGTTAAAAACTGCATTTACTCACAGGTTTTGAGCAGGAAACACTGAAATGCTATTAAAGTGCAATATCCAAGGGAACACTGACTCTGTCAAAGATGATCCAAATGGAATTGATGAAAAGTCCCAATTATAAACAACAGAATCAAAATAGGGTGAGGGGACACCCGGATTTGAACCAGGGACCTCTTGATCTGCAGTCAAAAGCTCTACCACTGAGCTATATCCCCAGCTTTTCAGTAAAATCAGAATGACAAAATATCAGTACATCATGAAAGAGTGTTAGGATCATACTAAGTTGTGCCAGAAAGTACAACCTTGAAACTGTGGAACAGGAGAAGTAGTCCTTAATATTATTTATTAAAGGAAAACTGGATCATTTAAAAAACAGATGTATTTGTTTCATTGTTATTTTATTTGAATAGGCAGTGGTACATAGGATCAATGCCTCTACATACAATGATTGTTTTGAAACATTCTTAAAGGGGAAGAGGTTTTTACGGGACACCTTATCATTTGAGGATTGGTTAACACAATCACTGAGATGGTGATGAAGTATGATTGTTTTGGTCCAAATTATGGTGGAAAAACATTTCTAGGTACCACTACAATTCGGTATTTGGAAGGCACACCCAAACACCCCTTTCGAATACCTTCCATTTAATACATCAGAAAAAGCCATTATGCGTTTGCAAATGGCCTGATTCTTCAGACCAGCCTTCTTGCAACTGCAATGATAGTTCGTACATCTTGCACGTAGGCAGAGCTTTTAAGGAGAAATTAAATAGTTCCTACGTTGCACAAAAATGAAGTGCTTCAAACAAACACATACTTTGCATGCACAGAGAAGAGGTGGAATATATGTAAGACTGAAGACAGAGGTGAAATGAGAAATAGATTGAATGCTTCGCTGCCAAGTTTTATACGCCATTTCTTCAGTGCAATACAAGAAAGCACCAAACAGTATAACAAAGTTGTCAATTGGTTTCATAGTCCATTCCCTTTGTTTAGTGCTATGAAAGGAAGAGCCAAATTCCAAAATTGATCAATGATGTTTCAGAAATTTCCCAAAGGGAATAACAAGCCGAGTGTTAAAAACTGCATTTACTCACAGGTTTTGAGCAGGAAACACTGAAATGCTATTAAAGTGCAATATCCAAGGGAACACTGACTCTGTCAAAGATGATCCAAATGGAATTGATGAAAAGTCCCAATTACAAACAACAGAATCAAAATAGGGTTAGGGGACACCCGGATTTGAACCAGGGACCTCTTGATCTGCAGTCCATTGCTTTTCCTCTGAGCTATATCCCCAGCTTTTTGGTAAAATCAGAATGACAAAATATGAGTACATCATGAAAGAGTGTGAGGATCATACTAAGTGGTGCCAGAAAGTACAACCTTGAAACTGTGGAACAGGAGAAGTAGTCCTTAATATTATTTATTAAAGGAAAACAGGATCATTTAAAAAACAGATATATTTGTTTAATTGTTATTTTATTTGAATAGGCAGTGGTACATAGAACCAATGCCTCTACATACAATGATTATTTTGAAACATTCTTAAAGAAGAAGAGGTTTTTATGGGACACCTTATCATTTGAGGATTGGTTACCACAATCACAGAGATGGTGATGAAGTATGATTGTTTTGGGCCAAATTATGGTGGAAAAACATTTCTACGTACCACTACAATTCGGTATTTGGAAGGTACACCCAAACACCCCTTTCGAATACCTTCCATTTAATACATCAGAAAAAGCCATTTTGCGTTTGCAAATGGCCTGATTCTTCAGACCAGCCTTCTTGCAACTGCAATGATAGTTCGTACATCTTGCACGTAGGCAGAGCTTTTAAGGAGAAATTAAATAGTTCCTATGTTGCACAAAAATGAAGTGCTTCAAACAAACACATACTTTGCATGCACAGAGAAGAGGTGGAATATATGTAAGACTGGAGACACAGGTGAAATGAGAAATAGATTGACTGCTTCGCTGCCAAGTTTTATACGCCATTTCTTCAGTGCAATACAAGAAAGCACCAAACAGTATAACAAAGTTGTCAATTGCTTTCATAGTCCATTCCCTTTGTTTAGTGCTGTGAAAGGAAGAGCCAAATTACAAAATTGATCAATGATGTTTCAGAAATTTCCCAAAGGGAATAACAAGCAGAGTGTTAAAAACTGCATTTACTCACAGGTTTTGAGCAGGAAACACTGAAATGCTATTAAAGTGCAATATCCTAGGGAACACTGACTCTGTCAAAGATGATCCAAATGGAATTGATGAAAAGTCCCAATTACAAACAACAGAATCAAAATAGGGTGAGGGGACACCCGGATTTGAACCAGGGACCTCTTGATCTGCAGTGAAATGCTCTACCACTGAGCTATATCCCCAGCTTTTCAGTAAAATCAGAATGACAAAATATCAGTACATCATGAAAGAGTGTGAGGATCATACCAAGTTGTGCCAGAAAGTACAACCTTGAAACTGTGGAACAGGAGAAGCAGTCCTTAATATTATTTATTAAAGGAAAACTGGATCATTTAAAAACAGATGTATTTGTTTCATTGTTATTTTATTTGAATAGGCAGTGGTACATAGGACCAATGCCTCTACATACAATGATTATTTTGAAACATTCTTAAAGGGGAAGAGGTTTTTACGGGACACCTTATCATTTGAGGATTGGTTACCACAATCACTGAGATGGTGATGAAGTATGATTGTTTTGGGCCAAATTATGGTGGAAAAACATTTCTACGTACCACTACAATTCGGTATTTGGAAGGTACACCCAAACACCCCTTTCGAATACCTTCCATTTAATACATCAGAAAAAGCCATTTTGCGTTTGCAAATGGCCTGATTCTTCAGACCAGCCTTCTTGCAACTGCAATGATAGTTCGTATATCTTGCTCGTAGGCAGAGCTTTTAAGGAGAAATTAAATAGTTCCTACGTTGCACAAAAATGAAGTGCTTCAAACAAACACATACTTTGCATGCACAGAGAAGAGGTGGAATATATGTAAGACTGAAGACACAGGTGAAATGAGAAATAGATTGACTGCTTCGCTGCCAAGTTTTATACGCCATTTCTTCAGTGCAATACAAGAAAGCACCAAACAGTATAACAAAGTTGTCAATTGGTTTCATAGTCCATTCCCTTTGTTTATGCTGTAAAAGGAAGAGCCGAATTCCAAAATTGATCAATGATGTTTCAGAAATTTCCCAAAGGGAATAACAAGCCGAGTGTTAAAAACTGCATTTACTCACAGGTTTTGAGATGCAAACACTGTAATGCCATTAAAGTGCAATATCCAAGGGAACACTGACTCTGTCAAAGATGATCCAAATGGAATTGATGGAAAGTCAAAATTACAAACAACAGAATCAAAATAGGGTGAGGGGACACCAGGATTTGAACCAGGGACCTGTTGATCTGCAGTCAAATGCTCTACCACTGAGCTATATCCCCAGCTTTTCAGTAAAATCAGAATGAAAAAATATCAGTACATCATGAAAGAGTGAGAGGATCATACTAAGTTGTTCCGGAAAGTACAACCTTGAAACTGTGGAACAGGAGAAGTAGTCCTTAATATTATTTATTAAAGGAAAACTGGATCATTTAAAAAACAGATATTTGTTTCATTGTTATTTTATTTGAATAGGCAGTGGTACATAGGACCAATGCCTCTACATACAATGATTGTTTTGAAACATTCTTAAAGGGGAAGAGGTTTTTACGGGACACCTTATCATTTGAGGATTGGTTACCACAATCACTGAGATGGTGATGAAGTATGATTGTTTTGGGCCAAATTATGGTGGAAAAACATTTCTACGTACCACTACAATTCGGTATTTGGAAGGTACACCCAAACACCCCTTTCGAATACCTTCCATTTAATACATCAGATAAAGCCATTTTGCGTTTGCAAATGGCCTGATTCTTCAGACCAGCCTTCTTGCAACTGCAATGATAGTTCGTACATCTTGCACGTAGGCAGAGCTTTTAAGGAGAAATTAAATAGTTCCTACGTTGCACAAAAATGAAGTGCTTCAAACAAACACATACTTTGCATGCACAGAGAAGAGGTGGAATATATGTAAGACTGAAGACACAGGTGAAATGAGAAATAGATTGACTGCTTCGCTGCCAAGTTTTATACGCCATTTCTTCAGTGCAATACAAGAAAGCACCAAACAGTATAACAAAGTTGTCAATTGGTTTAATAGTCTATTCCCTTTGTTTAGTGCTGTGAAAGGAAGAGCCGAATTCCAAAATTGATCAATGATGTTTCAGAAATTTCCCAAAGGGAATAACAAGCCGACTGTTAAAAACTGCATTCACTCACAGGTTTTGAGCAGGAAACACTGAAATGCTATTAAAGTGCAATATCCAAGGGAACACTGACTCTGTCAATGATGATCCAAATAGAATTGATGAAAAGTCCCAATTACAAACAACAGAATCAAAATAGGGTGAGAGGACACCCGGATTTGAACCAGGGACCTCTTGATCTGCAGTCAAATGCTCTACCACTGAGCTATATCCCCAGATTTTCAGTAAAATCAGAATGACAAAATATCAGTACATCATGAAAGAGTGTGAGTATCATACTAAGTTGTGCCAGAAAGTACAACCTTGAAACTGTGGAACAGGAGAATTAGTCCTTAATATTATTTATTAAAGGAAAACTGGATCATTTAAAAAACAGATTTATTTGTTTCATTGTTATTTTATTTGAATAGGCAGTGGTACATAGGACCAATGCCTCTACATACAATGATTGTTTTGAAACATTCTTAAAGGGGAAGAGGTTTTTACGGGACACCTTATCATTTGAGGATTGGTTACCACAATCACAGAGATGATGATGAAGTATGTTTGTTTTGGGCCAAATTATGGTGGAAAAACATTTCTACGTACCACTACAATTCGGTATTTGGAAGGTACACGCAAACACCCCTTTCGAATACCTTCCATTTAATATTTCAGAAAAAGCCATTTTGCGTTTGCAAATGGCCTGATTCTTCAGACCAGCCTTCTTGCAACTGCAATGATAGTTCGTACATCTTGCACGTAGGCAGAGCTTTTAAGGAGAAATTAAATAGTTCCTACGTTGCACAAAAATGAAGTGCTTCAAACAAACACATACTTTGCATGCACAGAGAAGAGGTGGAATATATGTAAGACAAAAGACACAGGTGAAATGAGAAATAGATTGACTGCTTCGCTGCCAAGTTTTATACGCCATTTCTTAAGTGCAATACAAGAAAGCACAAAACAGTATAACAAAGTTGTCAATTGATTTCATAGTCCATTCCCTTTGTTTAGTGCTGTGAAAGGAAGAGCCGAATTCCAAAATTGATCAATGATGTTTCAGAAATTTCCCAAAGGGAATAACAAGCCGACTGTTAAAAACTACATTCACTCACAGGTTTTGAGCAGGAAACAGTGAAATGCTATTAAAGTGCAATATCCAAGGGAACACTGACTCTGTCAAAGATGATCCAAATAGAATTGATGAAAAGTCCCAATTACAAACAACAGAATCAAAATAGGGTGAGAGGACACCCGGATTTGAACCAGGGACCTCTTGATCTGCAGTCAAAAGCTCTACCACTGAGCTATATCCCCAGCTTTGCAGTAAAATCAGAATGACAAAATATCAGTACATCATGAAAGAGTGTTAGGATCATACTAAGTTGTGCCAGTCAGTACAACCTTGAAACTGTGGAACAGGAGAAGTAGTCCTTAATATTATTTATTAAAGGAAAACTGGATCATTTAAAAAACAGATGTATTTGTTTCATTGTTATTTTATTTGAATAGGCAGTGGTACATAGGACCAATGCCTCTACATACAATGATTGTTTTGAAACATTCTTAAAGGGGAAGAGGTTTTTACGGGACACCTTATCATATGGCCAGGATGCCCGCCACCCCCTCCCAACATACATCCCCAAGGATGGGAAGTCGGACAATCGTTGAACTTTTGGAAGACGGGAGGGAGTCACCCTCCCGGCCGTATTTATTAAAATATGAAACAAAATGTAAAACATTAAATTAAAAGTTTCATCATTATGCATTATGTACAATTTGACATTTATCACATTTCGATGCAGTCATGTACTTTTGGCTAACATCCAGAAAATGCATACACTCTAATTCAAATTGTACATCCTAGCATTAAGGGCCAATGGCAAGGTCTTAACCGGTGTCAGATCCCTACTACCAAACTCCCGCCCTCACCGTGTGAGCGGCGCATGCGCAGAGGGCTCTACCCTCATTGCCAACTGTAACTTCCCCTGTCGTGGTGGGGGCCCCCTTTCTACTCGACGCCATCTTAACGGTCGTCCGAGTTCCCGTATGAGGTCTCTGTAGGAAGGACAGCATGGACTCTCCCCCCCACCCCATACTCTCTATCCGCCGTCGCGGATATCCGGCCCCGGGAAATTAGTCAGGAGGGGCATTTAAGCGCCTCTCCCCCTGGGAGGGGCCCATGGCCATCTCCCCCTAGGCGCCCCATCCTTAGTGGGTGCCGCCTCCCCGTGGAAGGGGCCAATGGCCGTCTTCCCCCGGGCGCTCCCATCCATTGTGTGTGGCGCCCCACTCTAGGGACCTTTAAATTCCTGCTCACCGATCATGACCTTACCGCCCGACAAATAAATACAACAGTTGTTTACCTACTAAAAAGAAAAAAAAACATTCCACATCATCTTACTGCTATTACTGATCATTCCTGCAAGAAGAAATTTCTCCAATGCAAACCATATTTACATTCTCAACATTCCTTTATTCACTCTACCAAGGGAAAGGAAAGGCCTATATTTTCATCACTCAGAAAACTTTATTTTCTCCAAACATTTGCTATCAGGGGCTGGTGGGTGGGTCAAAATTGCTGCTTTTTCCGTCGAGGGCTCACGAGCAACGAGTGGGTGCAGCCTTCCGATCTGAGGAACAAGAGGACGATCTTCTGGGTTCCCGCTCCTTTATCCTTCTGCGGGAGGGCGTGTACCCGTCCCTGATACGCCTACTGGGCGTGGTCTTCCTTCGAGGTGTCTAGGACAACCCCTCTCGGGCGGGGGAAGGCGCGCTCCGGCTACGCCGCTTTGGGCATAGCAGCCGGGCCACGCCCACCCCGCCCAAAATGGCTTCCCGGGAGGTTCGGGCACCCATCCATACGTTCGGGGGGACCGAGCGGTCGCCCCTTTCCATATGGCCGGGATGCCCGCCACCCCCTCCCAACACACATCCCCAAGGATGGGAAGTCGGACAATCGTTGAACTTTTGGAAGACGGGAGGGAGTCACCCTCCCGGCCGTATTTATTAAAATATGAAACAAAATTTAAAACATTAAATTAAAAGTTTCATCATTATGCATTATGTACAATTTGACATTTATTACATTTCGATGCAGTCATGTACTTTTGGCTAACATCCTGAAAATGCATACACTCTAATTCAAATTGTACATCCTAGCATTAAGGGCCAACGGCAAGGTCTTAACCGCTGTCAGATCCCTACTACCAAACTCCCGCCCTCACCGTGTGAGCGGCGCATGCGCAGAGGGTTCTACCCTCATTGCCAACTGTAACTTCCCTTGTCGTGGTGGGGGCCCCCTTTCTACTCGACGCCATCTTAAGGGTCGTCCGAGTTCCCGTATGAGGTCTCTGTAGGAAGCACAGCGTGGACTCTCCCCCCCACCCCATACTCTCTATCCGCCGTCGCGGATATCCGGCCCCCGGGAAATTAGTCAGGAGGGGCATTTAACCGCCTCCCCCCTGGGAGGGGCCCATGGCCATCTCCCCCTAGGCGCCCCATCCTTAGTGGGTGCCGCCTCCCCGTGGAAGGGGCCAATGGCCGTCTTCCCCCGGGCGCTCCCATCCATTGTGGGTGGCGCCCCACTCTAGGGACCTTTAAATTCCTGCTCACCGATCATGACCTTACCGCCACAGACCGGATAGTTGACCGACTATCCGGTCCCCCCAACTCCTCCTATAGGTCATACTTCCTCAAACCTCTCAGCCATGCAACCAAATCTCCTATTAGTAAATCATTCCCCTCCCTGGACAGGTGAACCCCATCGTACAGATACATATGGTCACCCCGGATACACCCATGAGGAATGACATGCAACTGTGCAGAACGGAACAGTCTATTAATCCTATTATTGACCCGTTTAACTGAATGGTTCAGAGCTGACACCGAAAGGCCCCCCTACCACCTCCTTCTAGGAATCATGTGGGACCAGGCAATCGTGCACCCCGGGACTCTTTTAGCCAACCAGCTAACAGCCGACAAGATTCGTTCAAGTAACACTCATCTACCCAATGTCACCAAATCGTTGCCACCCAGGTGTACTATGACTATAGATGGCGGTGACCTATGCCGCCCTAAAAGTCCCTCGAAAAATGACTCAAATTTGTCAAAAACGAGCCCACCTTTCCCATGGAAAGCCACTCTGAACCCGTATTCCCCAGGTGCGTGAATCGCGTCACCTTCCTTGAATACGTCACCGGCGCGCCTCACGTATGAGTGGCCCACGACCCATACCATCCTCTCCCCAGTCGGTGATCTCTGACCGCTGGTCTCTTGATGTAGGGTCGACCTCCAATTCCGCCCTGCATGGCAGGCCCGCGAAACTGCAAAGTAAACAAAAGACATGTCAATTGATCACTTACAACATGTGCAATCGCACATACCTCTTAAAGCAATTCGAGGACCAACGGCGCAATTGTTTCACTTCCTCGGCACTCTGACCCCTGGCTGTAGCCTCAGTAGCAGCCCCTATCCTAAAGGAGTGGGTCCCAAAATTGCACGGGTCCATGCCCGCGTCAGCGATTGCCAGTGCCAGCACCCTCTGAAACTGAAATCTCGTCAGTGGGGTGCCATCCTTGTGTCGGAGCAAGCTCCCCCCCCAAGCGGCCGCTCTCAGCGCCAAATAGTCTTCCACACACTTCAACGGGCAGACGGGGGACCCTCGCTTGCGCTGTACGACCACACTATCTCCCATAGCCCCCTGGTCGGTCTTGGACCTGGCTATCATGATTACCATCGAATCACCCCTTATCTGGATGTGATCCCTGCACAAACCTCCCTCCATATCTCTCTTGTTCCTTGCGACAAGCTCGCTCACCCTCATGGCCCCATGGAATGCCAATGTGAACGCTGCCCGGAACAGAACTGCTTCGTAATGGGAGGAACACGTCTCGTCCAGCTTTGCTAAAAGCAGAGACAGTCTGTCTAAGCCAATCGGGTGCCTCGTATCTCTCTTGCAACCCTCAAGGCACTGCCAGCCGCGAAGGGCTTTCTTCACCAAAAAAGAACCTGTAGGGTCTTTTATGCCGTGTACCTGGGCCATGAATGAAATGGCCGCCCTATGCCTACCGGCCGTTGCCACTGATCGGCCCTCCCTGTGTAGTGCAACCAGGTACCCCAGGAAGGATTCCTCCTGCCCCCAATGCAGACTCCCCACAGGACCCAAATATGTGCAATAAGAACGAAACGCTCCTTCGTATGCTTTCCTTGTCCTGGGGGCTAGACTCGCTGCCCGAGGTCTTGTAATCCGAGGCACCGATTAGCCACATTGCTTCTGGGAATGGTGCTGCCTCTAAGTCTGCTGTGGGCAGATAACCCCTGAATGCCTGCATACGTGAACGAGAGAGAGCATCAGCCGCATGATTCAGTACACCTGGCACATGTTTCGCCCTGAACAGTACATTCAATCTCATGCACAGCAGCACAATCTCTTTCAACAATCTCAACATCATTTTGCAGCGTGCTGCCTGTCGGTTAATGCACTCTACGACAGTCATATTGTCAGACCAAAACACCACTGAGCGGCCCCTGAAGTCCTCGGCCCATGTCGTCAGAGCAACCCAGATGGGGAATAACTCCAGGAACCCAATGTTACCTGTGAGGCCGTCAGAGTGCCACCAAGTTGGCCATGTTTGTGCCGACCATCGATCACCCAAGATGGCGCCAAAACCCACGCTCCCTGCCGAGTCGGTCCATAGACCCAATTCCTCCGAAGACTCTGGCGGGGAACTCCAGACGACTCTACCGTTGAAGTCTGCCAGAAATGCCAACCAAATACGCATATCCTGGCGAACCTCTCCAGACAGTCTCGTACGGTGGTGAGCCTCTTTGAGACCACCCATAGCCTGCGCGATAGAGCGCGAAAACGGGCGGGCCATAGGAATCACCCTTAAGGCAAAATTAAGCTGACCCACTGTTCGTTGTAACTGGTGCAGGGTCACTTTCTCCCCACCCAGGCATTGCCTCAAGGAAGCCCGGAACTTGGTCACTTTGTCTACTGGTAATCGGAAACACCCCTCCACAGAATCGAGCTCAATACCCAGAAACTCCAGTGAAGTAGATGGTCCAACCGTCTTACCTGGTGCCAATGGGACACCGAATTCATTCATGAGGATGCAGAAATCATACAGCGCCTGTGCGCAATTCATATCATCGGCTGCCCCCAAAAACAGAAAATCATCCAGATAATGCATAACATGTCTATGCCCTGTGGCCTCTGTAAATGCCCATTCCAAAAAACAGCTAAACATCTCAAAATATGCACATGAAATGGAACAACCCATGGGCATGCATTTGTCCATGTAATAATTTCCCTGAAATGCAAAACCTAGCAGGCGCTGATCCTGCGGGTGCACCGGAAGCAACCGGAATGCTGATTCGATATCACATTTCGCCATCAGCGCCCCAGGGCCTAGGTGGCTCAACATGGCCACGGCATCGTCGAACGATGCGTATCGTACCGAACAAACTTCTGGGTCTATGGCATCATTCACCGAGGAACCCCTGGGAGCAGAAAGGTTATGTATGAGTCTAAACTCCCCCGGATCTTTCTTCGGGACAACCCCTAACGGGGAACATATGAAATCGGCCAACGGCGGGCAGGAAAAGGGGCCAGCCACTCGTCCGAAACTGACTTCTTTTGCTATTTTCTTTTCTGCCACGCTTGGGTTGTGCTGTACCGATAACTGGTTTCTACAAAAGGAATTCCCCCGAACTTCCCCCACCAGGATGTGGAAGCCATGTAAGAATCCCTTCCTCAACACCCCAGCGGACACATGATCAGGGTATTTGTTTAACCACGGAATCATAACCATTAGATCAACTGATGTAGGCAATCGGTTACAAAGGTCCACCTCACTCCTGATTAGGTCCTCCTTTTCCACCCGTCCCGCCATTCTTTGATCTACATGCACTTTCCGGGTGTGAGGAATTCCCACAGCCGGCACACACATGCTTAAACTTGCATGTCCCCTGTGGTCTGTTACAATTGCCTCGATTGAAGCCCCAACAGACCCCTCCTTGTCCGCCCTTCCCGCCAACTCTAGGCTGATAGCCCCCACCTGTGCCTGCTCGAAAGGGCACCCCGGGCTTTTGGCGGACAACTCCGGACCCGCTCCCGCCTGGCGAGGACGTACCTGTCGCCCCTGGCAGGAGTTGCTTGTGCCATGACACCGAGTCCAAACAATCCCAAGACAGAGAAGCATCATATTCCTTTGCTTTACGGAACTTCATGTCATAGCCTTTCCATTCTTCCCCCTCATACATTGAATAAAAATCCATAATGCGATTCTGATAGCAAACCAACTCAGTCATAACATCAGGTTTACGTTCCCCCATAACTGCGGTAAATATAGAGAAGGCCTTAACCCAGTTCGTCACTGTCTCTTCCACCCTGAACTCGGCCATCTTGGCGCGCCATACACTAGGGTGCCACAAATCTTTCTGCGTTTTAGCATACTCCATCTCACGATGGTCCGTTAACAATGAAAACATGTTGACATACTTGTCTCCCCATATTAACTCTTTCGTGGCCAAGGGAACGTGCTGTGCAACCTTTTCCCGCCTAGAGGGTATCGAGCCCTCCCCCACCATTGGCAATGCGAGCTTACCCGGATCGGCTATTGTTGTCGCAATCTTCTCTTGACCAGCTGCTGGTACTCCTGGCGCCACCTGTGGGGGAACAAGAGGAACACTCGCTTTCGCGACATCTCTCGATTGCCGCAACTGCTTCATTAACACTCTGGCCTCTTCGGCCGGATCTCCCGGGGTCGCTGTGCCCCCCACCTTTGTTTTAAGCCATGCGGTCAACTGAGCGGCCAATTCTGGGGGCATTTCATCATCCTCGGTCGAGGTGATCACCACTGGGATAGGCTGGCCTAAAACTGGTTCCTGAACCGGGTTACCAGCCGGTACTAGGGGGACGATGGGCGGCACCACTGGTGCCGGGACCCCCCCCCGAGACTGCCCTTTCTTTGACCCGCTTCCCTCTTAACCCGGGAACCACTCCCGGCAAGGCCGGGCCTATTACCTTTTTCGGCTGACCTGGGTCGTTCGTTGTAGCCAATTGCTTCTTTACCTCCGCCAAACCTCTACCGAGCGATTGGACTTGACCGAGCTTTCGGTCCATACACGCCATCCGGTTCGACAACAGGCGTAACATCTTCTCCATCTCGGAACCCTTTCCTGCTTGCTTGCTAGGCATGGTTTCGAGTCCTCCGCCTTTGGTCGATCCACGAGGTCCTGAAATCTGTGTCGAAACTGAAAGATAGAAACAGGATTACCACGTTCAAAATTGCTGCTTGTTCCGTCGAGGGCTCACGAGCAACGAGTGGGTGCAGCCTTCCGATCCGAGGAACAAGAGGACGATCTTCTCGGTTCCCGCTGCTTTATCCTTCTGCGGGAGGGCGTGTACCCGTCCCTGATACGCCTACTGGGCGTTGTCTTCCTTCGAGGTGTCTAGGACAACCCCTCTCGGGCGGGGGAAGGCGCGCTCCGGCTACGCCGCTTTGGGCATACCAGCCGGGCCACGCCCACCCCGCCCAAAATGGCTTCCCGGGAGGTTCGGGCCCCCATCCATACGTTCGGGGGGACCGAGCGGTCGCCCCTTTCCATTTGAGGATTGGTTACCACAATCACGGAGATGATGATGAAGTATGATTGTTTTGGGCCAAATTAAGGTGGAAAAACATTTCTACGTACCACTACAATTCGGTATTTGGAAGGTACACCCAAACACCCCTTTCGAATACCTTCCATTTAATACATCAGAAAAAGCCATTTTGCGTTTGCAAATGGCCTGATTCTTTAGACCAGCCTTCTTGCAACTGCAATGATAGTTCGTACATCTTGCACGTAGGCAGAGCTTTTAAGGAGAAATTAAATAGTTCCTACGTTGCACAAAAATGAAGTGCTTCAAACAAACACATACTTTGCATGCACAGAGAAGAGGTGGAATATATGTAAGACTGAAGACACAGGTGAAATGAGAAATAGATTGACTGCTTCGCTGCCAAGTTTTATACGCTATTTCTTCAGCGCAATACAAAAAGCACCAAACAGTATGACGAAGTTGTCAATTGGTTTCATAGTCCATTCCCTTTGTTTAGTGCTGTGAAAGGAAGAGCCGAATTCCAAAATTGATCAATGATGTTTCAGAAATTTCCCAAAGGGAATACCAAGCCGAGTGTTAAAAAGTGCATTTACTCACAGGCTTTGAGCAAGAAACACGGAAATGCTAGTAAAGTGCAATATCCAAGGGAACACTGACTCTGTCAAAGATGATCCAAATGGAATTGATGAAAAGTCCCAATTACAAACAACAGCATCAAAATAGGGTGAGGGGACGCCCGGATTTGAACCAGGGACCTCTTGATCTGCAGTCAAATGCTCTACCACTTAGCTATATCCCCAGCTTTTCAGTAAAATTAGAATGACAAAATATCAGTACATCATGAAAGAGTGTGAGGCTCATACTAAGTTGTGCCAGAAAGTACAACCTTGAAACTGTGGAACAGGAGAAGTAGTCCTTAATATTATTTATTAAAGGAAAACTGGATCATTTAAAAAACAGATTTATTTGTTTCATTGTTATTTTATTTGAATAGGCAGTGGTACATAGGACCAATGCCTCTACATACAATGATTGTTTTGAAACATTCTTAAAGGGGAAGAGGTTTTTACGGGACACCTTATCATTTGAGGATTGGTTACCACAATCACAGAGATGATGATGAAGTATGATTGTTTTGGGCCAAATTATGGTGGAAAAACATTTCTACGTACCACTACAATTCGGTATTTGGAAGGTACTCCCAAACACCCCTTTCGAATACCCTCCATTTAATACATCAGAAAAAGCCATTTTGCGTTTGCAAATGGCCTGATTCTTCAGACCAGCCTTCTTGCAACTGCAATGATAGTTCGTACATCTTGCACGTAGGCAGAGCTTTTAAGGAGAAATTAAATAGTTCCTACGTTGCACAAAAATGAAGTGCTTCAAACAAACACATACTTTGCATGCACAGAGAAGAGGTGGAATATATGTAAGACTGAAGACACAGGTGAAATGAGAAATAGATTGACTGCTTCGCTGCCAAGTTTTATATGCCATTTCTTCAGTGCAATACAAGAAAGCACCAAACAGTATAACAAAGTTGTCAATTGGTTTAATAGTCCATTCCCTTTGTTTAGTGCTGTGAAAGGAAGAGCCGAATTCCAAAATTGATCAATGATGTTTCAGAAATTTCCCAAAGGGAATACCAAGCCGAGTGTTAAAAACTGCATTTACTCACAGGTTTTGAGAAGCAAACACTGTAATGCCATTAAAGTGCAATATCCAAGGGAACACTGACTCTGTCAAAGATGATCCAAATGAAATTGATGGAAAGTCCCAATTACAAACAACAGAATCAAAATAGGGTGAGGGGACACCAGGATTTGAACCAGGGACCTCTTGATCTGCAGTCAAATGCTCTACCACTGAGCTATATCCCCAGCTTTAAAGTACAACTAGAATGACAAAATATCAGTACATCA
Organism: Lissotriton helveticus; assembly: GCF_964261635.1. NCBI lineage: Eukaryota > Metazoa > Chordata > Amphibia > Caudata > Salamandridae > Lissotriton > Lissotriton helveticus. The sequence goes on along the minus strand of NC_136058.1, from coordinate 325,206,863 downwards.
TGAAAGAGTGAGAGGATCATACTAAGTTGTTCCGGAAAGTACAACCTTGAAACTGTGGAACAAGAGAAGTAGTCCTTAATATTATTTATTAAAGGAAAACTGGATCATTTAAAAAACAGATATTTGTTTCATTGTTATTTTATTTGAATAGGCAGTGGTACATAGGACCAATGCCTCTACATACAATGATTGTTTTGAAACATTCTTAAAGGGGAAGAGGTTTTTACGGGACACCTTATCATTTGAGGATTGGTTACCACAATCACTGAGATGGTGATGAAGTATGATTGTTTTTGGCCAAATTATGGTGGAAAAACATTTCTACGTACCACTACAATTCTGTATTTGGAAGGCACACCCAAACACCCCTTTCGAATACCTTCCATTTAATACATCAGAAAAAGCCATTTTGCGTTTGCAAATGGCCTGATTCTTCAGACCAGCCTTCTTGCAACTGCAATGATAGTTCGTACATCTTGCACGTAGGCAGAGCTTTTAAGGAGAAATTAAATAGTTCCTACCTTGCACAAAAATGAAGTGCTTCAAACAAACACACACTTTGCATGCACAGAGAAGAGGTGGAATATATTTAAGACTGAAGACACAGGTGAAATGAGAAATAGATTGACTGCTTCTTTTATACGCCATTTCTTCAGTGCAATACAAGAAAGCACCAAACAATATAACAAAGTTGTCAATTGGTTTAATAGTCCATTCCCTTTGTTTAGTGCTGTGAAAGGAAGAGCCGAATTCCAAAATTGATCAATGATGTTTCAGAAATTTCCCAAAGGGAATACCAAGCCGAGTGTTAAAAACTGCATTTACTCACAGGCTTTGAGCAGGAAACACTGAAATGCTATTAAAGTGCAATATCCAAGGGAACACTGACTCTGTCAAAGATGATCCAAATGGAATTGATGAAAAGTCCAAATTACAAACAACAGAATCAAAATAGGGTGAGGGGACACCCGGATTTGAACCAGGAACCACTTCAACTGCAGTCAAATGCTCTACCACTGAGCTATATCCCCAGCCTTTCAGTAAAATCAGAATGACAAAATATCGGTACATCATGAAAGAGTGTGAGGATCATACTAAGTTGTGCCAGAAAGTACAACCTTGAAACTGTGGAACAGGAGAAGTAGTCCTTAATATTATTTATTAAAGGAAAACTGGATCATTTAAAAAACAGATGTATTTGTTTCATTGTTAGTTTATTTGAATAGGCAGTGGTACGTAGGACCAATGCCTCTACATACAATGATTGTTTTGAAACATTCTTAAAGGGGAAGAAGTTTTTATGGGACACCTTATCATTTGAGGATTGGTTACCACAATCACTGAGATGGTGATGAAGTATGATTGTTTTGGGCCAAATTATGGTGGAAAAACATTTCTACGTACCACTACAATTCGGTATTTGGAAGGTACACCCAAACACCCCTTTCGAATACCTTCCATATAATACATCAGAAAAAGCCATTTTGCGTTTGCAAATGGCCTGATTCTTCAGACCAGCCTTCTTGCAACTGCAATGATAGTTCGTACATCTTGCACGTAGGCAGAGCTTTTAAGGAGAAATTAAATAGTTCCTACGTTGCACAAAAATGAAGTGCTGCAAACAAACACACACTTTGCATGCACAGAGAAGAGGTGGAATATATGTAAGACTGAAGACACAGGTGAAATGAGAAATAGATTGAATGCTTCGCTGCCAAGTTTTATACGCCATTTCTTCAGTGCAATACAAGAAAGCACCAAACAGTATAACAAAGTTGTCAATTGGTTTCATAGTCCATTCCCTTTGTTTAGTGCTGTGAAAGGAAGAGCCGAATTCCAAAATTGATCAATGATGTTTCAGAAATTTCCCAAAGGGAATACCAAGCCGAGTGTTAAAAACTGCATTTACTCACAGGTTTTGAGAAGCAAACACTGTAATGCCATTAAAGTGCAATATCCAAGGGAACACTGACTCTGTCAAAGATGATCCAAATGGAATTGATGGAAAGTCCCAATTATAAACAACAGAATCAAAATAGGGTGAGGGGACACCAGGATTTGAACCAGAGACCTCTTGATCTGCAGTCAAATGCTCTACCACTGAGCTATATCCCCAGCTTTACAGTACAACCAGAATGACAAAATATCAGTACATCATGAAAGAGTGAGAGGATCATGCTAAGTTGCTCCGGAAAGTACAACCTTGAAACTGTGGAACAGGAGAAGTAGTCCTTAATATTATTTATTAAAGGAAAACTGGATCATTTAAAAAACAGATATTTGTTTCATTGTTATTTTCTTTGAATAGGCAGTGGTACATAGGACCAATGCCTCTACATACAATGATTGTTTTGAAACATTCTTAAAGGGGAAGAGGTTTTTACGGGACACCTTATCATTTGAGGATTGGTTACCACAATCACTGAGATGGTGATGAATTATGATTGTTTTGGGCCAAATTATGGTGGAAAAACATTTCTACGTACCACTACAATTCGGTATTTGGAAGGTACACCCAAACACCCCTTTCGAATACCTTCCATTTAATACATCAGATAAAGCCATTTTGCGTTTGCAAATGGCCTGATTCTTCAGACCAGCCTTCTTGCAACTGCAATGATAGTTCGTACATCTTGCACGTAGGCAGAGCTTTTAAGGAGAAATTAAATAGTTCCTACGTTGCACGAAAATGAAGTGCTCAAACAAACACATACTTTGCATGCACAGAGAAGAGGTGGAATATATGGAAGACTGAAGACACAGGTGAAATGAGAAATAGATTGACTGCTTCTTTTATACGCCATTTCTTCAGTGCAATACAAGAAAGCACCAAACAGTATAACAAAGTTGTCAATTGGTTTAATAGTCCATTCCCTTTGTTTAGTGCTGTGAAAGGAAGAGCCGAATTCCAAAATTGATCAATGATGTTTCAGAAATTTCCCAAAGGGAATACCAAGCCGAGTGTTAAAAACTGCATTTACTCACAGGCTTTGAGCAGGAAACACTGAAATGCTATTAAAGTGCAATATCCAAGGGAACACTGACTCTGTCAAAGATGATCCAAATGGAATTGATGAAAAGTCCAAATTACAAACAACAGAATCAAAATAGGGTGAGGGGACACCCGGATTTGAACCAGGGACCAATTCATCTGCAGTCAAATGCTCTACCACTGAGCTATATCCCCAGCCTTTCAGTAAAATCAGAATGACAAAATATCGGTACATCATGAAAGAGTGTGAGGATCATACTAAGTTGTGCCAGAAAGTACAACCTTGAAACTGTGGAACAGGGGAAGTAGTCCTTAATTTTATTTATTAAAGGAAAACTGGATCATTTAAAAAACAGATTTATTTGTTTCATTGTTAGTTTATTTGAATAGGCAGTGGTACATAGGACCAATGCCTCTACATACAATGATTGTTTTGAAACATTCTTAAAGGGGAAGAGGTTTTTACGGGACACCTTATCATTTGAGGATTGGTTACCACAATCACAGAGATGATGATGAAGTATGATTGTTTTGGGCCAAATTATGGTGGAAAAACATTTCTACGTACCACTACAATTCGGTATTTGGAAGGTACTCCCAAACACCCCTTTCGAATACCTTCCATTTAATACATCAGAAAAAGCCATTTTGCGTTTGCAAATGGCCTGATTCTTCAGACCAGCCTTCTTGCAACTGCAATGATAGTTCGTACATCTTGCACGTAGGCAGAGCTTTTAAGGAGAAATTAAATAGTTCCTACGTTGCACAAAAATGAAGTGCTTCAAACAAACACATACTTTGCATGCACAGAGAAGAGGTGGAATATATGTAAGACTGAAGACACAGGTGAAATGAGAAATAGATTGACTGCTTCGCTGCCAAGTTTTATATGCCATTTCTTCAGTGCAATACAAGAAAGCACCAAACAGTATAACAAAGTTGTCAATTGGTTTAATAGTCCATTCCCTTTGTTTAGTGCTGTGAAAGGAAGAGCCGAATTCCAAAATTGATCAATGATGTTTCAGAAATTTCCCAAAGGGAATACCAAGCCGAGTGTTAAAAACTGCATTTACTCACAGGTTTTGAGAAGCAAACACTGTAATGCCATTAAAGTGCAATATCCAAGGGAACACTGACTCTGTCAAAGATGATCCAAATGAAATTGATGGAAAGTCCCAATTACAAACAACAGAATCAAAATAGGGTGAGGGGACACCAGGATTTGAACCAGGGACCTCTTGATCTGCAGTCAAATGCTCTACCACTGAGCTATATCCCCAGCTTTAAAGTACAACTAGAATGACAAAATATCAGTACATCATGAAAGAGTGAGAGGATCATACTAAGTTGTTCCGGAAAGTACAACCTTGAAACTGTGGAACAAGAGAAGTAGTCCTTAATATTATTTATTAAAGGAAAACTGGATCATTTAAAAAACAGATATTTGTTTCATTGTTATTTTATTTGAATAGGCAGTGGTACATAGGACCAATGCCTCTACATACAATGATTGTTTTGAAACATTCTTAAAGGGGAAGAGGTTTTTACGGGACACCTTATCATTTGAGGATTGGTTACCACAATCACTGAGATGGTGATGAAGTATGATTGTTTTTGGCCAAATTATGGTGGAAAAACATTTCTACGTACCACTACAATTCTGTATTTGGAAGGCACACCCAAACACCCCTTTCGAATACCTTCCATTTAATACATCAGAAAAAGCCATTTTGCGTTTGCAAATGGCCTGATTCTTCAGACCAGCCTTCTTGCAACTGCAATGATAGTTCGTACATCTTGCACGTAGGCAGAGCTTTTAAGGAGAAATTAAATAGTTCCTACCTTGCACAAAAATGAAGTGCTTCAAACAAACACACACTTTGCATGCACAGAGAAGAGGTGGAATATATTTAAGACTGAAGACACAGGTGAAATGAGAAATAGATTGACTGCTTCTTTTATACGCCATTTCTTCAGTGCAATACAAGAAAGCACCAAACAATATAACAAAGTTGTCAATTGGTTTAATAGTCCATTCCCTTTGTTTAGTGCTGTGAAAGGAAGAGCCGAATTCCAAAATTGATCAATGATGTTTCAGAAATTTCCCAAAGGGAATACCAAGCCGAGTGTTAAAAACTGCATTTACTCACAGGCTTTGAGCAGGAAACACTGAAATGCTATTAAAGTGCAATATCCAAGGGAACACTGACTCTGTCAAAGATGATCCAAATGGAATTGATGAAAAGTCCAAATTACAAACAACAGAATCAAAATAGGGTGAGGGGACACCCGGATTTGAACCAGGGACCACTTCATCTGCAGTCAAATGCTCTACCACTGAGCTATATCCCCAGCCTTTCAGTAAAATCAGAATGACAAAATATCGGTACATCATGAAAGAGTGTGAGGATCATACTAAGTTGTGCCAGAAAGTACAACCTTGAAACTGTGGAACAGGAGAAGTAGTCCTTAATATTATTTATTAAAGGAAAACTGGATCATTTAAAAAACAGATTTATTTGTTTCATTGTTAGTTTATTTGAATAGGCAGTGGTACATAGGACCAATGCCTCTACATACAATGATTGTTTTGAAACATTCTTAAAGGGGAAGAAGTTTTTATGGGACACCTTATCATTTGAGGATTGGTTACCACAATCACTGAGATGGTGATGAAGTATGATTGTTTTGGGCCAAATTATGGTGGAAAAACATTTCTACGTACCACTACAATTCGGTATTTGGAAGGTACACCCAAACACCCCTTTCGAAAACCTTCCATATAATACATCAGAAAAAGCCATTTTGCGTTTGCAAATGGCCTGATTCTTCAGACCAGCCTTCTTGCAACTGCAATGATAGTTCGTACATCTTGCACGTAGGCAGAGCTTTTAAGGAGAAATTAAATAGTTCCTACGTTGCACAAAAATGAAGTGCTTCAAACAAACACACACTTTGCATGCACAGAGAAGAGGTGGAATATATGTAAGACTGAAGACACAGGTGAAATGAGAAATAGATTGAATGCTTCGCTGCCAAGTTTTATACGCCATTTCTTCAGTGCAATACAAGAAAGCACCAAACAGTATAACAAAGTTGTCAATTGGTTTCATAGTCCATTCCCTTTGTTTAGTGCTGTGAAAGGAAGAGCCGAATTCCAAAATTGATCAATGATGTTTCAGAAATTTCCCAAAGGGAATACCAAGCCGAGTGTTAAAAACTGCATTTACTCACAGGTTTTTAAAAGCAAACACTGTAATGCCATTAAAGTGCAATATCCAAGGGAACACTGACTCTGTCAAAGATGATCCAAATGGAATTGATGGAAAGTCCCAATTATAAACAACAGAATCAAAATAGGGTGAGGGGACACCAGGATTTGAACCAGAGACCTCTTGATCTGCAGTCAAATGCTCTACCACTGAGCTATATCCCCAGCTTTACAGTACAACCAGAATGACAAAATATCAGTACATCATGAAAGAGTGAGAGGATCATGCTAAGTTGCTCCGGAAAGTACAACCTTGAAACTGTGGAACAGGAGAAGTAGTCCTTAATATTATTTATTAAAGGAAAACTGGATCATTTAAAAAACAGATATTTGTTTCATTGTTATTTTCTTTGAATAGGCAGTGGTACATAGGACCAATGCCTCTACATACAATGATTGTTTTGAAACATTCTTAAAGGGGAAGAGGTTTTTACGGGACACCTTATCATTTGAGGATTGGTTACCACAATCACTGAGATGGTGATGAAGTATGATTGTTTTGGGCCAAATTATGGTGGAAAAACATTTCTACGTACCACTACAATTCGGTATTTGGAAGGTACACCCAAACACCCCTTTCGAATACCTTCCATTTAATACATCAGATAAAGCCATTTTGCGTTTGCAAATGGCCTGATTCTTCAGACCAGCCTTCTTGGAACTGCAATGATAGTTCGTACATCTTGCACGTAGGCAGAGCTTTTAAGGAGAAATTAAATAGTTCCTACGTTGCACGAAAATGAAGTGCTTCAAACAAACACATACTTTGCATGCACAGAGAAGAGGTGGAATATATGGAAGACTGAAGACACAGGTGAAATGAGAAATAGATTGACTGCTTCTTTTATACGCCATTTCTTCAGTGCAATACAAGAAAGCACCAAACAGTATAACAAAGTTGTCATTTGGTTTAATAGTCCATTCCCTTTGTTTAGTGCTGTGAAAGGAAGAGCCGAATTCCAAAATTGATCAATGATGTTTCAGAAATTTCCCAAAGGGAATACCAAGCCGAGTGTTAAAAACTGCATTTACTCACAGGCTTTGAGCAGGAAACACTGAAATGCTATTAAAGTGCAATATCCAAGGGAACACTGACTCTGTCAAAGATGATCCAAATGGAATTGATGAAAAGTCCAAATTACAAACAACAGAATCAAAATAGGGTGAGGGGACACCCGGATTTGAACCAGGGACCAATTCATCTGCAGTCAAATGCTCTACCACTGAGCTATATCCCCAGCCTTTCAGTAAAATCAGAATGACAAAATATCGGTACATCATGAAAGAGTGTGAGGATCATACTAAGTTGTGCCAGAAAGTACAACCTTGAAACTGTGAAACAGGGGAAGTAGTCCTTAATTTTATTTATTAAAGGAAAACTGGATCATTTAAAAAACAGATTTATTTGTTTCATTGTTAGTTTATTTGAATAGGCAGTGGTACATAGGACCAATGCCTCTACATACAATGATTGTTTTGAAACATTCTTAAAGGGGAAGAAGTTTTTACGGGACACCTTATTATTTGAGGATTGGTTACCACAATCACTGAGATGGTGATGAAGTATGATTGTTTTGGGCCAAATTATGGTGGAAAAACATTTCTACGTAACACTACAATTCGGTATTTGGAAGGTACACCCAAACACCCCTTTCGAATACCTTCCATTTAATACATCAGAAAAAGCCATTTTGCGTTTGCAAATGGCCTGATTCTTCAGACCAGCCTTCTTGCAACTGCAATGATAGTTCGTACATCTTGCACGTAGGCAGAGCTTTTAAGGAGAAATTAAATAGTTCCTACGTTGCACAAAAATGAAGTGCTTCAAACAAACACATACTTTGCATGCACAGAGAAGAGGTGGAATATATGTAGGACTGAAGACACAGGTGAAATGAGAAATAGATTGACTTCTTCGCTGCCAAGTTTTATACGCCATTTCTTCAGTGCAATACAAGAAAGCACCAAACAGTATAACAAAGTTGTCAATTGGTTTCATAGTCCATTCCCTTTGTTTAGTGCTGTGAAAGGAAGAGCCGAATTCCAAAATTGATCAATGATGTTTCAGAAATTTCCCAAAGGGAATACCAAGCCGAGTGTTAAAAACTGCATTTACTCACAGGTTTTGAGAAGCAAACACTGTAATGCCATTAAAGTGCAATATCCAAGGGAACACTGACTCTGTCAAAGATGATCCAAATGGAATTGATGGAAAATCCTAATTACAAACAACAGAATCAAAATAGGCTGAGGGGACACCAGGATTTGAACCAGGGACCTCTTGATCTGCAGTCAAATGCTCTACCATTGAGCTAAATCCCCAGCTTTACAGTACAACCAGAATGACAAAATATCAGTACATCATGAAAGAGTGAGAGGATCATACTAAGTTGCTCCGGAAAGTACAACCTTGAAACTGTGGAACAGGAGAAGTAGTCCTTAATATTATTTATTAAAGGAAAACTGGATCATTTAAAAAACAGATATTTGTTTCATTGTTATTTTATTTGAATAGGCAGTGGTACATAGGACCAATGCCTCTACATACAATGATTGTTTTGAAACATTCTTAAAGGGGAAGAGGTTTTTACGGGACAACCTTATCATTTGAGGATTGGTTACCACAATCACTGAGATGGTGATGAAGTATGATTGTTTTGGGCCAAATTATGGTGGAAAAACATTTCTACGTACCACTACAATTCGGTATTTGGAAGGTACACCCAAACACCCCTTTCGAATACCTTCCATTTAATACATCAGATAAAGCCATTTTGCGTTTGCAAATGGCCTGATTCTTCAGACCAGCCTTCTTGCAACTGCAATGATAGTTCATACATCTTGCACGTAGGCAGAGCTTTTGAGGAGAAATTAAATAGTTCCTACGTTGCACAAAAATGAAGTGCTTCAAACAAACACATACTTTGCATGCACAGAGAAGAGGTGGAATATATGTAAGACTGAAGACACAGGTGAAATGAGAAATAGATTGACTGCTTCGCTGCCAAGTTATATACGCCATTTCTTCAGTGCAATACAAGAAAGCACCAAACAGTATAACAAAGTTGTCAATTGGTTTAATAGTCCATTCCCTTTGTTTAGTGCTGTGAAAGGAAGAGCCGAATTCCAAAATTGATCAATGATGTTTCAGAAATTTCACAAAGCCAAGCCGAGTGTTAAAAACTGCATTTACTCACAGGCTTTGAGCAGGAAACACTGAAATGCTATTAAAGTGCAATATCCAAAGGAACACTGACTCTGTCAAAGATGATCCAAATGGAGTTGATGGAAAGTCCAAATTACAAACAACAGAATCAAAATAGGGTGAGGGGACACCCGGATTTGAACCAGGGACCACTTCATCTGCAGTCAAATGCTCTACCACTGAGCTACATCCCCAGCCTTTCAGTAAAATCAGAATGACAAAATATTGGTACATCATGAAAGAGTGTGAGGATCATACTAAGTTGTGCCAGAAAGTACAACCTTGAAACTGTGGAACAGGAGAAGTAGTCCTTAATATTATTTATTAAAAGAAAACTGGATCATTTGGAAAGGGGCGACCGCTAGGTCCCCCAGAACGTATGGATGGGGGCCCGAACCTCCCGGGAAGCCATTTTGGGCGGGGTGGGCGTGGCCCGGCTGGTATGCCCAAAGCGGCGTAGCCGGAGCGTGCCTTCCCCCCGCCCGAGAGGGGTTGTCCTAGACACCTTGAAGGAAGACCACGCCCAGCAGGCGTATCGGGGACGGGTACACGCCCTCCCGCAGAAGGATAAAGGAGCAGGAACCCTGAAGATCGTCCTCTTGTTCCTCGGATCGGAAGGCTGCACCCACTCGTTGCTCGTGAGCCCTCGACGGAACAAGCAGCAATTTTGAACGTGGTAATCTTGCTTTTTATCTTTCAGTTTCGACACTTGATTTCAGGACCTCGTGGATCGACCTAAGGCGGAGGACTCAAAACCATGCCTGGCAAGCAAGCAGGAAAGGGTTCCGAGATGGAGAAGATGTTACGCCTGTTGTCGACCCGGATGGCGTGTATGGACCGAAAGCTCGGTCAAGTCCAATCGCTCGGTAGAGGTTTGGCGGAGGTAAAGAAACAATTGGCGGCAATGAACGACCCAGGTCAGCCAAAAAAGGTAATAGGCCCGGCCTTGCCGGGAGTGGTTCCCGGGTTAAGAGGGAAGCGGGTAAAAGAAAGGGCAGTCTCGGGGGGGTGTCCCGGCACCGAAGGTGCCGCCCATCGTCCCCCTAGTACCGGCTGGTAACCCGGTTCAGGAACCAGTTTTAGGCCAGCCTATCCCAGTGGTGATCACCTCGACCGAGGATGATGAAATGCCCCAAGGATTGGCCGCACAGTTGACCGCATGGCTGAAAACAAAGGTGGGGGGCACAGCGACCCCGGGAGATCCGGCCGAAGAGGCCAGAGTGTTAATGAAGCAGTTGCGGCAATCGAGAGATGTCGCAAGGGCGAGTGTTCCTCTTGTTCCCCCACAGGTGACGCCAGGAGTACCAGCAGCTGGTCAAGAGAAAGCGATGGCAGCAATAGCCGATCCGGGTAAGCTCGCATTGCCAATGGTGGGGGAGGGCTCGATACCCTCAAGGCGGGAAAAAGTTGCACAGCACGTTCCCTTGGCCACGAAAGAGTTAATATGGGGAGACAAGTATGTCAACATGTTTTCATTGTTAACGGACCATCGTGAGATGGAGTATGCTAAAACGCAGAAAGATTTGTGGCACCTTAGTGTATGAGGCGCCAAGATGGCCGAGTTCAGGGTGGAAGAGACAGTGACGAATTGGGTTAAGGCCTTCTCTGTATTTACCGCAGTTATGGGGGAACGTAAACCTGATGTTATGACGGAGTTGGTTTGCTATCAGAATCGCATTATGGATTTTTATTCAATGTACGAGGGGGAAGAATGGAAAGGCTATGACATGAAGTTCCGTAAAGCAAAAGAATTTGATTCTTCTCTGTCTTGGGATTGTTTGGACTCGGTGTCATGGCACAAGCAACTCCTGCCAGGGGCGACAGGTACGTCCTCGCCAGGCGGGAGCGGGTCCGGGGTTGTCCGCCAAAAGCCCGGGGTGCCCTTTCGAGCAGGCACAGGTGGGGGCTATCAGCCTAGAGTTGGCGGGAAGGGCGGACAAGGAGGGGTCTCTTGGGGCTTCAATCGAGGCAATTGTAACAGACCACAGGGGACATGCAAGTTTAAGCATGTGTGTGCCGGCTGTGGGAATTCCTCACACCCGGAAAGTGCTTGTAGATCAAAGAATGTCGGGGCGGGTGGAAAAGGAGGACCTAAGCAGGAGTGAGGTGGAACTTTGTGACCGATTGCCTACACCCGTTGATCTAATGGTTATGATTCCGTGGTTAAACAAGTACCCTGATCATGTGTCCGCTGGGGTGTTGAGGAAGGGTTTTTTACATGGCTTCCACATCCCGGTGGGGTAAGTTCGGGGGAACTCCTTTTGTAGAAATCAGTTATCGGTACGGCACAACCCAGGCGTGGCAGAAAGGAAAATAGCTAAAGAAGTCAGTTTAGGACGAGTGGCTGGCCCCTTTTCCTGCCCGCCGGTGGCCGATTTCATATGTTCCCCGTTAGGGGTGGTCCCGAAGAAAGATCCGGGGGAGTTTAGACTCATACATAACCTTTCTGCTCCTAGGGGTTCCTCAGTGAATGATGCCATAGACCCAGAAGTTTGTTTGGTACGATACGCATCGTTCGACGATGCCGTGGCCATTTTGAACCACCTAGGCCCCGGGGCGCTGATGGCGAAATGTGATATCGAATCAGAATTCCGGTTGCTTCCGGTGCACCCGCAGGATCACGCCTGCTAGGTTTTGCATTTCAGGGAAATTATTACATGGATAAATGCATGCCCATGGGTTGTTCCATTTCATGTGCATATTTTGAGATGTTTAGCTGTTTTTTGGAATGGGCATTTACAGAGGCCACAGGGCATAGACATGTTATGCATTATCTGGATGATTTTCTGTTTTTGGGGGCAGCCGATGATATGAATTGCGCACAGGCGCTGTATGATTTCTGCATCCTCATGAATGAATTCGGTGTCCCATTGGCACCAGGTAAGACGGTTGGACCATCTACTTCACTGGAGTTTCTGGGTATTGAGCTCGATTCTGTGGAGGGGTGTTTCCGACTACCAGTAGACAAAGTGACCAAGTTCCGGGCTTCCTTGATGCAATGCCTGAGTGGGGAGAAAATGACCCTGCACCAGTTACAACGAACAGTGGGTCAGCTTAATTTTGCCCTGAGGGTGATTCCTATGGCCCGCCCGTTTTCGCGCTCTATCGCGCAGGCTATGGGTGGTCTCAAAGAGGCTCACCACCGTACGAGACTGTCTGGAGAGGTTTGCCAGGATATGCGGATTTGGTTGGCATTTCTGGCGGACTTCAACGGTCGAGTCATCTGGAGTTCCCCGCCAGAGTCTTCGGTGGAATTAGGTCTATGGACCGACTCGGCTGGGAGTTTGGGTTTTGGCGCCATCTTAGGTGATCGATGGTCGGCACAAACATGGCCAACATGGTGGCACTCTGACGGCCTCACAGGTAACATTGGGTTCCTGGAGTTATTCCCCATTTGGGTGGCTCTGATGACATGGGCTGATGATTTCACGGGCCGCTCAGTGGTGTTTTGGTCCGACAATATGACTGTAGTAGATTGCATTAACCAACAGGCAGCACGCTGCAAAATGATTTTGAGATTGTTGAAAGAGATTGTGCTGCTGTGCATGAGATTGAATGTACTGTTCAGGGCAAAACATGTGCCAGGTGTACTCAATCTTGCGGCTGATGCACTCTCTCGTTCACGTATACAGGCATTCAGGGGTTATCTGCCCACAGCAGACTTAGAGGAGGCACCATTCCCAGAAGCAATGTGGCTTATCGGTGCCTCGGATTACAAGACCTCGTGGCAGCGAGTCTAGCCCCCAGGACAAGGAAAGCATACGAAGGAGCGTTTCGTTCTTATTGCACATATTTGGGTCCTGTAGGGAGTCTGCATTGGGGTCAGGAGGAGTCCTTCCTGGGGTACCTGGTTGCACTACACAGGGAGGGCCGATCAGTGGCTAAGGCCGGTAGGCATAGGGCGGCCATTTCCTTCATGGCCCAGGTACACGGCATAAAAGATCCTACAGGTTCTTTTTTGGTGAAGAAAGCCCTTCGCGGCTGGCAGCGCCTTGAGGGTTGCAAGAGAGATACGAGGCACCCGATTGGCTTAGACAGACTGTCTCTGCTTTTAGCAAAGCTGGATGAGACGTGTTCCTCCCATTACGAAGCAGTTCTGTTCCGGGCAGCTTTCACATTGGCATTCCATGGGGCCATGAGGGTGAGCAAACTTGGCGCAAGGAACAAGAGAGATATGGAGGGAGGTTTGTGCAGGGATCACATCCAGATAAGGGGTGATTCGATGGTGATCATGATAGCCAGGTCCAAGACTGACCAGGGGGCTATGGGAGATAGTGTGGTCGTGCAGCGCAAGCGTGGGTCCCCCGTCTGCCCGTTGAAGTGTGTGGAAGACTAATTGGCGCTAAGAGCGGCCACTTGGGGGGGGAGCTTGCTCCGACACAAGGATGGCACCCCACTGACGAGATTTCAGTTTCAGAGGGTGCTGGCACTGGCAATCGCTGACGCGAGCATGGACCCGTGCGATTTTGGGACCCACTCCTTTAGGATAGGGGCTGCTACTGAGGCTACAGCCAGGGGTCAGAGTGCCGAGGAAGTGAAACAGTTGGGCCGTTGGTCCTCGAATTGTTTTAAGAGGTATGTGCGATTGCACATGTTGTAAGTGATCAATTGACATGCACTCACGTTTTCTGTCTTTTGTTTACTTTGCAGTTTCGCGGGCCTGCCATGCAGGGCGGAATTGGAGGTCGACACTACATCAAGTGACCAGCGGTCAGAGATCACCGACTGGGGAAAGGATGGTATGGGTCGTGGGCCACTCATACGTGAGACGCGCCGGTGACGTATTCAAGGAAGGTGACGCGATTCACGCACCTGGGGAATACGGGTTCAGAGTGGCTTTATATGGGAAAGGTGGACTCGTTTTTGACAAATTTGAGTCATTTTTCAAGGGACTTTTAGGGCGGCATAGGTCACCGCCGTCTATAGTCATAGTACACCTGGGTGGCAACGATTTGGTGACACTGGGTAGACGAGAGTTACTTGAACGAATCTTGTCAACTGTTAGCTGGTTGGCTAAAAGAGTCCCGGGGTGCACGATTGCCTGGTCCCACATGATTCCTAGAAGGAGGTGGCAGGGGGGCCTTTCGGTGTCAGCTCTGAACCATTCAGTAAAACGGGTCAATAATAAGATTAATAGACTGTTCCGTTCTGCACAGTTGCATGTCATTCCTCATGGGTGTATCCGGGGTGACCATATGTATTTGAACGATGGGGTTCACCTGTCCAGGGTGGGGAATGACTTACTAATAGGAGATGTAGTTGCATGGTTGAGAGGTTTGAGGAAGCATGACCTATAGGAGGAGTTGGGGGGACCGGATAGTCGGTCAACTATCCGGTCTGTGGCGGTAAGGTCATGATCGGTGAGCAGGAATTTAAAGGTCCCTAGAGTGGGGCGCCACCCACAATGGATGGGAGCGCCCGGGGGAAGACGGCCATTGGCCCCTTCCACAGGGAGGCAGCACCCACTAAGGATGGGGCGCCTAGGGGGAGATGGCCATGGGCCCCTCCCAGGGGGGGAGGCGGTTAAATGCCCCTCCTGACTAATTTCCCGGGGGCCGGATATCCGCGACGGCGGATAGAGAGTATGGGGTGGGGGGGAGAGTCCACGCTGTCCTTCCTACGGAGACCTCATACGGGAACTCGGACGACCCTTAAGATGGCGTCGAGTAGAAAGGGGGCCCCCACCACGACAAGGGAAGTTACAGTTGGCAATGAGGGTAGAGCCCTCTGCGCATGCGCCGCTCACACGGTGAGGGCAGGAGTTTGGTAGTAGGGATCTGACACCGGTTAAGACCTTGCCGTTGGCCCTTAATGCTAGGATGTACAATTTGAATTAGAGTGTATGCATTTTCAGGATGTTAGCCAAAAGTACATGACTGCATCGAAATGTAATAAATGTCAAATTGTACATAATGCATAATGATGAAACTTTTAATTTAATGTTTTAAATTTTGTTTCATATTTTAATAAATACGGCCGGGAGGGTGACTCCCTCCCGTCTTCCAAAAAAGTCAACTATTGTCCGACTTCCCATCCTTGGGGATGTGTTTTGGGAGGGGGTGGCGGGCATCCCGGCCATATGGAAAGGGGCGACCGCTAGGTCCCCCCGAACGTATGGATGGGGGCCCGAACCTCCCGGGAAGCCATTTTGGGCGGGGTGGGCGTGGCCCGGCTGGTATGCCCAAAGCGGCGTAGCCGGAGCGCGCCTTCCCCCCGCCCGAGAGGGGTTTTCCTAGACACCTTGAAGGAAGACCACGCCCAGTAGGCGTATCGGGGACGGGTACACGCCCTCCCGCAGAAGGATAAAGGAGCGGGAACCCTGAAGATCGTCCTCTTGTTCCTCGGATCGGAAGGCTGCACCCACTCGTTGCTCGTGAGCCCTCGACGGAACAAGCAGCAATTTTGACCCACCCACCAGCCCCTGATAGCAAATGTTTGGAGGAAATAAAGTTTTCTGAGTGACGAAAGTATAGGCCTTTTCCTTTTCCTTGGTAGAGTGAATAAAGGAATGTTGAGAATGTATATGGTTTGCATTGGAGAATTTCTTCTTGCAGGAATGATCAGTAATAGCAGTAAGATGATGTGGAATTTTTCCTTTTAGTAGATAAACAACTGTCGTATTTATTTGTCGGGCGGTAAGGTCATGATCGGTGAGCAGGAATTTAAAGGTCCCTAGAGTGGGGCGCCACCCACAATGGATGGGAGCGCCCGGGGGAAGATGGCCATTGGCCCCTTCCACGGGGAGGCAGCACCCACTAAGGATGGGGCGCCTAGGGGGAGATGGCCATGGGCCCCTCCCAGGGGGGGAGGCGGTTAAATGCCCCTCCTGACTAATTTCCCGGGGTCCGGATATCCGCGACGGCGGATAGAGAGTATGGGGTGGGGGGGAGAGTCCACGATGTGCTTCCTACGGAGACCTCATACGGGAACTCGGACGACCCTTAAGATGGCATCGAGTAGAAAGGGGGCCCCCACCACGACAAGGGAAGTTACAGTTGGCAATGAGGGTAGAGCCCTCTGCGCATGCACCGCTCACACGGTGAGGGCGGGAGTTTGGTAGTAGGGATCTGACACCGGTTAAGACCTTGCCGTTGGCCCTTAATGCTAGGATGTACAATTTGAATTAGAGTGTATGCATTTTCAGGATGTTAGCCAAAAGTACATGACTGCATCTAAATGTAATAAATGTCAAATTGTACATAATGCATAATGATGAAACTTTTAATTTAATGTTTTAAATTTTGTTTCATATTTTAATAAATACGGCCGGGAGGGTGACTCCCTCCCGTCTTCCAAAAAAGTCAACTATTGTCCGACTTCCCATCCTTGGGGATGTGTGTTGGGAGGGGGTGGCGGGCATCCCGGCCATATAAAAAACAGATTTATTTGTTTCATTGTTAGTTTATTTGAATAGGCAGTGGTACATAGGACCAATGCCTCTACATACAATGATTGTTTTGAAACATTCTTAAAGGGGAAGAGGTTTTTACGGGACACCTTATCATTTGAGGATTGGTTACCACAATCACTGAGATGGTGATGAAGTATGATTGTTTTGGGCCAAATTATGGTGGAAAAACATTTCTACGTACCACTACAATTCGGTATTTGGAAGGTACACCCAAACACCCCTTTCGAATACCTTCCATTTAATACATCAGAAAAAGCCATTTTGCGTTTGCAAATGGCCTGATTCTTCAGACCAGCCTTCTTGCAACTGCAATGATAGTTCGTACATCTTGCACTTAGGCAGAGCTTTTAAGGAGAAATTAAATAGTTCCTACGTTGCACAAAAATGAAGTGCTTCAAACAAACACATACTTTGCATGCACAGAGAAGAGGTGGAATATATGTAAGACTGAAGACACAGGTGAAATGAGAAATAGATTGACTGCTTCTCTGCCAAGTTTTATACGCCATTTCTTCAGTGCAATACAAGAAAGCACCAAACAGTATAACAAAGTTGTCAATTGGTTTCATAGTCCATTCCCTTTGTTTAGTGCTGTGAAAGGAAGAGCCGAATTCCAAAATTGATCAATGATGTTTCAGAAATTTCCCAAAGGGAATAACAAGCCGACTGTTAAAAACTACATTCACTCACAGGTTTTGAGCAGGAAACACTGAAATGCTATTAAAGTGCAATATCCAAGGGAACACTGACTCTGTCAAAGATGATCCAAATAGAATTGATGAAAAGTCCCAATTACAAACCACAGAATCAAAATAGGGTGAGAGGACACCCGGATTTGAACCAGGGACCTCTTGATCTGCAGTCAAATGCTCTACCACTGAGCTATACCCCCAGCTTTGCAGTAAAATCAGAATGACAAAATATCAGTACATCATGAAAGAGTGTTAGATCATACTAAGTTGTGCCAGAAAGTACAACCTTGAAACTGTGGAACAGGAGAAGTAGTCCTTAATATTATTTATTAAAGGAAAACTGGATCATTTAAAAAACAGATGTATTTGTTTCATTGTTATTTTATTTGAATAGGCAGTGGTTAATAGGACCAATGCCTCTACATACAATGATTGTTTTGAAACATTCTTAAAGGGGAAGAGGTTTTTACGGGACACCTTATCATTTGAGGATTGGTTACCACAATCACGGAGATGATGATGAAGTATGATAGTTTTGGGCCAAATTAAGGTGGAAAAACATTTCTACGTACCACTACAATTCGGTATTTGGAAGGTACACCCAAACACCCCTTTCGAATACCTTCCATTTAATACATCAGAAAAAGCCATTTTGCGTTTGCAAATGGCCTGATTCTTTAGACCAGCCTTCTTGCAACTGCAATGATAGTTCGTACATCTTGCACGTAGGCAGAGCTTTTAAGGAGAAATTAAATAGTTCCTACGTTGCACAAAAATGAAGTGCTTCAAACAAACACATACTTTGCATGCACAGAGAAGAGGTGGAATATATGTAAGACTGAAGACACAGGTGAAATGAGAAATAGATTGACTGCTTCGCTGCCAAGTTTTTTTACGCCATTTCTTCAGCGCAATACAAAAAGCACCAAACAGTATGACGAAGTTGTCAATTGGTTTCATAGTCCATTCCCTTTGTTTAGTGCTGTGAAAGGAAGAGCCAAATTCCAAAATTGATCAATGATGTTTCAGAAATTTCCCAAAGGGAATACCAAGCCGAGTGTTAAAAACTGCATTTACTCACAGGCTTTGAGCAGGAAACACGGAAATGCTATGAAAGTGCAATATCCATGGGAACACTGACTCTGTCAAAGATGATCCAAATGGAATTGATGTTATGTCCCAATTACAAAGAACAGAATCAAAATAAGGTGAGGGGACACCCGGATTTGAACCAGGGACCTCTTGATCTGCAGTCAAATGCTCTACCACTGAGCTATATCCCCAGCTTTTCAGTACATTCAGAATGACAAAATATCAGTACATCATGAAAGAGTGTGAGGATCATACTAAGTTGTGCCAGAAAGTACAACCTTGAAACTGTGGAACAGGAGAAGTAGTCCTTAATATTATTTATTAAAGGAAAACTGGATCATTTAAAAAACAGATTTATTTGTTTCATTGTTATTTTATTTGAATAGGCAGTGGTACATAGGACCAATGCCTCTACATACAATGAATGTTTTGAAACATTCTTAAAGGGGAAGAGGTTTTTACAGGACACCTTATCATTTGAGGATTGGTTAACACAATCACTGAGATGGTGATGAAGTATGATTGTTTTGGGCCAAATTATGGTGGAAAAACATTTCTACGTACCAGTACAATTCGGTATTTGGAAGGCACACCCAAACACCCCTTTCGAATACCTTCCATTTAATACATCAGAAAAAGCCATTTTGCGTTTGCAAATGGCCTGATTCTTCAGACCAGCCTTCTTGCAACTGCAATGATAGTTCGTACATCTTGCACGTAGGCAGAGCTTTTAAGGAGAAATTAAATAGTTCCTATGTTGCACAAAAATGAAGTGCTTCAAACAAACACATACTTCGCATGCACAGAGAAGAGGTGGAATATATGTAAGACTGAAGACACAGGTGAAATGAGAAATAGTTGACTGCTTCGCTGCCAAGTTTTATACGCCATTTCTTCAGTGCAATACAAGAAAGCACCAAACAGTATAACAAAGTTGTCAATTGGTTTCATAGTCCATTCCCTTTGTTTAGTGCTGTGAAAGGAAGAGCCGAATTCCAAAATTCATCAATGATGTTTCAGAAATTTCCCAAAGGGAATAACAAGCTGAGTGTTAAAAACTGCATTTACTCACAGGTTTTGAGCAGGAAACACTGACATGCTATTAAAGTGCAATATCCAAGGGAATACTGACTCTGTTAAAGATGATCCAAATGGAATTGTTGAAAAGTCCCAATTACAAACAACAGAATTAAAGTAGGGCGAGGGGACACCCGGATTTGAACCAGGGACCTCTTGATCTGTAGTCAAATGCTCTACCACCGAGCTATATCCCCAGCTTTTCAGTAAAATCAGAATGACAAATTATCAGTACATCATGAAAGAGTGTGAGGATCATACTAAGTTGTGCCAGAAAGTACAACCTTGACACTGTGGAACAGGAGAAGTAGTCCTTAATATTATTTATTAAAGGAAAACTGGATCATTTAAAAAACAGATTTATTTGTTTCATTGTTATTTTATTTGAATAGGCAGTGGTACATAGGACCAATGCCTCTACATACAATGAATGTTTTGAAACATTCTTAAAGGGGAAGAGGTTTTTACAGGACACCTTATCATTTGAGGATTGGTTACCACAATCACTGAGATGGTGATGAAGTATGATTGTTTTGGGCCAAATTATGGTGGAAAAACATTTCTACGTACCACTACAATTCGGTATTTGGAAGGTACACCCAAACACCCCTTTTGAATACCTTCCATTTAATACATCAGAAAAAGCCATTTTGCATTTGCAAATAGCCTGATTCTTCAGACCAGCCTTCTTGCAACTGCAATGATAGTTCGTACATCTTGCACGTAGGCAGAGCTTTTAAGGAGAAATTAAATAGTTCCTACGTTGCACAAAAATGAAGTGCTTCAAACAAACATATACTTTGCATGCACAGAGAAGAGGTGGAATATATGTAAGACTGAAGACACAGGTGAAATGAGAAATAGATTGACTGCTTCGCTGCCAAGTTTTATACGCCATTTCTTCAGTGCAATACAAGAAAGCACCAAACAGTATAACAAAGTTGTCAATTGGTTTCATAGTCCATTCCCTTTGTTTAGTGCTGTGAAAGGAAGAGCCGAATTCCAAAATTGATCAATGATGTTTCAGAAATTTCCCAAAGGGAATACCAAGCTGAGTGTTAAAAACTGCATTTACTCACAGGTTTTGAGCAGGAAACACTGAAATGCTATTAAAGTGCAATATCCAAGGGAACACTGACTCTGTCAAAGATGATCCAAATGGAATTGATGGAAAGTCCCAATTACAATCAACAGAATCAAAATAGGGTGAGGGGACACCAGGATTTGAACCAGGGACCTCTTGATTTGCAGTCAAATGCTCTACCACTGAGCTATATCCCCAGCTTTACAGTACAATCAGAATGACAAAATATCAGTACATCATGAAAGAGTGAGAGGATCATACTAAGTTGTTCCGGAAAGTACAACCGTGAAACTGTGGAACAGGAGAAGTAGTCCTTAATATTATTCATTAAAGGAAAACTGGATCATTTAAAAAACAGACTTATTTGTTTCATTGTTATTTTATTTGAATAGGCAGTGGTACATAGGACCAATGCCTCTACATACAATGATTATTTTGAAACATTCTTAAAGGGGAAGAGGTTTTTACGGGACACCTTATTATTTGAGGATTGGTTACCACAATCACTGAGATGGTGATGAAGTATGATTGTTTTGGGCCAAATTATGGTGGAAAAACATTTCTAAGTACCACTACAATTTGGTATTTGGAAGGTACACCCAAACACCCCTTTCGAATACCTTCTATTTAATACATAAGAAAAAGCCATTTTGCGTTTGCAAATGGCCTGATTCTTCAGACCAGCCTTCTTGCAACTATAATGATAGTTCGTACATCTTGCACGTAGGCAGAGCTTTTAAGGAGAAATTAAATAGTTCCTACGTTGCACAAAAATGAAGTGCTTCAAACAAACACATACTTTGCATGCACAGAGAAGAGGTGGAATATATGTAAGACTGAAGACACAGGTGAAATGAGAAATAGATTGACTGCTTCGCTGCCAAGTTTTATACGCCATTTCTTCAGTGCAATACAAGAAAGCACCAAACAGTATAACAAAGTTGTCAATTGGTTTCATAGTCCATTCCCTTTGTTTAGTGCTGTGAAAGGAAGAGCCGAATTCCAAAATTGATCAATGATGTTTCAGAAATTTCCCAAAGGGAATACCAAGCCGAGTGTTAAAAACTGCATTTACTCACAGGTTTTGAGCAGGAAACACTGAAATGCTATTAAAGTGCAATATCCAAGGGAACACTGACTCTGTCAAAGATGATCCAAATGGAATTGATGAAAAGTCCCAATTACAAACAACAGAATCAAAATAGGGTGAGGGGACACCCGGATTTGAACCAAGGACCTCTTGATCTGCAGTCAAATGCTCTACCACTGAGCTATATCCCCAGCTTTACAGTAAAATCAGAATGACAAAATATCAGTACATCATGAAAGAGTGTGAGGATCATACTAAGTTGTGCCAGAAAGTACAACCTTGAAACTGTGGAACAGGAGAAGTAGTCCTTAATATTATTTATTAAAGGAAAACTGGATCATTTAAAAAACAGATATTTGTTTCATTGTTATTTTATTGGAATAGGCAGTCGTACATTGGACCAATGCCTCTACATACAATGATTGTTTTGAAACATTCTTAAAGGGGAAGAGGTTTTTACGGGACACCTTATTATTTGAGGATTGGTTACCACAATCACTGAGATGGTGATGAAGTATGATTGTTTTGGGCCAAATTATGGTGGAAAAACATTTCTACGTACCACTACAATTCGGTATTTGGAAGGTACACCCAAACACCCCTTTTGAATACCTTCCATTTAATACATCAGAAAAAGCCATTTTGCATTTGCAAATAGCCTGATTCTTCAGACCAGCCTTCTTGCAACTATAATGATAGTTCGTACATCTTGCACGTAGGCAGAGCTTTTAAGGAGAAATTAAATAGTTCCTACGTTGCACAAAAATGAAGTGCTTCAAACAAACATATACTTTGCATGCACAGAGAAGAGGTGGAATATATGTAAGACTGAAGACACAGGTGAAATGAGAAATAGATTGACTGCTTCGCTGCCAAGTTTTATACGCCATTTCTTCAGTGCAATACAAGAAAGCACCAAACAGTATAACAAAGTTGTCAATTGGTTTCATAGTCCATTCCCTTTGTTTAGTGCTGTGAAAGGAAGAGCCGAATTCCAAAATTGATCAATGATGTTTCAGAAATTTCCCAAAGGGAATACCAAGCTGAGTGTTAAAAACTGCATTTACTCACAGGTTTTGAGCAGGAAACACTGAAATGCTATTAAAGTGCAATATCCAAGGGAACACTGACTCTGTCAAAGATGATCCAAATGGAATTGATGAAAAGTCCCAATTACAAACAACAGAATCAAAATAGGGTGAGGGGACACCAGGATTTGAACCAGGGACCTCTTGATTTGCAGTCAAATGCTCTACCACTGAGCTATATCCCCAGCTTTACAGTACAATCAGAATGACAAAATATCAGTACATCATGAAAGAGTGAGAGGATCATACTAAGTTGTTCCGGAAAGTACAACCGTGAAACTGTGGAACAGGAGAAGTAGTCCTTAATATTAGTTATTAAAGGAAAACTGGATCATTTAAAAAACAGATTTATTTGTTTCATTGTTATTTTATTTGAATAGGCAGTGGTACATAGGACCAATGCCTCTACATACAATGATTGTTTTGAAACATTCTTAAAGGGGAAGAAGTTTTTATGGGACACCTTATCATTTGAAGATTGGTTACTACAATCACTGAGATGGTGATGAAGTATGACTGTTTTGGGCCAAATTATAGTGGAAAAACATTTCTACGTACCACTACAATTCGGTATTTGGAAGGTACACCCAAACACCCCTTTCGAATACCTTCTATTTAATACATCAGAAAAAGCCATTTTGCGTTTGCAAATGGCCTGATTCTTCAGACCAGAGTTCTTGCAACTACAATGATAGGTCGTACATCTTGCACGTAGGCAGAGCTTATAAGGAGAAATTAAATAGTTCATACGTTGCACAAAAATAAAGTGCTTCAAACAAACACATACTTTGCATGCACAGAAAAGAGGTGGAATATATGTAAGACTGAAGACACAGGTGAAATGAGAAATAGTTTACCACTTCGCTGCCAAGTTTTATACGCCAGTTCTTCAGTGCAATACAAGAAAGCACCAAACAGTATAACAAAGTTGTCAATTGGTTTCATAGTGCATTCCCTTTGTTTAGTGCTGTGAAAGGAAGAGCAGAATTCCAAAATTGATCAATGATGTTTCAGAAATTTCCCAAAGCGAATAACAAGCCGAGTGTTAAAAACTGCATTTACTCACAGGTTTTGAGCAGGAAACACTGAAATGCTATTAAAGTGCAATATCCAAGGGAACGCTGACTCTGTCAAAGATGATCCAAATGGAATTGATGAAAAGTCCCAATTACAAACAACAGAATCAAAATAGGGTGAGGGGACACCCGGATTTGAACCAAGGACCTCTTGATCTGCAGTCAAATGCTCTACCACTGAGCTATATACCCAGCTTTACAGTAAAATCAGAAGTGCTTCAAACAAACACATACTTTGCATGCACAGAGAAGAGGAGGAATATATGTAAGACTGAAGACACAGGTGAAATGAGAAATAGATTGACTGCTTCGCTGCCAAGTTTTATACGCCATTTCTTCAGTGCAATACAAGAAAGCACCAAACAGTATAACAAAGTTGTCAATTGGTTTCATAGTCCATTCCCTTTGTTTAGTGCTGTGAAAGGAAGAGCCGAATTCCAAAATTGATCAATGATGTTTCAGAAATTTCCCAAAGGGAATAACAAGCCGAGTGTTAAAAACTGTATTTACTCACAGGTTTTGAGCAGGAAACACTGAAATGCTATTAAAGTGCAATATCCAAGGGAACACTGACTCTGTCAAAGATGATCCAAATGGAATTGATGAAAAGTCCCAATTACAAACAACAGAATCAAAATATGGTGGAGGGGACACCCGGATTTGGACGAGGGCCCTCTTGATCTGCAGTCAAATGCTCTACCACTGAGCTATATCCCCAGCTTTTCAGTAAAATCAGAATGACAAAATATCAGTACATCATGAAAGAGTGTGAGGTTCATACTAAGTTGTGCCAGAAAGTACAACCTTGAAACTGTGGAACAGGAGAAGTAGTCATTAATATTGTTTATTAAAGGAAAACTGCATCATTTAAAAAACAGATTTATTTGTTTCATTGTTATTTTATTTGAATAGGCAGTGGTGCATAGGACCAATGCCTCTACATACAATGATTGTTTTTAAACATTCTTAAAGGGGAAGAGGTTTTTACGGGACACCTTATCATTTGAGGATTGGTTATCACAATCACGGAGATGGTGATGAAGTATGATTGTTTTGGGCCAAATTATGGTGGAAAAACATTTCTACGTACCACTACAATTCGGTATTTGGAAGGTACCCCCAAACACCCCTTTCGAATACCTTCCATTTAATACATCAGAAAAAGCCATTTTGCATTTGCAAATGGCCCGATTCTTCGGACCAGCCTTCTTGCAACTGCAATGATAGTTTGTACATCTTGCACGTAGGCAGAGCTTTTAAGGAGAAATTAAATAGTTCCTACGTTGCACAAAAATGAAGTGCTTCAAACAAACACATACTTTGCATGCACAGAGAAGAGGTGGCATATATGTAAGACTGAAGACACAGGTGAAATGAGAAATAGATTGACTGCTTCGCTGCCAAGTTTTATACGCCATTTCTTCAGTGCAATACAAGAAAGCACCAAACAGTATAACAAAGTTGTCAATTGGTTTCATAGTCCATTCCCTTTGTTTAGTGCTGTTAAAGGAAGAGCCGAATTCCAAAATTGATCAATGATGTTCCAGAAATTTCCCAAAGGGCATAACAAGCCGAGTGTTAAAAACTGTATTTACTCACAGGTTTTGAGCAGGAAACACTGAAATGCTATTAAAGTGCAATATCCAAGGGAACACTGACTCTGTCAAAGATGATCCAAATGGAATTGATGAAAAGTCCCAATTACAAACAACAGAATCAAAATATGCTGGAGGGGACACCCGGAGTTGGACCAGGGACCTCTTGTTCTGCAGTCAAATGCTCTACCACTGAGCTATATCCCCAGCTTTTCAGTAAAATCAGAATGACAAAATATCAGTACATCATGAAAGAGTGTGAGGATCATACTAAGTTGTGCCAGAAAGTACAACCTTGAAACTGTGGAACAGGAGAAGTAGTCATTAATATTATTTATTAAAGGAAAACTGGATCATTTAAAAAACAGATTTATTTGTTTCATTGTTATTTTATTTGAATAGGCAGTGGTGCATAGGACCAATGCCTCTACATACAATGATTGTTTTTAAACATTCTTAAAGGGGAAGAGGTTTTTACGGGACACCTTATCATTTGAGGATTGGTTACCACAATCACGGAGATGGTGATGAAGTATGATTGTTTTGGGCCAAATTATGGTGGAAAAACATTTCTACGTACCACTACAATTCGGTATTTGGAAGATACACCCAAACACCCCTTTCGAATACCTTCCATTTAATACATCAGAAAAAGCCATTTTGCATTTGCAAATGGCCTGATTCTTCAGACCAGCCTTCTTTCAACTGCAATGATAGTTCGTACATCTTGCACGTAGGCAGAGCTTTTAAGGAAAAATTAAATAGTTCCTACGTTGCACAAAAATGAAGTGCTTCAAACAAACACATACTTTGCATGCACCGAGAAGAGGTGGAATATATGTAAGACTGAAGACACAGGTGAAATGAGAAATAGATTGACTGCTTCGCTGCCAAGTTTTATACGCCATTTCTTCAGTGCAATACAAGAAAGCACCAAACAGTATAACAAAGTTGTCAATTGGTTTCAAAGTCCATTCCCTTTGTTTAGTGCTGTGAAAGGAAGAGCCGAATTCCAAAATTGATCAATGATGTTTCAGAAATTTCCCTAAGGAAATACCAAGCCGAGTGTTAAAAACTGCATTTACTCACAGGTTTTGAGAAGCAAACACTGTAATGCCATTAAAGTGCAATATCCAAGGGAACACTGACTCTGTCAAAGATGATCCAAATGGAATTGATGGAAAGTCCCAATTACAATCAACAAAATCAAAATAGGGTGAGTGGACACCAGGATTTGAACCAGTGACCTCTTGATCTGCAGTCAAATTCTCTACCACTGAGCTATATCCGCAGCTTAACAGTACAATCAGAATGACAAAATATCAGTACATCATGAAAAAGTGAGAGGATCATACTAAGTTGTTCCGGAAAGTACAACCTTGAAACTGTGGAACAGGAGAAGTAGTCCTTAATATTATTCATTAAAGGAAAACTGGATCATTTAAAAAACAGACTTATTTGTTTCATTGTTATTTTATTTGAATAGGCAGTGGTACAGAGGACCAATGCCTCTACATACAATGATTATTTTGAAACATTCTTAAAGGGGAAGAGGTTTTTACGGGACACCTTATTATTTGAGGATTGGTTACCACAATCACTGAGATGGTGATGAAGTATGATTGTTTTGGGCCAAATTATGGTGGAAAAACATTTCTACAAACCACTACAATTCGGTATTTGGAAGGTACACCCAAACACCCCTTTCGAATACCTTCCATTTAATACATCAGAAAAAGCCATTTTGCGTTTGCAAATGGCCTGATTCTTCAGACCAGCCTTCTTGCAACTGCAATGATAGTTCGTACATCTTGCACGTAGGCAGAGCTTTTAAGGAGAAATTAAATAGTTCCTATGTTGCACAAAAATGAAGTGCTTCAAACAAACACATACTTCGCATGCACAGAGAAGAGGTGGAATATATGTAAGACTGAAGACACAGGTGAAATGAGAAATAGTTGACTGCTTCGCTGCCAAGTTTTATACGCCATTTCTTCAGTGCAATACAAGAAAGCACCAAACAGTATAACAAAGTTGTCAATTGGTTTCATAGTCCATTCCCTTTGTTTAGTGCTGTGAAAGGAAGAGCCGAATTCCAAAATTCATCAATGATGTTTCAGAAATTTCCCAAAGGGAATAACAAGCTGAGTGTTAAAAACTGCATTTACTCACAGGTTTTGAGCAGGAAACACTGACATGCTATTAAAGTGCAATATCCAAGGGAATACTGACTCTGTTAAAGATGATCCAAATGGAATTGTTGAAAAGTCCCAATTACAAACAACAGAATCAAAGTAGGGCGAGGGGACACCCGGATTTGAACAAGGGACCTCTTGATCTGTAGTCAAATGCTCTACCACCGAGCTATATCCCCAGCTTTTCAGTAAAATCAGAATGACAAATTATCAGTACATCAGGAAAGAGTGTGAGGATCATACTAAGTTGTGCCAGAAAGTACAACCTTGAAACTGTGGAACAGGAGAAGTAGTCCTTAATATTATTTATTAAAGGAAAACTGGATCATTTAAAAAACAGATTTATTTGTTTCATTGTTATTTTATTTGAATAGGCAGTGGTACATAGGACCAATGCCTCTACATACAATGAATGTTTTGAAACATTCTTAAAGGGGAAGAGGTTTTTACAGGACACCTTATCATTTGAGGATTGGTTACCACAATCACTGAGATGGTGATGAAGTATGATTGTTTTGGGCCAAATTATGGTGGAAAAACATTTCTACGTACCACTACAATTCGTTATTTGGAAGGTACACCCAAACACCCCTTTTGAATACCTTCCATTTAATACATCAGAAAAAGCCATTTTGCATTTGCAAATAGCCTGATTCTTCAGACCAGCCTTCTTGCAACTGCAATGATAGTTCGTACATCTTGCACGTAGGCAGAGCTTTTATTGAGAAATTAAATAGTTCCTACGTTGCACAAAAATGAAGTGCTTCAAACAAACATATACTTTGCATGCACAGAGAAGAGGTGGAATATATGTAAGACTGAAGACACAGGTGAAATGAGAAATAGATTGACTGCTTCGCTGCCAAGTTTTATACGCCATTTCTTCAGTGCAATACAAGAAAGCACCAAATAGTATAACAAAGTTGTCAATTGGTTTCATAGTCCATTCCCTTTGTTTAGTGCTGTGAAAGGAAGAGCCGAATTCCAAAATTGATCAATGATGTTTCAGAAATTTCCCAAAGGGAATACCAAGCTGAGTGTTAAAAACTGCATTTACTCACAGGTTTTGAGCAGGAAACACTGAAATGCTATTAAAGTGCAATATCCAAGGGAACACTGACTCTGTAAAAGATGATCCAAATGGAATTGATGGAAAGTCCCAATTACAATCAACAGAATCAAAATAGGGTGAGGGGACACCAGGATTTGAACCCGGGACCTCTTGATTTGCAGTCAAATGCTCTACCACTGAGCTATATCCCCAGCTTTACAGTACAATCAGAATGACAAAATATCAGTACATCATGAAAGAGTGAGAGGATCATACTAAGTTGTTCCGGAAAGTACAACCGTGAAACTGTGGAACAGGAGAAGTAGTCCTTAATATTATTCATTAAAGGAAAACTGGATCATTTAAAAAACAGACTTATTTGTTTCATTGTTATTTTATTTGAATAGGCAGTGGTACATAGGACCAATGCCTCTACATACAATGATTATTTTGAAACATTCTTAAAGGGGAAGAGGTTTTTACGGGACACCTTATTATTTGAGGATTGGTTACCACAATCACTGAGATGGTGATGAAGTATGATTGTTTTGGGCCAAATTATGGTGGAAAAACATTTCTACGTACCACTACAATTCGATATTTGGAAGGTACACCCAAACACCCCTTTCGAATACCTTCTATTTAATACATAAGAAAAAGCCATTTTGCGTTTGCAAATGGCCTGATTCTTCAGACCAGCCTTCTTGCAACTATAATGATAGTTCGTACATCTTGCACGTAGGCAGAGCTTTTAAGGAGAAATTAAATAGTTCCTACGTTGCACAAAAATGAAGTGCTTCAAACAAACACATACTTTGCATGCACAGAGAAGAGGTGGAATATATGTAAGACTGAAGACACAGGTGAAATGAGAAATAGATTGACTGCTTCGCTGCCAAGTTTTATACGCCATTTCTTCAGTGCAATACAAGAAAGCACCAAACAGTATAACAAAGTTGTCAATTGGTTTCATAGTCCATTCCCTTTGTTTAGTGCTGTGAAAGGAAGAGCCGAATTCCAAAATTGATCAATGATGTTTCAGAAATTTCCCAAAGGGAATACCAAGCCGAGTGTTAAAAACTGCATTTACTCACAGGTTTTGAGCAGGAAACACTGAAATGCTATTAAAGTGCAATATCCAAGGGAACACTGACTCTGTCAAAGATGATCCAAATGGAATTGATGAAAAGTCCCAATTACAAACAACAGAATCAAAATAGGGTGAGGGGACACCCGGATTTGAACCAAGGACCTCTTGATCTGCAGTCAAATGCTCTACCACTGAGCTATATCCCCAGCTTTACAGTAAAGTCAGAATGACAAAATATCAGTACATCATGAAAGAGTGTGAGGATCATACTAAGTTGTGCCAGAAAGTACAACCTTGAAACTGTGGAACAGGAGAAGTAGTCCTTAATATTATTTATTAAAGGAAAACTGGATCATTTAAAAAACAGATATTTGTTTCATTGTTATTTTATTTGAATAGGCAGTCGTACATTGGACCAATGCCTCTACATACAATGATTGTTTTGAAACATTCTTAAAGGGGAAGAGGTTTTTACGGGACACCTTATTATTTGAGGATTGGTTACCACAATCACTGAGATGGTGATGAAGTATGATTGTTTTGGGCCAAATTATGGTGGAAAAACATTTCTACGTACCACTACAATTCGGTATTTGGAAGGTACACCCAAACACCCCTTTCGAATACCTTCTATTTGATACATAAGAAAAAGCCATTTTGCGTTTGCAAATGGCCTGATTCTTCAGACCAGCCTTCTTGCAACTATAATGATAGTTCGTACATCTTGCACGTAGGCAGAGCTTTTAAGGAGAAATTAAATAGTTCCTACGTTGCACAAAAATGAAGTGCTTCAAACAAACACATACTTTGCATGCACAGAGAAGAGGTGGAATATATGTAAGACTGAAGACACAGGTGAAATGAGAAATAGATTGACTGCTTCGCTGCCAAGTTTTATACGCCATTTCTTCAGTGCAATACAAGAAAGCACCAAACAGTATAACAAAGTTGTCAATTGGTTTCAAAGTCCATTCCCTTTGTTTAGTGCTGTGAAAGGAAGAGCCGAATTCCAAAATTGATCAATGATGTTTCAGAAATTTCCCTAAGGAAATACCAAGCCGAGTGTTAAAAACTGCATTTACTCACAGGTTTTGAGAAGCAAACACTGTAATGCCATTAAAGTGCAATATCCAAGGGAACACTGACTCTGTCAAAGATGATCCAAATGGAATTGATGGAAAGTCCCAATTACAATCAACAAAATCAAAATAGGGTGAGTGGACACCAGGATTTGAACCAGTGACCTCTTGATCTGCAGTCAAATTCTCTACCACTGAGCTATATCCCCAGCTTAACAGTACAATCAGAATGACAAAATATCAGTACATCATGAAAAAGTGAGAGGATCATACTAAGTTGTTCCGGAAAGTACAACCTTGAAACTGTGGAACAGGAGAAGTAGTCCTTAATATTATTCATTAAAGGAAAACTGGATCATTTAAAAAACAGACTTATTTGTTTCATTGTTATTTTATTTGAATAGGCAGTGGTACATAGGACCAATGCCTCTACATACAATGATTATTTTGAAACATTCTTAAAGGGGAAGAGGTTTTTACGGGACACCTTATTATTTGAGGATTGGTTACCACAATCACTGAGATGGTGATGAAGTATGATTGTTTTGGGCCAAATTATGGTGGAAAAACATTTCTACAAACCACTACAATTCGGTATTTGGAAGGTACACCCAAACACCCCTTTCGAATACCTTCCATTTAATACATCAGAAAAAGCCATTTTGCGTTTGCAAATGGCCTGATTCTTCAGACCAGCCTTCTTGCAACTGCAATGATAGTTCGTACATCTTGCACGTAGGCAGAGCTTTTAAGGAGAAATTAAATAGTTCCTATGTTGCACAAAAATGAAGTGCTTCAAACAAACACATACTTCGCATGCACAGAGAAGAGGTGGAATATATGTAAGACTGAAGACACAGGTGAAATGAGAAATAGTTGACTGCTTCGCTGCCAAGTTTTATACGCCATTTCTTCAGTGCAATACAAGAAAGCACCAAACAGTATAACAAAGTTGTCAATTGGTTTCATAGTCCATTCCCTTTGTTTAGTGCTGTGAAAGGAAGAGCCGAATTCCAAAATTCATCAATGATGTTTCAGAAATTTCCCAAAGGGAATAACAAGCTGAGTGTTAAAAACTGCATTTACTCACAGGTTTTGAGCAGGAAACACTGACATGCTATTAAAGTGCAATATCCAAGGGAATACTGACTCTGTTAAAGATGATCCAAATGGAATTGTTGAAAAGTCCCAATTACAAACAACAGAATCAAAGTAGGGCGAGGGGACACCCGGATTTGAACAAGGGACCTCTTGATCTGTAGTCAAATGCTCTACCACCGAGCTATATCCCCAGCTTTTCAGTAAAATCAGAATGACAAATTATCAGTACATCAGGAAAGAGTGTGAGGATCATACTAAGTTGTGCCAGAAAGTACAACCTTGAAACTGTGGAACAGGAGAAGTAGTCCTTAATATTATTTATTAAAGGAAAACTGGATCATTTAAAAAACAGATTTATTTGTTTCATTGTTATTTTATTTGAATAGGCAGTGGTACATAGGACCAATGCCTCTACATACAATGAATGTTTTGAAACATTCTTAAAGGGGAAGAGGTTTTTACAGGACACCTTATCATTTGAGGATTGGTTACCACAATCACTGAGATGGTGATGAAGTATGATTGTTTTGGGCCAAATTATGGTGGAAAAACATTTCTACGTACCACTACAATTCGTTATTTGGAAGGTACACCCAAACACCCCTTTTGAATACCTTCCATTTAATACATCAGAAAAAGCCATTTTGCATTTGCAAATAGCCTGATTCTTCAGACCAGCCTTCTTGCAACTGCAATGATAGTTCGTACATCTTGCACGTAGGCAGAGCTTTTATTGAGAAATTAAATAGTTCCTACGTTGCACAAAAATGAAGTGCTTCAAACAAACATATACTTTGCATGCACAGAGAAGAGGTGGAATATATGTAAGACTGAAGACACAGGTGA
Organism: Lissotriton helveticus; assembly: GCF_964261635.1. Taxonomy (NCBI): domain Eukaryota; kingdom Metazoa; phylum Chordata; class Amphibia; order Caudata; family Salamandridae; genus Lissotriton; species Lissotriton helveticus. Next base: position 325,173,828 of record NC_136058.1, on the reverse strand, counting down.
AATGAGAAATAGATTGACTGCTTCGCTGCCAAGTTTTATACGCCATTTCTTCAGTGCAATACAAGAAAGCACCAAATAGTATAACAAAGTTGTCAATTGGTTTCATAGTCCATTCCCTTTGTTTAGTGCTGTGAAAGGAAGAGCCGAATTCCAAAATTGATCAATGATGTTTCAGAAATTTCCCAAAGGGAATACCAAGCTGAGTGTTAAAAACTGCATTTACTCACAGGTTTTGAGCAGGAAACACTGAAATGCTATTAAAGTGCAATATCCAAGGGAACACTGACTCTGTAAAAGATGATCCAAATGGAATTGATGGAAAGTCCCAATTACAATCAACAGAATCAAAATAGGGTGAGGGGACACCAGGATTTGAACCAGGGACCTCTTGATTTGCAGTCAAATGCTCTACCACTGAGCTATATCCCCAGCTTTACAGTACAATCAGAATGACAAAATATCAGTACATCATGAAAGAGTGAGAGGATCATACTAAGTTGTTCCGGAAAGTACAACCGTGAAACTGTGGAACAGGAGAAGTAGTCCTTAATATTATTCATTAAAGGAAAACTGGATCATTTAAAAAACAGACTTATTTGTTTCATTGTTATTTTATTTGAATAGGCAGTGGTACATAGGACCAATGCCTCTACATACAATGATTATTTTGAAACATTCTTAAAGGGGAAGAGGTTTTTACGGGACACCTTATTATTTGAGGATTGGTTACCACAATCACTGAGATGGTGATGAAGTATGATTGTTTTGGGCCAAATTATGGTGGAAAAACATTTCTACGTACCACTACAATTCGATATTTGGAAGGTACACCCAAACACCCCTTTCGAATACCTTCTATTTAATACATAAGAAAAAGCCATTTTGCGTTTGCAAATGGCCTGATTCTTCAGACCAGCCTTCTTGCAACTATAATGATAGTTCGTACATCTTGCACGTAGGCAGAGCTTTTAAGGAGAAATTAAATAGTTCCTACGTTGCACAAAAATGAAGTGCTTCAAACAAACACATACTTTGCATGCACAGAGAAGAGGTGGAATATATGTAAGACTGAAGACACAGGTGAAATGAGAAATAGATTGACTGCTTCGCTGCCAAGTTTTATACGCCATTTCTTCAGTGCAATACAAGAAAGCACCAAACAGTATAACAAAGTTGTCAATTGGTTTCATAGTCCATTCCCTTTGTTTAGTGCTGTGAAAGGAAGAGCCGAATTCCAAAATTGATCAATGATGTTTCAGAAATTTCCCAAAGGGAATACCAAGCCGAGTGTTAAAAACTGCATTTACTCACAGGTTTTGAGCAGGAAACACTGAAATGCTATTAAAGTGCAATATCCAAGGGAACACTGACTCTGTCAAAGATGATCCAAATGGAATTGATGAAAAGTCCCAATTACAAACAACAGAATCAAAATAGGGTGAGGGGACACCCGGATTTGAACCAAGGACCTCTTGATCTGCAGTCAAATGCTCTACCACTGAGCTATATCCCCAGCTTTACAGTAAAATCAGAATGACAAAATATCAGTACATCATGAAAGAGTGTGAGGATCATACTAAGTTGTGCCAGAAAGTACAACCTTGAAACTGTGGAACAGGAGAAGTAGTCCTTAATATTATTTATTAAAGGAAAACTGGATCATTTAAAAAACAGATATTTGTTTCATTGTTATTTTATTTGAATAGGCAGTCGTACATTGGACCAATGCCTCTACATACAATGATTGTTTTGAAACATTCTTAAAGGGGAAGAGGTTTTTACGGGACACCTTATTATTTGAGGATTGGTTACCACAATCACTGAGATGGTGATGAAGTATGATTGTTTTGGGCCAAATTATGGTGGAAAAACATTTCTACGTACCACTACAATTCGGTATTTGGAAGGTACACCCAAACACCCCTTTCGAATACCTTCTATTTAATACATAAGAAAAAGCCATTTTGCGTTTGCAAATGGCCTGATTCTTCAGACCAGCCTTCTTGCAACTATAATGATAGTTCGTACATCTTGCACGTAGGCAGAGCTTTTAAGGAGAAATTAAATAGTTCCTACGTTGCACAAAAATGAAGTGCTTCAAACAAACACATACTTTGCATGCACAGAGAAGAGGTGGAATATATGTAAGACTGAAGACACAGGTGAAATGAGAAATAGATTGACTGCTTCGCTGCCAAGTTTTATACGCCATTTCTTCAGTGCAATACAAGAAAGCACCAAACAGTATAACAAAGTTGTCAATTGGTTTCATAGTCCATTCCCTTTGTTTAGTGCTGTGAAAGGAAGAGCCGAATTCCAAAATTGATCAATGATGTTTCAGAAATTTCCCAAAGGGAATACCAAGCCGAGTGTTAAAAACTGCATTTACTCACAGGTTTTGAGCAGGAAACACTGAAATGCTATTAAAGTGCAATATCCAAGGGAACACTGACTATGTCAAAGATGATCCAAATGGAATTGATGAAAAGTCCCAATTACAAACAACAGAATCAAAATAGGGTGAGGGGACACCCGGATTTGAACCAAGGACCTCTTGATCTGCAGTCAAATGCTCTACCACTGAGCTATATCCCCAGCTTTACAGTAAAATCAGAATGACAAAATATCAGTACATCATGAAAGAGTGAGAGGATCATACTAAGTTGTTCCGGAAAGTACAACCTTGAAACTGTGGAACAGGAGAAGTAGTCCTTAATATTATTCATTAAAGGAAAACTGGATCATTTAAAAAACAGATATTTGTTTCATTGTTATTTTATTTGAATAGGCAGTGGTACATAGGACCAATGCCTCTACATACAATGATTGTTTTGAAACATTATTAAAGGGGAAGAGGTTTTTACGGGACACCTTATCATTTGAGGATTGGTTACCACAATCACTGAGATGGTGATGAAGTATGATTGTTTTGGGCTAAATTATGGTGGAAAAACATTTCTACATACCACTACAATTCGGTATTTGGAAGGTACACCCAAACACCCCTTTCGAATACCTTCTATTTAATACATCAGAAAAAGCCATTTTGCGTTTGCAAATGGCCTGATTCTTCAGACCAGCCTTCTTGCAACTGCAAGGATAGTTCGTACATCTTGCACGTAGGCAGAGCTTTTAAGGAGAAATTAAATAGTACCTACGTTGCACAAAAATGAAGTGCTTCAAACAAACACATACTTTGCATGCTTAGAGAAGAGGTGGAATATATGTAAGACTGAAGACACAGGTGAAATGAGAAATAGTTGACTGCTTCGCTGCCAAGTTTTATACGCCATTTCTTCAGTGCAATACAAGAAAGCACCAAACAGTATAACAAAGTTGTCAATTGGTTTCATAGTCCATTCCCTTTGTTTAGTGCTGTGAAAGGAAGAGCCGAATTCCAAAATTGATCAATGATGTTTCAGAAATTTCCCAAAGGGAATACCAAGCCGAGTGTTAAAAACTGCATTTACTCACAGGTTTTGAGCAGGAAACACTGAAATGCTATTAAAGTGCAATATCCAAGGGAACACTGACTCTGTCAAAGATGATCCAAATGGAATTGATGAAAAGTCCCAATTACAAACAACAGAATCAAAATAGGGTGAGGGGACACACGGATTTGAACCAGGGACCTCTTGATCTGCAGTCAAATGCTCTACCACTGAGCTATATCCCCAGATTTTCAGTAAAATCAGAATGTCAAAATAAATATCAGTACATCATGAAAGAGTGTGAGGATCATACTAAGTTGTGCCGGAAAGTACAACCTTGAAACTGTGGAACAGGAGAAGTAGTCCTTAATATTAGTTATTAAAGGAAAACTGGATCATTTAAAAAACAGATTTATTTGTTTCATTGTTATTTTATTTGAATAGGCAGTGGTACACAGGACCAATGCCTCTACATACAATGATTGTTTTGAAACATTCTTAAAGGGGAAGAAGTTTTTATGGGACACCTTATCATTTGAGGATTGGTTACTACAATCACTGAGATGGTGATGAAGTATGACTGTTTTGGGCCAAATTATAGTGGAAAAACATTTCTACGTACCACTACAATTCGGTATTTGGAAGGTACACCCAAACACCCCTTTCGAATACCTTCTATTTAATACATCAGAAAAAGCCATTTTGCGTTTGCAAATGGCCTGATTCTTCAGACCAGAGTTCTTGCAACTACAATGATAGGTCGTACATCTTGCACGTAGGCAGAACTTATAAGGAGAAATTAAATAGTTCATACGTTGCACAAAAATAAAGTGCTTCAAACAAACACATACTTTGCATGCACAGAGAAGAGGTGGCATATATGTAAGACTGAAGACACAGGTGAAATGAGAAATAGATTGACTGCTTCGCTGCCAAGTTTTATACGCCATTTCTTCAGTGCAATACAAGAAAGCACCAAACAGTATAACAAAGTTGTCAATTGGTTTCATAGTCCATTCCCTTTGTTTAGTGCTGTGAAAGGAAGAGCCGAATTCCAAAATTGATCAATGATGTTTCAGAAATTTCCCAAAGGGAATAACAAGCCGAGTGTTAAAAACTGTATTTACTCACAGGTTTTGAGCAGGAAACACTGAAATGCTATTAAAGTGCAATATCCAAGGGAACACTGACTCTGTCAAAGATGATCCAAATGGAATTGATGAAAAGTCCCAATTACAAACAACAGAATCAAAATATGGTGGAGGGGACACCCGGATTTGGACGAGGGCCCTCTTGATCTGCAGTCAAATGCTCTACCACTGAGCTATATCCCCAGCTTTTCAGTAAAATCAGAATGACAAAATATCAGTACATCATGAAAGAGTGTGAGGTTCATACTAAGTTGTGCCAGAAAGTACAACCTTGAAACTGTGGAACAGGAGAAGTAGTCATTAATATTGTTTATTAAAGGAAAACTGCATCATTTAAAAAACAGATTTATTTGTTTCATTGTTATTTTATTTGAATAGGCAGTGGTGCATAGGCCCAATGCCTCTACATACAATGATTGTTTTTAAACATTCTTAAAGGGGAAGAGGTTTTTACGGGACACCTTATCATTTGAGGATTGGTTATCACAATCACGGAGATGGTGATGAAGTATGATTGTTTTGGGCCAAATTATGGTGGAAAAACATTTCTACGTACCACTACAATTCGGTATTTGGAAGGTACCCCCAAACACCCCTTTCGAATACCTTCCATTTAATACATCAGAAAAAGCCATTTTGCATTTGCAAATGGCCCGATTCTTCGGACCAGCCTTCTTGCAACTGCAATGATAGTTTGTACATCTTGCACGTAGGCAGAGCTTTTAAGGAGAAATTAAATAGTTCCTACGTTGCACAAAAATGAAGTGCTTCAAACAAACACATACTTTGCATGCACAGAGAAGAGGTGGCATATATGTAAGACTGAAGACACAGGTGAAATGAGAAATAGATTGACTGCTTCGCTGCCAAGTTTTATACGCCATTTCTTCAGTGCAATACAAGAAAGCACCAAACAGTATAACAAAGTTGTCAATTGGTTTCATAGTCCATTCCCTTTGTTTAGTGCTGTTAAAGGAAGAGCCGAATTCCAAAATTGATCAATGATGTTCCAGAAATTTCCCAAAGGGAATAACAAGCCGAGTGTTAAAAACTGTATTTACTCACAGGTTTTGAGCAGGAAACACTGAAATGCTATTAAAGTGCAATATCCAAGGGAACACTGACTCTGTCAAAGATGATCCAAATGGAATTGATGAAAAGTCCCAATTACAAACAACAGAATCAAAATATGCTGGAGGGGACACCCGGAGTTGGACGAGGGACCTCTTGTTCTGCAGTCAAATGCTCTACCACTGAGCTATATCCCCAGCTTTTCAGTAAAATCAGAATGACAAAATATCAGTACATCATGAAAGAGTGTGAGGATCATACTAAGTTGTGCCAGAAAGTACAACCTTGAAACTGTGGAACAGGAGAAGTAGTCATTAATATTATTTATTAAAGGAAAACTGGATCATTTAAAAAACAGATTTATTTGTTTCATTGTTATTTTATTTGAATAGGCAGTGGTGCATAGGACCAATGCCTCTACATACAATGATTGTTTTTAAACATTCTTAAAGGGGAAGAGGTTTTTACGGGACACCTTATCATTTGAGGATTGGTTACCACAATCACGGAGATGGTGATGAAGTATGATTGTTTTGGGCCAAATTATGGTGGAAAAACATTTCTACGTACCACTACAATTCGGTATTTGGAAGATACACCCAAACACCCCTTTCGAATACCTTCCATTTAATACATCAGAAAAAGCCATTTTGCATTTGCAAATGGCCTGATTCTTCAGACCAGCCTTCTTGCAACTGCAATGATAGTTCGTACATCTTGCACGTAGGCAGAGCTTTTAAGGAGAAATTAAATAGTTCCTACGTTGCACAAAAATGAAGTGCTTCAAACAAACACATACTTTGCATGCACAGAGAAGAGGTGGCATATATGTAAGACTGAAGACACAGGTGAAATGAGAAATAGATTGACTGCTTCGCTGCCAAGTTTTATACGCCATTTCTTCAGTGCAATACAAGAAAGCACCAAACAGTATAACAAAGTTGTCAATTGGTTTCATAGTCCATTCCCTTTGTTTAGTGCTGTGAAAGGAAGAGCCGAATTCCAAAATTGATCAATGATGTTTCAGAAATTTCCCAAAGGGAACACCAAGCCGAGTGTTAAAAACTGCATTTACTCACAGGTTTTGAGAAGCAAACACTGTAATGCCATTAAAGTGCAATATCCAAGGGAACACTGACTCTGTCAAAGATGATCCAAATGGAATTGATGAAAAGTCAATCAACAGAATCAAAATAGGATGAGGGGACACCCGGATTTGGACGAGGGACCTCTTGATCTGCAGTCAAATGCTCTAACACTGAGCTATATCCCCAGCTTTTCAGTAAAATCAGAATGACAAAATATCAGTACATCATGAAAGAGTGTGAGGATCATACTAAGTTGTGCCAGAAAGTATAACCTTGAAACTGTGGAAACGGAGAAGTAGTCCTTAATATCATTTATTAAAGGAAAACTGGATCATTTAAAAAACAGATTTATTTGTTTCATTGTTATTTTATTTGAATAGGCAGTGGTACATAGGACCAATGCCTCTACATACAATGATTGTTTTGAAACATTCTTAAAGGGGAAGAGGTTTTTATGGGACACCTTATCATTTGAGGATTGGTTACCACAATCACGGAGATGGTGAAGAAGTACGATTGTTTTGGGCCAAATTATGGTGGAAAAACATTTCTACGTACCACTACAATTTGGTATTTAGAAGGTACACCCAACCACCCCTTTCGAATACCTTCCATTTAATACATCAGAAAAAGCCATTTTGCGTTTGCAAATGGCCTGATTTTTTAGACCAGCCTTCTTGCAACTGCAATGATAGTTCGTACATCTTGCACGTAGGCAGAGCTTTTAAGGAGAAATTAAATAGTTCCTACGTTGCACAAAAATGATGTGCTTCAAACAAAATCATACTTTGCATGCACAGAGAAGAGGTGGAATATATGTAAGACTGAATACACAGGTGAAATGAGAAATAGATTGACTGCTTCGCTGCCAAGTTTTATACGCCATTTCTTCAGTGCAATACAAGAAAGCACCAAACAGTATAACAAAGTTGTCAATTGGTTTCATAGTCCATTCCCTTTGTTTAGTGCTGTGAAAGGAAGAGACGACTACCAAAATTGATCAATGATGTTTCAGAAATTTCCCCAAGGGAATACCAAGCCGAGTGTTAAAAACTGCATTTACTCACAGGCTTTGAGCAGGAAACACTGAAATGCTATTAAAGTGCAATATCCAAGGGAACACTGACTCTGTCAAAGATGATCCAAATGGAAGTGATGAAAAGTCCCAATTACAAACAACAGAATCAAAATAGGGTGAGGGGACACCCGGATTTGAACCAGGGACCACTTGATCTGCAGTCAAATGCTCAACCACTGAGCTATAACCCCAGCTTTTCAGTAAAATCAGAGTGACAAAATATCAGTACATCATGAAAGAGTGTGAGGATCATACTATGTTGTGCCAGAAAGTAGAACCTTGAAACTGTGGAACAGGAGAAGTAGTCCTTAATATTATTTATTAAAGGAAAACTGTATCATTTAAAAAACAGATTTATTTGTTTCATTGTTATTTTATTTGAATAGGCAGTGGTACATAGGACCAATGCCTCTACATACAATGATTGTTTTGAAACATTCTTAAAGGGGAAGAGGTTTTTACGGGACACCTTATCATTTGAGGATTGGTTACCACAATCACGGAGATGGTGATGAAGTATGATTGTTTTGGGCCAAATTATGGTGGAAAAACATTTCTACGTACCACTACAATTTGGTATTTGGAAGGTACACCCAAACACCCCTTTCGAATACCTTCCATTTAATACATCAGAAAAAGCCATTTTGCATTTGCAAATGGCCTGATTCTTCAGACCAGCCTTCTTGCAACTGCAATGATAGTTCGTACATCTTGCACGTAGGCAGAGCTTTTAAGGAGAAATTAAATAGTTGCTACGTTGCACAAAAATGAAGTGCTTCAAACAAACACATACTTTGCATGCACAGAGAAGAGGTGGCATATATGTAAGACTGAAGACACAGGTGAAATGAGAAATAGATTGACTGCTTCGCTGCCAAGTTTTATACGCCATTTCTTCAGTGCAATACAAGAAAGCACCAAACAGTATAACAAAGTTGTCAATTGGTTTCATAGTCCATTCCCTTTGTTTAGTGCTGTGAAAGGAAGAGCCGAATTCCAAAATTGATCAATGATGTTTCAGAAATTTCCCAAAGGGAACACCAAGCCGAGTGTTAAAAACTGCATTTACTCACAGGTTTTGAGAAGCAAACACTGTAATGCCATTAAAGTGCAATATCCAAGGGAACACTGACTCTGTCAAAGATGATCCAAATGGAATTGATGAAAAGTCAATCAACAGAATCAAAATAGGATGAGGGGACACCCGGATTTGGACGAGGGACCTCTTGATCTGCAGTCAAATGCTCTAACACTGAGCTATATCCCCAGCTTTTCAGTAAAATCAGAATGACAAAATATCAGTACATCATGAAAGAGTGTGAGGATCATACTAAGTTGTGCCAGAAAGTATAACCTTGAAACTGTGGAACAGGAGAAGTAGTCCTTAATATCATTTATTAAAGGAAAACTGGATCATTTAAAAAACAGATTTATTTGTTTCATTGTTATTTTATTTGAATAGGCAGTGGTACATAGGACCAATGCCTCTACATACAATGATTGTTTTGAAACATTCTTAAAGGGGAAGAGGTTTTTATGGGACACCTTATCATTTGAGGATTGGTTACCACAATCACGGAGATGGTGAAGAAGTATGATTGTTTTGGGCCAAATTATGGTGGAAAAACATTTCTACGTACCACTACAATTTGGTATTTAGAAGGTACACCCAACCACCCCTTTCGAATACCTTCCATTTAATACATCAGAAAAAGCCATTTTGCATTTGCAAATGGCCTGATTCTTCAGACCAGCCTTCTTGCAACTGCAATGATAGTTCGTACATCTTGCACGTAGGCAGAGCTTTTAAGGAGAAATTAAATAGTTGCTACGTTGCACAAAAATGAAGTGCTTCAAACAAACACATACTTTGCATGCACAGAGAAGAGGTGGCATATATGTAAGACTGAAGACACAGGTGAAATGAGAAATAGATTGACTGCTTCGCTGCCAAGTTTTATACGCCATTTCTTCAGTGCAATACAAGAAAGCACCAAACAGTATAACAAAGTTGTCAATTGGTTTCATAGTCCATTCCCTTTGTTTAGTGCTGTGAAAGGAAGAGCCGAATTCCAAAATTGATCAATGATGTTTCAGAAATTTCCCAAAGGGAACACCAAGCCGAGTGTTAAAAACTGCATTTACTCACAGGTTTTGAGAAGCAAACACTGTAATGCCATTAAAGTGCAATATCCAAGGGAACACTGACTCTGTCAAAGATGATCCAAATGGAATTGATGAAAAGTCAATCAACAGAATCAAAATAGGATGAGGGGACACCCGGATTTGGACGAGGGACCTCTTGATCTGCAGTCAAATGCTCTAACACTGAGCTATATCCCCAGCTTTTCAGTAAAATCAGAATGACAAAATATCAGTACATCATGAAAGAGTGTGAGGATCATACTAAGTTGTGCCAGAAAGTATAACCTTGAAACTGTGGAACAGGAGAAGTAGTCCTTAATATCATTTATTAAAGGAAAACTGGATCATTTAAAAAACAGATTTATTTGTTTCATTGTTATTTTATTTGAATAGGCAGTGGTACATAGGACCAATGCCTCTACATACAATGATTGTTTTGAAACATTCTTAAAGGGGAAGAGGTTTTTATGGGACACCTTATCATTTGAGGATTGGTTACCACAATCACGGAGATGGTGAAGAAGTATGATTGTTTTGGGCCAAATTATGGTGGAAAAACATTTCTACGTACCACTACAATTTGGTATTTAGAAGGTACACCCAACCACCCCTTTCGAATACCTTCCATTTAATACATCAGAAAAAGCCATTTTGCGTTTGCAAATGGCCTGATTTTTTAGACCAGCCTTCTTGCAACTGCAATGATAGTTCGTACATCTTGCACGTAGGCAGAGCTTTTAAGGAGAAATTAAATAGTTCCTACGTTGCACAAAAATGATGTGCTTCAAACAAAATCATACTTTGCATGCACAGAGAAGAGGTGGAATATATGTAAGACTGAATACACAGGTGAAATGAGAAATAGATTGACTGCTTCGCTGCCAAGTTTTATACGCCATTTCTTCAGTGCAATACAAGAAAGCACCAAACAGTATAACAAAGTTGTCAATTGGTTTCATAGTCCATTCCCTTTGTTTAGTGTTGTGAAAGGAAGAGACGAATACCAAAATTGATCAATGATGTTTCAGAAATTTCCCCAAGGGAATACCAAGCCGAGTGTTAAAAACTGCATTTACTCACAGGCTTTGAGCAGGAAACACTGAAATGCTATTAAAGTGCAATATCCAAGGGAACACTGACTCTGTCAAAGATGATCCAAATGGAAGTGATGAAAAGTCCCAATTACAAACAACAGAATCAAAATAGGGTGAGGGGACACCCGGATTTGAACCAGGGACCACTTGATCTGCAGTCAAATGCTCAACCACTGAGCTATATCCCCAGCTTTTCAGTAAAATCAGAGTGACAAAATATCAGTACATCATGAAAGAGTGTGAGGATCATACTATGTTGTGCCAGAAAGTACAACCTTGAAACTGTGGAACAGGAGAAGTAGTCCTTAATATTATTTATTAAAGGAAAACTGTATCATTTAAAAAACAGATTTATTTGTTTCATTGTTATTTTATTTGAATAGGCAGTGGTACATAGGACCAATGCCTCTACATACAATGATTGTTTTGAAACATTCTTAAAGGGGAAGAGGTTTTTACGGGACACCTTATCATTTGAGGATTGGTTACCACAATCACGGAGATGGTGATGAAGTATGATTGTTTTGGGCCAAATTATGGTGGAAAAACATTTCTACGTACCACTACAATTTGGTATTTGGAAGGTACACCCAAACACCCCTTTCGAATACCTTCCATTTAATACATCAGAAAAAGCCATTTTGCATTTGCAAATGGCCTGATTCTTCAGACCAGCCTTCTTGCAACTGCAATGATAGTTCGTACATCTTGCACGTAGGCAGAGCTTTTAAGGAGAAATTAAATAGTTGCTACGTTGCACAAAAATGAAGTGCTTCAAACAAACACATACTTTGCATGCACAGAGAAGAGGTGGCATATATGTAAGACTGAAGACACAGGTGAAATGAGAAATAGATTGACTGCTTCGCTGCCAAGTTTTATACGCCATTTCTTCAGTGCAATACAAGAAAGCACCAAACAGTATAACAAAGTTGTCAATTCGTTTCATAGTCCATTCCCTTTGTTTAGTGCTGTGAAAGGAAGAGCCGAATTCCAAAATTGATCAATGATGTTTCAGAAATTTCCCAAAGGGAACACCAAGCCGAGTGTTAAAAACTGCATTTACTCACAGGTTTTGAGAAGCAAACACTGTAATGCCATTAAAGTGCAATATCCAAGGGAACACTGACTCTGTCAAAGATGATCCAAATGGAATTGATGAAAAGTCAATCAACAGAATCAAAATAGGATGAGGGGACACCCGGATTTGGACGAGGGACCTGTTGATCTGCAGTCAAATGCTCTAACACTGAGCTATATCCCCAGCTTTACAGTAAAATTTGAATGACAAAATATCAGTACATCATGAAAGAGTGAGAGGATCATACTGAGTTGTTCCGGAAAGTACAACCTTGAAACTGTGGAACAGGAGAAGTAGTCCTTAATATTATTTATTAAAGGAAAACTGGATCATTTAAAAAACAGATACTTGTTTCATTGTTATTTTATTTGAATAGGCAGTGGAACATAGGACCAATGCCTCTACATACAATGATTGTTTTGAAACATTCTTAAAGGGGGAGAGGTTTTTACGGGACACCTTATCATTTGAGGATTGGTTACCACATTTACTGAGATGGTGATGAAGTATGATTGTTTTGGGCTAAATTATGGTGGAAAAACATTTCTACGTACCACTACAATTCGGTATTTGGAAGGTACACCCAAACACCCCTTTCGAATACCTTCCATTTAATACATCAGAAAAAGCCATTTTGTGTTTGCAAATGGCCTGATTCTTCAGACCAGCCTTCTTGCAACTGCAATGATAATTCGTACATCTTGCACGTAGGCAGAGCTTTTAAGGAGAAATTAAATAGTTCCTACGTTGCACAAAAATGAAGTGCTTCAAACAAACACATACTTTGCATGCACCGAGAAGAGGTGGAATATATGTAAGACTGAAGACACAGGTGAAATGAGAAATAGATTGACTGCTTCGCTGCCAAGTTTTATACGCCATTTCTTCAGTGCAATACAAGAAAGCACCAAACAGTATAACAAAGTTGTCAATTGGTTTCATAGTCCATTCCCTTTGTTTAGTGCTGTGAAAGGAAGAGCAGAATTCCAAAATTGATCAATGATGTTTCAGAAATTTCCCAAAGGGAATACCAAGCCGAGTGTTAAAAACTGCATTTACTCACAGGCTTTGAGCAGGAAACACTGTAATGCAATATCCAAGGGAACACTGACTCTGTCAAAGATGATCCAAATGGAATTGATGAAAAGTCCAAATTACAATCAACAGAATCAAAATAGGGTAAGGGGACAACCAGATTTGAACCAGGGACCTCTTGATCTGCAGTCAAATGCTCTACCACTGAGCTATATCCCCAGCTTTTCAGTAAAATCAGAATGACAAAATATCAGTACATATTGAAAGAGTGTGAGGATCATACTAAGTTGTGCCAGAAAGTACAACCTTGAAACTGTGGAACAGGAGAAGTAGCCCTTAACATTATTTATTAAAGGAAAACTGGATCATTTAAAAAACAGATTTATTTGTTTCATTGTTATTTTATTTGAATAGGCAGTGGTACATAGGACCAATGCCTCTACATACAATGATTGTTTTGAAACATTCTTAAAGGGGAAGAGGTTTTTACGGGACACCTTATCATTTGAGGATTGGTTACCACAATCACGGAGATGGTGATGGAGTATGATTGTTTTGGGCCAAATTATGGTGGAAAAACATTTCTAGGTACCACTACAATTCGGTATTTGGAAGGTACACCCAAACACCCCTTTCGAATACCTTCCATTTAATACATCAGAAAAAGCCATTTTGCGTTTACAAATGGCCTGATTCTTCAGTCCAGCCTTCTTGCAACTGCAATGATAGTTCGTACATCTTGCACGTAGGCAGAGCTTTTAAGGAGAAATTAAATAGTTCCTACATTGCACAAAAATGAAGTGCTTCAAACAAACACATACTTTGCATGCACAGAGAAGAGGTGGAATATATGTAAGACTGAAGACACAGGTGAATTGAGAAATAGATAGACTGCTTCGCTGCCAGGTTTTATACGCCATTTCTTCAGTGCAATACAAGAAAGCACCAAACAGTATAACAAAGTTGTCAATTGGTTTCATAGTCCATTCCCTTTGTTTAGTGCTGTGAAAGGAAGAGCCGAATTCCAAAATTGATCAATGATGTTTCAGAAATTTCCCAAAGGGAATACCAAGCCGAGTGTTAAAAACTGCATTTACTCACAGGTTTTGAGCAGGAAACACTGAAATGCTATTAAAGTGCAATATCCAAGGGAACACTGACTCTGTCAAAGATGATCCAAATTGAATTGATGAAAAGTCCCAATGACAAACAACAGAATCAAAATAGGGTGAGGGGACACCAGGATGTGAACCAGGGACCTCTTGATCTGCAGTCAATATAGCTCTACCACTGAGCTATATCCCCAGCTTTACAGTAAAATCAGAATGACAAAATATCAGTACATCATGAAAGAGTGAGTGGATCATACTAAGTTGTTCCGGAAAGTACTACCTTGAAACTGTGGAACAGGAGAAGTAGTCCTTAATATTATTTATTAAAGGAAAACTGGATCATTTAAAAAACAGATATTTGTTTCATTGTTATTTTATTTCAATAGGCAGTGGAACATAGGACCAATGCCTCTACATACAATGATTGTTTTGAAACATTCTTAACCCCTTCGCTGCTAGGCCTTTTCCCCCTCCTGTGCTAAGGCTTTTTTTGGTGTTTTGGGGTAGTGCGCGCTTAGGCCCTTGTAACTTTTTGACCACATAAGGGATCCGCGCCAAATTTGCGTCCTTTTCTTCCAACATCATGGGGATTCTAAAGGCGCCCAGGGTTTGTGGATTCCCTTGGAGGGGTCCCAGAAATTAACCAAAATATAGTGTTTTTTTTGTTTTTTTCAGAAAAATGGGAAAAACAGGCTGCAAATGAAAGCCTCTGGCTTTTTCCCTGAAAATGGTATCAAAAAAGGGTTTGTGGGGCTGAATTCTCCATTTCCCCAGCTTTTAGGGAATGACAGTGTTTTGTCAGAGAACCGAAATTTTTCACTCAGTTTTGGCATTTTTCTGGGACATAGCCTATTTTTGCTATTTTTAGAGCTTTCCACCTCCTTCCAGTTAATGGTAGAAATGAGTTTGAAAGCAATAATGGATCCTGGAAAGCTTTACATTTTCGAAACCTAGACAACATTCTGAATTCAGAAAGGGGTCATTTGTCTAAATCCATGAAGGTTTCGTTATATAAACTAACAGTTAGATATTGGAATATTTTAAAATTTGTTGAAAACAACAGCCTTTTGTCTCAACGTTTTCACCTATAACTTTCTCTAATTTTGACAGCTCTTGGAAAGCAATATACCGTTACATCCGTTAGACTTCCTGGTTGTGGGGATATATGGGACTTGTAGTTTCACCAAGAACCCGACGAACCCAGATCCAAACACTGAGCAGCAACTTGCAATGGTATTTTTTCATTTACTGGGTATAGTGCACTTTGTCTTGGAAAATGTACACATGGAATAATCTGTATGAAAGACACCTATGTATGTATGAATTGGGTACAAATTATAGAGTTCAGAAACAGTATATAATTGCACATTTTCAAAGTTGGGAATACTCATACTAGCATGAGAATTATTGGTCATTTTTCATAACTTTTTTTTTTCTACACAATATCTTTCATTCAAAGGGAGAAATGCAAGAAAGCTAAATTGGTAATAACAATTGATTTACAAATCTGAATTACCCCAAGTGTCCCGATAAAAACGGTACCTCACTTGTGTGGGTCGGCCTTGTGCCTGCGACAGGAAACGGCGCAAAATGCAACGTGGTCACACCTAAATTTTGCAGTTACAAATTGACCCTTTTTTGGCAAAGTGCCTACCTGTAGTTTTTGCACCCTAGTTCTTCTGGCACCTAGGGAAACCTAGCAAACCTATACATTTTTGAAAAGTAGACACCCAGGGGAATTCAGGATGGGATGACTCGACTGCCTACCACCAGGTTTTGTTACCCAGAATCCCTTGCAAAGCTAAGATTTTGACAAAAAAAACACATTTTCCTCACATTTATGTGGTGGAAAGTTCTGGAATCTGCGTGGATCAACAAATTTCCACCCACCCAGCGTGCCCCCAGGTCTCCCGAAAAAAATGGTACCTCACTTGTGTGGGTCGGCCTTGTGCCTACGATGGAAAACGGCACAAAATGCAACGTGGTCGCACCTCAATTTCCCAGTGAAATCTTAAGCTCTTTGGACAAAGAGACTACCTTTTGTTTTTGAGCCGTAGCTCAACCAGCACCTAGGGAAACCTAGCAAACCTATACATTTTTGAAACCTAGACACCCAGGGAAATTCAGGATGGGGTGACTCGTCTGCCTACCCCCAGGTTTTGTTACCCAGAATTCCTTGCAAACATAAAAAGTTGACCAAAAAAACATATTTTCCTCACATTTCTGTGGTGGAAAGTTCTGGAATCTGCATGGATCAACAAATTTCCACCCACCCAGCGTGCCCCCAGGTCTCCCGAAAAAAATGGTACCTCACTTGCGTGGGTAGGCATAGTGGCTGCGACATGAAACAGCGCAAAACGCAGCATGGTCGCACCTCAATTTCCCAGTGAAATTTAGCACGATTCGGACAAAAAGACTACCTTTTGTTTTTACGCCGTAGCTCAGCCAGCACCTAAGGAAACGTAGCAAACCTATACATTTTTGAAAACAAGACGCCCAGGGCAATTCAGGATGGGGTGACTCGTCCGCCTACCCCCAGGTTTTGTTACCCAGAATCCCTTTCAAACAAAATAATTTGACCAAAAAAACACATTTTCCTCACATTTCTGTGGTGGAAAGTTCTGGAATCTGCGTGGATCAACAAACTTCCACCCACCCAGCGTGCCCCCAGGTCTCCCGAAAAAAATGGTACCTCACTTGCGTGGGTAGGCATAGTGGCTGCGACATGAAACAGCGCAAAACGCAGCATGGTCGCACCTCAATTTCCCAGTGAAATTTAGCACGATTCGGACAAAAAGACTACCTTTTGTTTTTGCGCCGTAGCTCTGCCAGCACCTAAGGAAACGTAGCAACCCTATACATTTTAGAAAACTAGACACCCAGGGCAATTCAGGATGGGGTGACTCGTCTGCCTACCCCCAGGTTTTGTTACCCAGAATCCCTTTCAAACATAAAAATTTGACCAAAAAAACACATTTTCCTCACATTTCTGTGGTGGAAAGTTCTGGAATCTGCGTGGATCAACAAATTTCCACCCACCCAGCGTGCCCCCAGGTCTCCCAAAAAATATGGTACCTCACTTGCGTGGGTAGGCATAGTGGCTGCGACATGAAACCGCGCAAAACGCAGCATGGTCGCACCTCAATTTCCCAGTGAAATTTAGCACGATTCGGACAAAAAGACTACCTTTTGTTTTTGCGCCGTAGCTCTGCCAGCACCTAGGGAAACCTAGCAAACCTATACATTTCTGAAAACTAGACACCCAGGGCAATTCAGGATGGGGTGACTCGTCTGCCTACCCCCAGGTTTTGTTACCCAGAATCCCTTTCAAACAAAATAATTTGACCAAAAAAACACATTTTCCTCACATTTCTGTGGTGGAAAGTTCTGGAATCTGCGTGGATCAACAAATTTCCATCCACCCAGTGTGCCCCCAGGTCTCCCAAAAAAAATGTTACCCTACTTGCGTGGGTAGGCATAGTGGCTGCGACATGAAACAGCGCAAAACGCAGCATGGTCGCACCTCAATTTCCCAGTGAAATTTTGCACGATTCGGACAAAAAGACTACCTTTTGTTTTTGTACCGTAGCTCTGCCAGCACCTAGGGAAACCTAGCAAACCTATACATTTCTGAAAACTAGACACCCAGGGCAATTCAGGATGGGGTGACTCGTCTGCCTACCCCCAGGTTTTGTTACCCAGAATCCCTTTCAAACAAAACAATTTGACCAAAAAAACACATTTTCCTCACATTTCTGTGGTGGAAAGTTCTGGAATCTGCGTGGATCAACAAATTTCCATCCATCCAGTGTGCCCCCAGGTCTCCCGAAAAAAATGGTACCTCACTTGCGTGGGTAGGCATAGTGGCTGCGACATGAAACAGCGCAAAACGCAGCATGGTCGCACCTCAATTTCCCAGTGAAATTTAGCACGATTCGGACAAAAAGACTACCTTTTGTTTTTGCGCCGTAGCTCTGCCAGCACCTAGGGAAACCTAGCAAACCTATACATTTCTGAAAACTAGACACCCAGGGCAATTCAGGATGGGGTGACTCGTCTGCCTACCCCCAGGTTTTGTTACCCAGAATCCCTTTCAAACAAAATAATTTGACCAAAAAAACACATTTTCCTCACATTTCTGTGGTCGAAAGTTCTGGAATCTGCGTGGATCAACAAATTTCCATCCACCCAGTGTGTCCCCAGGTCTCCCGAAAAAAATGGTACCTCAATTGCGTGGGTAGGCATAGTGGCTGCGACATGAAACAGCGCAAAACGCAGCATGGTCGCACCTCAATTTCCCAGTGAAATTTTGCACGATTCGGACAAAAAGACTACCTTTTGTTTTTGCGCCGTAGCTCTGCCAGCACCTAGGGAAACCTAGCAAACCTATACATTTCTGAAAACTAGAGACCCAGGGAAATTCAGGATGGGGTGACTCGTCTGCCTACCCCCAGGTTTTGTTACCCAGAATCCCTTACAAACATACAAATTTGACCAAAAAAACACATTTTCCTCACATTTCTGTGGTGGAAGGTTCTGGAATCTGCGTGGATCAACAAATTTCCACCCACCCAGCGTGCCCCCAGGTCTCCCGAAAAAAATGGTACCTCACTTGCGTGGGTAGGCATAGTGGCTGCGACATGAAACAGTGCAAAATGCAGCATGGTTGCACCTCAATTTCCCAGTGAAATTTAGCACGATTCGGACAAAAAGACTACCTTTTGTTTTTACGCCGTAGCTCAGCCAGCACCTAGGGAAACCTAGCAAACCTATACATTTTTGAAAACAAGACACCCAGGGCAATTCAGGATGGGGTGACTCGTCTGCCTACCCCCAGGTTTTGTTACCCAGAATCCCTTTCAAACAAAAAAATTTGACCAAAAAAACACATTTTCCTCACATTTCTGTGGTGGAAAGTTCTGGAATCTGCGTGGATCAACAAATTTCCACCCACCCAGCGTGCCCCCAGGTCTCCCGAAAAAAATGGTACCTCACTTGCGTGGGTAGGCATAGTGGCTGCGACATGAAACAGCGCAAAACGCAGCATGGTCGCACCTCAATTTCCCAGTGAAATTTAGCACGATTCGGACAAAAAGACTACCTTTTGTTTTTACGCCGTAGCTCAGCCAGCACCTAGGGAAACCTAGCAAACCTATACATTTTTGAAAACAAGACACCCAGGGCAATTCAGGATGGGGTGACTCGTCTGCCTACCCCCAGGTTTTGTTACCCAGAATCCCTTTCAAACAAAAAGATTTGACCAAAAAAACACATTTTCCTCATATTTCTGTGGTGGAAAGTTCTGGAATCTGCGTGGATCAACAAACTTCCACCCACCCAGCGTGCCCCCAGGTCTCCCGAAAAAAATGGTACCTCACTTGCGTGGGTAGGCATAGTGGCTGCGACATGAAACAGCGCAAAACGCAGCATGGTCGCACCTCAATTTCCCAGTGAAATTTAGCACGATTCGGACAAAAAGACTACCTTTTGTTTTTGCGCCGTAGC
This sequence comes from Lissotriton helveticus, assembly GCF_964261635.1. Classification (NCBI taxonomy): domain Eukaryota; kingdom Metazoa; phylum Chordata; class Amphibia; order Caudata; family Salamandridae; genus Lissotriton; species Lissotriton helveticus. The sequence goes on along the minus strand of NC_136058.1, from coordinate 325,154,037 downwards.
TCTGCCAGCACCTAGGGAAACCTAGCAAACCTATACATTTCTGAAAACTAGACACCCAGGGCAATTCAGGATGGGGTGACTCGTCTGCCTACCCCCAGGTTTTGTTACCCAGAATCCCTTTCAAACAAAACAATTTGACCAAAAAAACACATTTTCCTCACATTTCCGTGGTGGAAAGTTCTGGAATCTGCGTGGATCAACAAATTTCCACCCACCCAGCGTGCCCCCAGGTCTCCCGAAAAAAATGGTACCTCACTTGCGTGGGTAGGCATAGTGGCTGCGACATGAAACAGCGCAAAACGCAGCATGGTCGCACCTCAATTTCCAAGTGAAATTTAGCACGATTCGGACAAAAAGACTACCTTTTGTTTTTACGCCGTAGCTCAGCCAGCACCTAGGGAAACCTAGCAAACCTATACATTTTTGAAAACAAGACACCCAGGGCAAATTAGGATGGGGTGACTCGTCTGCCTATCCCCAGGTTTTGTTACACAGAATCCCTTTCAAACAAAAAAATTTGACCAAAAAAACACATTTTCCTCACATTTCTGTGGTGGAAAGTTCTGGAATCTGCGTGGATCCACAAATTTCCACCCACCCAGCGTGCCCCCAGGTCTCCCGAAAAAAATGGTACCTCACTTGCGTGGGTAGGCATAGTGGCTGCGACATGAAACAGCGCAAAACGCAGCATGGTCGCACTTCAATTTCCCAGTGAAATTTAGCACGATTCGGACAAAAAGACTACCTTTTGTTTTTGCGCCGTAGCTCTGCCAGCACCTAGGGAAACCTAGCAAACCTATACATTTCTGAAAACTAGACATCCAGGGCAATTCAGGATGGGGTGACTCGTCTGCCTACCCCCAGGTTTTGTTACCCAGAATCCCTTTCAAACAAAAGAAGTTGACCAAAAAAACACATTTTCCTCACATTTCTGTGGTGGAAAGTTCTGGAATCTGCGTGGATCAACAAATTTCTACCCACCCAGCGTGCCCCCAGGTCTCCCGAAAAAAATGGTACCTCACTTGCGTGGGTAGGCATAGTGGCTGCAACATGAAACAGCGCAAAACGCAGCATGGTCGCACCTCAATTTCCCAATGAAATTTAGCACGATTCGGACAAAAAGACTACCTTTTGTTTTTGCGCCGTAGCTCTGCCAGCACCTAGGGAAACCTAGCAAACCTATACATTTTTGAAAACTAGACACCCAGGGCAATTCAGGATGGGGTGACTCGTCTGCCTACCCCCAGGTTTTGTTACCCAGAATCCCTTTCAAACAAAATAATTTGACCAAAAAAACACATTTTCCTCACATTTCTGTGGTGGAAAGTTCTAGAATCTGCGTGGATCAACAAATTTCCACCCACCCAGCGTGCCCCCAGGTCTCCCGAAAAAAATGGTACCTCACTTGCGTGGATAGACATAGTGGCTGCAACAGGAAACGGTTCAAATCGTACGGTGGTGAATTTACAATACCTTATTGCAAAACTACCTTGATTTTGGGGGGGGGCATCTGAGTTTGTGTCCCAGGGCTCGGTGGTATTCTTTGCAAAGTAGAAAACCCAAACAGTTCTGAAAACTAGACACCCGGGAGAGTCCAGGGAGGTATGGCATGTGTGGGTCCCCCAATGTTTTCCTACCCAGACCTCTTTGCAAACCTTAAAAATAGGTAGAAATAGCACTTTTTCAAACATTTTGGCGTGGGATCGCCGTGTTGGCAAAAAAGTCCTACCACCCTGCGTTCCCCTTGTTCTCCCGAGTAAAAGGATACCTCACTTGTGTGGGTGCCCCAAAGCAGAACACGTTTTTAGTCATATTTAAGTTTTACAAATTAAGCACCCCAGCCTGAGTCACATGCCTTTGGCCCACCCACACAAGTGAGGTATAATTTTACTCGGGAGAACAAGGGAAACGCTGGGTGGTAGGACATTTGTTCCGGCAGCGAGATCCCACCCAAAAAAGTATGGAAAAGTGGGTTTTTGGACCAAAATTTCAGGTTTGCTGGGGTTTCTGGGTAGGAAAACATTGGGGGACCCACGCATGCCATACCTCCCTGGACTCCCCTGGGTGTCTAGTTCTCAGAACTGTTTGGGTTTGGTAGTTTCCAAAGATGCCTGCCAAGCCCCGGGCCAAAAGCTCAGGTGACCCCCTCAAAAAATAAGATTATTTGGCTAAAGGTAATGTTTTGGTCTCCACAGTATGAATTGGGCCTTTTCCTAAAGCAGCCGCTATGCCTACCCACGCAAGTGAGGTACCATTTTTATCGGGAGACCTTGGGGAACGCTGGGTGGGAGGTAATTTGTGTGAGCCCAGTGATGCCACGCTTTCCCACACTAAAACGTGTGAAAAAAACTGATTTTTTCCAAGCAAAAAATGAGGTTTGCAAGGGATTCTGGGTAAAGGAACGTTGGAGGATCCACGCAAGCCATACCTCCTTGGAAGCCCCCGGGTGTCTACTTTTCAGAAATGTGTGGGTTTGGTAGGTTTCCCTAGATGGCTGTCTCGCACGGGGCCAAAAACCCAGGTAACCCCTCTTGCAAAAGCTGGTGGACATGAATTCTCCAGTTTTTGCAAGAGGGGTTACCTGGGTTTCTGGCCCCGTGCGAGACAGCCATCTAGGGAAACCTACCAAACCCACACATTTCTGAAAAGTAGACACCCGGGGGAGTCCAGGGAGGTATGGCATGCATGGGTCCCCCAATGTTTTCCTACCCACAACTCCTTGCAAACCTTAAAATTAGGTAAAAATAGCACTTTTCCAAAAATTTTGGCGTGGGATCGCCGTGCCGGCAAAAATGTCCTACCACCCAGCGTTCCCCTTGTTCTCCCGAGTAAAAGGGTACCTCACCTTAACAGAGTTACTCAAAAGTCAAACATTCAAGCACGGCTATCTATTCCTCAAAGACACACACATACAGGTTGGATTTGGCACGAGGGCGAGTGATGGTTCAGTATATAAAATTTTATTAACAAGATATTTCAAAAAAATGAAATGCTCTGTCAATAAATAAATGCATAAAAACCGAACCAGTGACTCGCAACTCGTGAGCTGTAAAGCCACGACAAGGCACCAACCGTTTTACAGGCCATTCACGCACCTTTCATACCTGATACAAACAAGACCACTGACACCATCTGAAATAAAAGCAACACATTACAACAATCACAATAAGGGACAAGGTACACCCTAATGCAGAAAGAGAAAAAAACAATTATTACTGCACACCCATCTAATCCGCAGCACACACACATACTGGTTGGATTTGGCACGAGGGTGAGTGATGATTCAGTACATACAATTGTATACGCAAGTAATTTCACAAAAATGAAATACACTGTGTATAATTGCAAGTATGATAAACTGAACCACTGACTCACAGCTCGTGAGCTGTAAAGCCACGTCAAGGCACCAACCTCTTTACAGGCCATTCATACACCTTTCGTACGTGTGACACATTCAAAACATTCACACCGCCAGCCGCGGACCCATCACATTTCAACACTCACACCAGCAAACAGCGCCATTCAAGGGCCCATCACTTTCACACGCCCACATTTCTGACACTGGAACTACACAAATTGATGGACTGCGTGGAGTGTCACTCAACAAGCAGTGTGTGCAGTGACCAACAGAAAGTAACTACTCACACACCGCCAGCCGAGAGCCAGTCCACCCACACCACCAGCCAAGCACCAGACCATGCACACCGCCAGCCAAACACTCAGCGCACACCACCAGCCAAGCGCCTCTCCACTCACACCGCCAGCCAAGCACCACTCCGTGCACAGACAGCTAAACACCGCTCCACGCACACCCTCCAGCCAAGTACCACTCCGCACAAACCGCCAGCCAAACACCACTCCACACACACCAACAGCCAAACACCACTCCATGCACAGACAGCCAAGTACCACTCCACAAACACCACCAGCCAAGCGCCACTCCACACACACTGCCAGCCAAGCACCATTCCACACACACTGCCAGCCAAGCACCACTCCACACACACCGCCAGCCAAGCACCACTCCACACACACCGCCAGCCAAGCACCACTCCACACATACCGCCAGCCAAGCACCACTCCACACACACCGCCAGCCAAGCACCACTCCACACACACCATCAGCCAAACACCACTCCATGCACAGACAGCCAAGTACCACTCCACGAACACCACCAGCCAAGCGCCACTCTACACACACCGCCAGCAAAGCACCACTCCGTGCACAGACAGCCAAGCACCACTCCACACACACCGCCAGCCAAGCACCACTCCACACACACCATCAGCCAAACACCACTCCATGCACAGACAGCCAAGTACCACTCCACGAACACCACCAGCCAAGCGCCACTCCACACACACCGCCAGCAAAGCACCACTCCGTGCACAGACAGCCAAGTACCACTCCACGCACACCACCAGCCAAGCGCAACTCCACACACACCGCCAGCCAAGCACCAGCCGGCACACACCACAAACACATTTAGAATTCTTTTTTTGAAAATAACAATAAACAAATGGAAATACCTACAAATCAGGTAACACAAATTCTTAAAATAAAAACTTTGCACTAATGCCAATCCTTGAAACAAACTAAAAATGTTTTACAGAATGCAGACCAGGCAATTCACTTTACAGCTCATTCAAACTCCCAATAGTTCTTTTGCGTGTGGTACGATTTAAAACAAGCTGACATACACAATGCAGGCTTAGAAGGACAGTCAGGACAGTATATACGAGACTCCTTCCGCACGCCTCTTCGCCAACAGACTCTGCATCTTCTAGTCGGAAAGTCTCTAGCAGTAGTGGAAGGAATAGATTCAGGAAAGTGGCGATCTTGCAATCTAGCCACTTCCTCCACCACTCCAAATCTAGGAACACTTGCCTGCTGCACAAGTACAAGGCTGCCTATTATAGACTCCTGAAACTTAAGAAAAGTCATCTTCGTCTCAGGACAAGACTTCTGGTACACAACGAAAGCATTAAATGATGCCAAGTGGAACAGATGGATAGCCAACTTCTTGTACCAAACGTAAGCCTTTCGAAGAGCAGCATAAGGTTCCAACCTCTGATCTACTCTGTCAACACCACCCATGAACTTATTGTAAGCTAGAATGCACACAGGTTTGCGCACTTCAGCACCCTGACCCCAAACAGGCACAGGTTCAGTACTTTCATCGTGGATAGTAGTCAGCATGTACACATCTCTCTTGTCTGAATACTTCACAGCTAAAAGCTCCCCACATCGCAATGCCGTAGACTGTCCCCGCACAAGCCTTTTGCAAACAAGTTCCTTTGGGAAACCTTTACGGTTACTCCGCATTGTGCCACAAGCAACAGTGCCCACTTTGGCCAACTCCTTGAACAACTGCACACCAGTGTAGAAGTTATCTACATATAAATGATGGCCTTTGTTAAATAATCCTCTACCTAGTTCCCACACAATTTTCTCAGTTACTCCAAAAGTAGAAGGACAACCAGGAGGGTTAATGCGGGACTCCTTACCAGTGTACACCCTGAAATTGTAGATATATCCAGTCTCACTGTCACACAGCATATACAGTTTGATTCCATAGCGTGACCTCTTACTAGGAATGTATTGCCTAAAAACCAAGAGGCCCTTGAACAACACCAAAGACTCATCCACTGCAATTTCTTTACCAGGGACAAAAATCTCAGAAAAACGATCAACAAAGTGATCAAGGACAGGCCGAATTTTAAACAAACGGTCACAATCAGGGTGATCGCGTGACAACGCTAAACTATTATCAGCAAAATGCATCATCCGAAGAAGAAGCGTATACCGATCACGACTTATGACTGCTGGAAATATAGCTGTTGCCATCAAGGGACTAGTGGACCAATATGAAGTAATTGATGACTTCCTTATCAACCCCATCAAAAAAGTTAATCCCAGAAACTTCTTCATCTCTTCAACATTTGTGGGAGTCCACCGGATTGCTCTAGAATAGGGCTTAAGGCTGGCACTGTTGGCCCTCAAATATTGTTCTGCATACAAATTGGTTTGCTCAACAATCTCTTGCAAAAACACATCGTCAAAAAACAACTGAAAAAAATTAATTGGCAGAAAATTCTCTGTATTCACTCTACACCCAGGAACACCAGTGAACTCTGGCAATGCCGGCTGCACCAAGCCAGGGGGAACCCAGAGGCCATCCCTATCAACGGGGGGAGCAGCCACCCCAGCCTGCAGCACCGAAACATCTTGCTGCTGTTCTCCAACGGGAAGCCTAACAGCCACAGATACTTCTGGCTGCACAACACCAACAGAAGACATAGCATCCCCAGAGGGCTCTTCCTGCACTACACCAACGGGAAGCCCAGCAGCCTGAGATGCTTCTTGCTGCACTACACCACCGGGAAACCCAGCAGGCCCAGATGCCTCTTGCCGCTCTACACCAATGGGAAGCCTAACAGCCCCAGATGCCTCTTGCTGCACTACACCAGCAGGAAGACGAAAAGCACCAGATGCCCCTTTGCGCACCACAGCAATGTGAAGCCTTTTGGGTGCAGGCTCCAGCCCACATGCCTCTTGCCGACGTAAAAAGAAAGGAAACCTTGCGGCCCTAGGCAGCAGCACAGGTGCCTCTTGGCCCACTACCGGCAACACAATGTCCTCCTGTACCATAGGCCCTTCATCAGCACTAGAAGAAGAGTCATCATCCGATGATGATGATTCCATTCGAAGAGAAAACTCACTGCCTGAATCTTCTGCCGCTTCCTGGGAGTCCGAATCGGACTCAGACTCTGAACCATGGTCCGAGGAAGACTCAAAAAGCAAACCAAGAACCTGCTGAGCAGCAATCCTGCGACTAGCCATTATCCTTACAAAGCAAGAAGACTGCACACACAAGTGAACAACAACCTACACTGTGCAAAGTAAGAAGTAAACAAGGTAAGGCTTTCACTAAAAGATAACTACAATCCAAAACATTTTCACTCTTACAAAATATAGCTACACTCACCAGCACCTACTCTGTTGAGACACAGCGAAAAGAAATGAAATCCCACTAGAAAGAAAAAAAGAAATGACATTAGAAAACAAAGTGCACATCAAACACTAATGCTGAAAAAAAAACACAGAGCCACACAAACTGCTAGAAGTACAACCTTTTTCAAAAAGACAAACATCAAGGGGAAGTAGTACAAAATACATTCACTTACCAAGCACAAGCAACTACACAAGCTGCAAACAGACACGCAACCTACAACAATCCAAACAGCAAAAGCCTGGAACAAGACAAAAATAGAGAAGAAAAAAAAATTACTACCACATTTCACAAACAATATAACAATTAAAAAAATAACACACAAATTTGCCCCCCAAATAAAAATTCGGCCAGATGGGCCATCAATTAGGGCTTAGACCAAATGAGATTAGATGAGGTTTAACATCAAGACACTGGATAATTTTTTGAATTTTTTTAAAGTGCCTGACCACTTTGGTGCCAGTCAGTCTTTTGCTACTACCAGTACCCATATCACACAGGGGCAGTAAGGACATTCATACACCTTTTGTACGTGTGACACATACAAAACATTCACACCGCCAGCCGCCCATCACTTTCACACACCCACATATCTGACACAGCAACTACAGAAAATGATGGACTGCGTAGAGTGTCACTCAACTAGCAGTGTGTGTAGTGACCAACAGAAAGTAACTACTCACACACCGCCAGCAGAGTTCCAGTCCACCCACACCACCATCCAAGCACCAGACCATGCACACCGCCAGCCAAACCCCACTCAGCGCACACCGACAGCCAAGTACCACTCCACGCACACCATCCAGCCAAGTACCACTCCCCACACACCACCAGCCAAACACCACTCCCCACACACCGCCAGCCAAACACCACTCCACACACACCACGAGCCAAACACCACTCCGTGCACAGACAACCAAGCAGCACTCCACGCACACCACCAGCCAAGCGCCACTCAACACACACCGCCAGCCAAGCAGCACTCCGTGCACAGACAGCAAAGTAGCACTCCACGCACACCACCAGCCAAGCGCCACTCCACACACACCGCCAGCCAAGCAGCACTCCGTGCACAGACAGCAAAGTAGCACTCCACGCACACCACCAGCCAAGCGCAACTCCACACACACCGCCAGCCAAGCAGCACTCCGTGCACAGACAGCAAAATAGCACTCCACGCACACTAACAGCCAAGCGCCACTCCACACACACCGCCAGCCAAGCACCACTCCGTGCACAGACAGCAAAGTAGCACTCCACGCACACCACCTGCCAAGCGCCACTCCACAAGCACCACCAGCCAAGCACCACTCACCGCCAGCCAAGCACCATCCAGCCAAGCGCCACTCCACACACACCGCCAGCCAAGCGCCACTCCACACACACCGCCAGCCAAGCAGCACTCTGTGCACAGACAGCAAAGTAGCACTCCACGCACACCACCAGCCAAGCGCCACTCCACACACACCGCCAGCCAAGCAGCACTCCGTGCACAGACAGCAAAGTAGCACTCCACGCACACCACCAGCCAAGCGCCACTCCACACACACCGCCAGCCAAGCAGCACTCCGTGCACAGACAGCAAAGTAGCACTCCACGCACACCACCAGCCAAGCGCCACTCCACACACACCGCCAGCCAAGCAGCACTCCGTGCATAGACAGCAAAGTAGCACTCCACACACACCACCAGCCAAGCGCCACTCAACACACACCGCCAGCCAAGCAGCACTCCGTGCACAGACAGCAAAGTAGCACTCCACGTACACCACCAGCCAAGCGCCACTCCACACACACCGCCAGCCAAGCAGCACTCCGTGCACAGACAGCAAAGTAGCACTCCACGCACACCACCAGCCAAGCGCCACTCCACACACACCGCCAGCCAAGCAGCACTCCGTGCACAGACAGCAAAGTAGCACTCCACGCACACCACCAGCCAAGCGCCACTCCACACACACCGCCAGCCAAGCAGCACTCCATGCACAGACAGCAAAGTAGCACTCCACGCACACCACCAGCCAAGCGCCACTCCACACACACCGCCAGCCAAGCAGCACTCCGTGCACAGACAGCAAAGTAGCACTCCACGCACACCACCAGCCAAGCGCCACTCCACACACACCGCCAGCCAAGCAGCACTCCGTGCACAGACAGCAGAGTAGCACTCCACGCACACTAACAGCCAAGCGCCACTCCACACACACCGCCAGCCAAGCACCACTCCGTGCACAGACAACAAAGTAGCACTCCACGCACACCACCTGCCAAGTGCCACTCCACAAGCACCACCAGCCAAGCACCACTCACCGCCAGCTAAGCACCATCCAGCCAAGCGCCACTCCACACACACCGCCAGCCAACCGCCACTCCACACACACCGCCAGCCAAGCAGCACTCCGTGCACAGACAGCAAAGTAGCACTCCACGCACACCACCAGCCAAGCGCCACTCCACACACACCGCCAGCCAAGCAGCACTCCGTGCACAGACAGCAAAGTAGCACTCCACGCACACCACCAGCCAAGCGCCACTCCACACACACCGCCAGCCAAGCAGCACTCCGTGCACAGACAGCAAAGTAGCACTCCACGCACACCACCAGCCAAGCGCCACTCCACACACACCAGCAGCCAAGCAGCACTCCGTGCACAGACAGCAAAGTAGCACTCCACGCACACCACCAGCCAAGCGCCACTCCACACACACCGCCAGCCAAGCACCACTCCGTGCACAGACAGCCAAGTACCACTCTACACACACCACCAGCCAAGCGCCACTCCACACACACCGCCAGCCAAGCACCACTCCGAGCATAGATAGCCAAGTACCCCTCCACGCACACCGCCAGCCAAACACCACTCAGCGCACACCGACAGCCAAGTACCACTCCACACACACCGCCAGCCAAGCACCGCTCCACGCACACCATCCAGCCAAGTACCACTCCCCACACACACCACCAGCAAACATGCCCAAGGGGTCGCTTCCTAAAAACTTTGTGTTAGTGGGCATTTTCCGCCCCCCCTGGGGGCAAAATGGCAAGAAAAACAGGCCGATTTGCCCCCAGGGTGGACAGAAAAACAAAAACACAATCATGTCCACCTGGAAGCGACCCTTACCCAAGGGGTCGCTTCCCAAAACAAACACATTGCCCCAACAAAAATCCCTGGTTCTAGTGGGTAATTTCTGCCCCCCCTGGGGGCAAAACGGCCGAAAAACGGGCCGACTTCCCCCCAGGGGGGGCAGAAAAACAAAAACATACTCAGACCCCGCCTGGAAGCGACCCTTGCCCAAGGGGTCGCTTCCTAAAAACTAAAATTACATCCCTGGTGTCTAGTGGGCATTTTCTGTCCCCCCTGGGGGCAAAACGGCAAAAAAAACGGGCCGATTTGCCCCCAGGGGGGACAGAAAAACATAAACAAAAGCAATGGCCGCCATCTTGGCTATAATCAATATCCCTGGTGCTAGTGGGGAATTTCTGCCCCCCTGGGGGCAAAACGGCCGAAAAAACGGGCCGATTTCCCCCCAGGGGAGGCAGAAAAACGAAAACATATTGCCAGCCCGCCTGGAAGCGACCCTTGCCCAAGGGGTCACTTCCTAAAAACTAAAATTATATCCCTGGTGTCTAGTGGGGGCATTTCCGCCGCACAATCGCGACGCTGTGCGCGATCGTGAGGCAGAAATGCCCTGCAAAGAGACATCAGGGGAAAGGAAAATCTCTTTCCTCTCCCCTGATGCCTCTTCGCTGCCCCAAACCCCCGCCGAAGTCCAGAAAACCTACCTTCTTCTCCGGCGCTCAGGAAGCAAATGGCTTCCCGAGCGCTGGGAATCCCTGATGATGTCAGCGCGCGCTGTGCGCGCTGACGTCATCAGGGATTACCATGGGGGGGGCGGGGATGCGGCAGCGGAAGCTCTTCCGCTGCCGCCCCCATTGAAAAAACGAAGATCAGAGAGCCTCGGGGGGAGCGCCAGCGCTTCCCCCGAGGGTGGGGCTGATGACGAGCTGGCCTTGTCATCCGCGTAGGACAGGTAAGCGCGATGACGAGCCCAGCTCGTCATTAGCCCCGAAGGGGTTAAAGGGGAAAAGGTTTTTACGGGACACCTTATCATTTGAGGATTGGTTACCACAATCACTGAGATGGTGATGAAGTATGATTGTTTTGGGCCAAATTATGGTGGAAAAACATTTCAATGTACCACTACAATTCGGTATTTGGAAGGTACACCCAAACACCCCTTTCGAATACCTTCCATTTAATACATCAGAAAAAGCCATTTTGCGTTTGCAAATGGCCTGATTCTTCAGACCAGCCTTCTTGCAACTGCAATGATAGTTCGTACATCTTGCACGTAGGCAGAGCTTTTAAGGAGAAATTAAATAGTTCCTACGTTGCACAAAAATGAAGTGCTTCAAACAAACACATACTTTGCATGCACAGAGAAGAGGTAGAATACATGTAAGACTGAAGACACAGGTGAAATGAGAAATAGATTGACTGCTTCGCTGCCAAGTTTTATACGCCATTTCTTCAGTGCAATACAAGAAAGCACCAAACAGTATAACAAAGTTGTCAATTGGTTTCATAGTCCATTCCCTTTGTTTAGTGCTGTGAAAGGAAGAGCCGAATTCCAAAATTGATCAATGATGTTTCAGAAATTTCCCAAAGGGAATACCAAGCAGAGTGTTAAAAACTGCCTTTACTCACAGGTTTTGAGCAGGAAACACTGAAATGCTATTAAAGTGCAATATCTAAGGGAACACTGACTCTGTCAAAGATGATCCAAATAGAATTGATGAAAATCCCAATTACAAACAACAGAATCAAAATAGGGTGAGGGGACACCCGGAGTTGAACCAGGGACCTCTTGATCTGCAGTCAAATGCTATACCACTGAGCTATATCCCCAGCTTTTCAGTAAAATCAGAATGACAAAATATCAGTACATCATGAAAGAGTGTGAGGATCATACTAAGTTGTGCCAGAAAGTACAACCTTGAAACTGTGGAACAGGAGAAGTAGTCCTTAATATTATTTATTAAAGGAAAACTGGATCATTTAAAAAACAGATATTTGTTTCATTGTTATTTTATTTGAATAGGCAGTCGTGCATTGGACCAATGCCTCTACATACAATGATTGTTTTGAAACATTCTTAAAGGGGAAGAGGTTTTTACGGGACAACTTATCATTTGAGGATTGGTTACCACAATCACTGAGATGGTGATGAAGTATGATTGTTTTGGGCCAAATTATGGTGGAAAAACATTTGTACGTACCACTACAATTCGGTATTTGGAAGGTACACCCAAACACCCCTTTCGAATACCTTCCATTTAATACATCAGAAAAAGCCACTTTGCGTTTGCAAATAGCCTGATTCTTCAGACCAGCCTTCTTGCAACTGCAAAGATAGTTCGTACATCTTGCACGTAGGCAGAGCTTTTAAGGAGAAATTAAATAGTTCCTAGGTTGCACAAAAAGTGAAGGGCTTCAAACAAACACATACTTTGCATGCACAGAGAAGAGGTGGAATATATGTAAGACTGAAGATAAAGGTGAAATGAGAAATAGATTGACTGCTTCGCTGCCAAGTTTTATACGCCATTTCTTCAGTGCAATACAAGAAAGCACCAAACAGTATAACAAAGTTGTCAATTGGTTTCATAGTCCATTCCCTTTGTTTAGTGCTGTGAAAGGAAGAGCCGAATTCCAAAATTTATCAATGATGTTCCAGAAATTTCCCAAAGGGAATACCAAGCCGAGTGTTAAAAACTGCATTTACTCACAGGTTTTGAGAAGCAAACACTGTAATGCCATTAAAATGCAATATCCAAGGGAACACTGACTCTGTCAAAGATGATCCAAATGGAATTGATGGAAAGTCCCAATTACAAACAACAGAATCAAAATAGGGTGAGGGGACACCAGGATTTGAACCAGGTACCTCTTGATCTGCAGTCAAATGCTCTACCACTGAGCTATATCCCCAGCTTTACAGTAAAATTAGAATGACAAAATATCAGTACATCATGAAAGAGTGAGAGGATCATACTGAGTTGTTCCGGAAAGTACAACCTTGAAACTGTGGAACAGGAGAAGTAGTCCTTAATATTATTTATTAAAGGAAAACTGGATCATTCAAAAAACAGATACTTGTTTCATTGTTATTTTATTTGAATAGGCAGTGGAACATAGGACCAATGCCTCTACATACAATGATTGTTTTGAAACATTCTTAAAGGGAAAGAGGTTTTTACGGGACACCTTATCATTTGAGGATTGGTTACCACAATCACTGAGATGGTGATGAAGTATGATTGTTTTGGGCCAAATTATGGTGAAAAAACATTTCTACGTACTACTACAATTCGGTATTTGGAAGGTACACCCAAACACCCCTTTCGAATACCTTCCATTTAATACATCAGAAAAAGCCATTTTGTGTTTGCAAATGGCCTGATTCTTCAGACCAGCCTTCTTGCAACTGCAATGATAGTTCGTACATCTTGCACGTAGGCAGAGCTTTTAAGGAAAAATTAAATAGTTCCTACGTTGCACAAAAATGAAGTGCTTCAAACAAACACATACTTTGCATGCACCGAGAAGAGGTGGAATATATGTAAGACTGAAGACACAGGTGAAATGAGAAATAGATTGACTGCTTCGCTGCCAAGTTTTATACGCCATTTCTTCAGTGCAATACAAGAAAGCACCAAACAGTATAACAAAGTTGTCAATTGGTTTCATAGTCCATTCCCTTTGTTTAGTGCTGTGAAAGGAAGAGCAGAATTCCAAAATTGATCAATGATGTTTCAGAAATTCCCCAAAGGGAATACCAAGCCGAGTGTTAAAAACTGCATTTACTCACAGGCTTTGAGCAAGAAACACTGTAATGCTATTAAAGTGCAATATCCAAGGGAACACTGACTCTGTCAAAGATGATCCAAATGGAATTGATGAAAAGTCCAAATTACAAACAACAGAATCAAAATAGGGTAAGGGGACAACCGGATTTGAACCAGGGACCTTTTTATCTGCAGTCAAATGCTCTACCACTGAGCTATATCCCCAGCTTTTCAGTAAAATCAGAATGACAAAATATCAGTACATATTGAAAGAGTGTGAGGATCATACTAAGTTGTGCCAGAAAGTACAACCTTGAAACTGTGGAACAGGAGAAGTAGCCCTTAACATTATTTATTAAAGGAAAACTGGATCATTTAAAAAACAGATTTATTTGTTTCATTGTTATTTTATTTGAATAGGCAGTGGTACATAGGACCAATGCCTCTACATACAATGATTGTTTTGAAACATTCTTAAAGTGGAAGAGGTTTTTACGGGACACCTTATCATTTGAGGATTGGTTACCACAATCACGGAGATGGTGATGGAGTATGATTGTTTTGGGCCAAATTATGGTGGAAAAACATTTCTACGTACCACTAAAATTCGGTATTTGGAAGGTGCACCCAAACACCCCTTTCGAATACCTTCCATTTAATACATCAGAAAAAGCCATTTTGCGTTTACAAATGGCCTGATTCTTCAGACCAGCCTTCTTGCAACTGCAATGATAGTTCGTACATCTTGCACGTAGGCAGAGCTTTTAAGGAGAAATTAAATAGTTCCTACATTGCACAAAAATGAAGTGCTTCAAACAAACACATACTTTGCATGCACAGAGGAGAGGTGGAATATATGTAAGCCTGAAGACACAGGTGAATTGGGAAATAGATAGACTGCTTCGCTGCCAGGTTTTATACGCCATTTCTTCAGTGCAATACAAGAAAGCACCAAACAGTATAACAAAGTTGTCAATTGGTTTCATAGTCCATTCCCTTTGTTTAGTGCTGTGAAAGGAAGAGCCGAATTCCAAAATTGATCAATGATGTTTCAGAAATTTCCCAAAGGGAATACCAAGCCGAGTGTTAAAAACTGCATTTACTCACAGGTTTTGAGCAGGAAACACTGAAGTGCTATTAAAGTGCAATATCCAAGGGAACACTGACTCTGTCAAAGATGATCCAAATTGAATTGATGAAAAGTCCCAATGACAAACAACAGAATCAAAATAGGGTGAGGGGACACCAGGATGTGAACCAGGGACCTCTTGATCTGCAGTCAATATAGCTCTACCACTGAGCTATATCCTCAACTTTACAGTAAAATCAGAATGACAAAATATCAGTACATCATGAAAGAGTGAGTGGATCATACTAAGTTGTTCCGGAAAGTACTACCTTGAAACTGTGGAACAGGAGAAGTAGTCCTTAATATTATTTATTAAAGGAAAACTGGATCATTTAAAAAACAGATATTTGTTTCATTGTTATTTTATTTGAATAGGCAGTGGAACATAGGACCAATGCCTCTACATACAATGATTGTTTTGAAACATTCTTAAAGGGGAAAAGGTTTTTACGGGACACCTTATCATTTGAGGATTGGTTACCACAATCGCTGAGATGGTGATGAAGTATGATTGTTTTGGGCCAAATTATGGTGGAAAAACATTTCCCACTACAATTCGGTATTTGGAAGGTACACCCAAACACCCCTTTCGAATACCTTCCATTTAATACATCAGAAAAAGCCATTTTGCGTTTGCAAATGGCCTGATTCTTCAGACCAGCCTTCTTGCAACTGCAATGATAGTTCGTACATCTTGCACGTAGGCAGAGCTTTTAAGGAGAAATTAAATAGTTCCTACGTTGCACAAAAATGAAGTGCTTCAAACAAACACATACTTTGCATGCACAGAGAAGAGGTGGAATACATGTAAGACTGAGGACACAGGTGAAATGAGAAATAGATTGACTGCTTCGCTGCCAAGTTTTATACGCCATTTCTTCAGTGCAATACAAGAAAGCACCAAACAGTATAACAAAGTTGTCAATTGGTTTCATAGTCCATTCCCTTTGTTTAGTGCTGTGAAAGGAAGAGCCGAATTCCAAAATTGATCAATGATGTTTCAGAAATTTCCCAAAGGGAATACCAAGCCGAGTGTTAAAAACTGCCTTTACTCACAGGTTTTGAGCAGGAAACACTGAAATGCTATTAAAGTGCAATATCTAAGGGAACACTGACTCTGTCAAAGATGATCCAAATGGAATTGATGAAAAGTCCCAATTACAAACAACAGAATCAAAATAGGGTGAGGGGACACCCTGATTCGAACCAGGGACCTCTTGATCTGCAGTCAAATGCTATACCACTGAGGTATATCCCCAGCTTTTCAGGAAAATCAGAATGACAAAATATCAGTACATCATGAAAGAGTGTGAGGATCATACTAAGTTGTGCCAGAAAGTACAACCTTGAAACTGTGGAACAGGAGAAGTAGTCCTTAATATTATTTATTAAAGGAAAACTGGATCATTTAAAAAACAGATATTTGTTTCATTGTTATTTTATTTGAATAGGCAGTCGTACATTGGACCAATGCCTCTACATACAATGATTGTTTTGAAACATTCTTAAAGGGGAAGAGGTTTTTACGGGACAACTTATCATTTGAGGATTGGTTACCACAATCACTGAGATGGTGATGAAGTATGATTGTTTTGGGCCAAATTATGGTGGAAAAACATTTGTACGTACCACTACAATTCGGTATTTGGAAGGTACACCCAAACACCCCTTTCGAATACCTTCCATTTAATACATCAGAAAAAGCCACTTTGCGTTTGCAAATAGCCTGATTCTTCAGACCAGCCTTCTTGCAACTGCAAA
Organism: Lissotriton helveticus; assembly: GCF_964261635.1. Classification (NCBI taxonomy): domain Eukaryota; kingdom Metazoa; phylum Chordata; class Amphibia; order Caudata; family Salamandridae; genus Lissotriton; species Lissotriton helveticus. Next base: position 325,137,285 of record NC_136058.1, on the reverse strand, counting down.
GATAGTTCGTACATCTTGCACGTAGGCAGAGCTTTTAAGGAGAAATTAAATAGTTCCTAGGTTGCACAAAAAGTGAAGTGCTTCAAACAAACACATACTTTGCATGCACAGAGAAGAGGTGGAATATATGTAAGACTGAAGATAAAGGTGAAATGAGAAATAGATTGACTGCTTCGCTGCCAAGTTTTATACGCCATTTCTTCAGTGCAATATAAGAAAGCACCAAACAGTATAACAAAGTTGTCAATTGGTTTCATAGTCCATTCCCTTTGTTTAGTGCTGTGAAAGGAAGAGCCGAATTCCAAAATTTATCAATGATGTTCCAGAAATTTCCCAAAGGGAATACCAAGCCGAGTGTTAAAAACTGCATTTACTCACAGGTTTTGAGAAGCAAACACTGTAATGCCATTAAAATGCAATATCCAAGGGAACACTGACTCTGTCAAAGATGATCCAAATGGAATTGATGGAAAGTCCCAATTACAAACAACAGAATCAAAATAGGGTGAGGGGACAGCAGGATTTGAACCAGGTACCTCTTGATCTGCAGTCAAATGCTTTACCACTGAGCTATATCCCCAGCTTTACAGTAAAATTAGAATGACAAAATATCAGTACATCATGAAAGAGTGAGAGGATCATAATGAGTTGTTCCGGAAAGTACAACCTTGAAACTGTGGAACAGGAGAAGTAGTCCTTAATATTATTTATTAAAGGAAAACTGGATCATTCAAAAAACAGATACTTGTTTCATTGTTATTTTATTTGAATAGGCAGTGGAACATAGGACCAATGCCTCTACATACAATGATTGTTTTGAAACATTCTTAAAGGGGAAGAGGTTTTTACGGGACACCTTATCATTTGAGGATTGGTTACCACAATCACTGAGATGGTGATGCAGTATGATTGTTTTGGGCCAAATTATGGTGAAAAAACATTTCTACGTACTACTACAATTCGGTATTTGGAAGGTACACCCAAACACCCCTTTCGAATACCTTCCATTTAATACATCAGAAAAAGCCATTTTGTGTTTGCAAATGGCCTGATTCTTCAGACCAGCCTTCTTGCAACTGCAATGATAGTTCGTACATCTTGCACGTAGGCAGAGCTTTTAAGGAAAAATTAAATAGTTCCTACGTTGCACAAAAATGAAGTGCTTCAAACAAACACATACTTTGCATGCACCGAGAAGAGGTGGAATATATGTAAGACTGAAGACACAGGTGAAATGAGAAATAGATTGACTGCTTCGCTGCCAAGTTTTATACGCCATTTCTTCAGGGCAATACAAGAAAGCACCAAACAGTATAACAAAGTTGTCAATTGGTTTCATAGTCCATTCCCTTTGTTTAGTGCTGTGAAAGGAAGAGCAGAATTCCAAAATTGATCAATGATGTTTCAGAAATTTCCCAAAGGGAATACCAAGCCGAGTGTTAAAAACTGCATTTACTCACAGGCTTTGAGCAGGAAACACTGTAATGCTATTAAAGTGCAATATCCAAGGGAACACTGACTCTGTCAAAGATGATCCAAATGGAATTGATGAAAAGTCCAAATTACAAACAACAGAATCAAAATAGGGTAAGGGGACAACCGGATTTGAACCAGGGACCTTTTGATCTGCAGTCAAATGCTCTACCACTGAGCTATATCCCCAGCTTTTCAGTAAAATCAGAATGACAAAATATCAGTACATATTGAAAGAGTGTGAGGATCATACTAAGTTGTGCCAGAAAGTACAACCTTGAAACTGTGGAACAGGAGAAGTAGCCCTTAACATTATTTATTAAAGGAAAACTGGATCATTTAAAAAACAGATTTATTTGTTTCATTGTTATTTTATTTGAATAGGCAGTGGTACATAGGACCAATGCCTCTACATACAATGATTGTTTTGAAACATTCTTAAAGTAGAAGAGGTTTTTACGGGACACCTTATCATTTGAGGATTGGTTACCACAATCACGGAGATGGTGATGGAGTATGATTGTTTTGGGCCAAATTATGGTGGAAAAACATTTCTACGTACCACTAAAATTCGGTATTTGGAAGGTGCACCCAAACACCCCTTTCGATTACCTTCCATTTAATACATCAGAAAAAGCCATTTTGCGTTTATCAATGGCCTGATTCTTCAGACCAGCCTTCTTGCAACTGCAATGATAGTTCGTACATCTTGCACGTAGGCAGAGCTTTTAAGGAGAAATTAAATAGTTCCTACATTGCACAAAAATGAAGTGCTTCAAACAAACACATACTTTGCATGCACAGAGAAGAGGTGGAATATATGTAAGACTGAAGACACAGGTGAATTGAGAAATAGATAGACTGCTTCGCTGCCAGGTTTTATACGCCATTTCTTCAGTGCAATACAAGAAAGCACCAAACAGTATAACAAAGTTGTCAATTGGTTTCATAGTCCATTCCCTTTGTTTAGTGCTGTGAAAGGAAGAGCCGAATTCCAAAATTGATCAATGATGTTTCAGAAATTTCCCAAAGGGAATACCAAGCAGAGTGTTAAAAACTGCATTTACTCACAGGTTTTGAGCAGGAAACACTGAAATGCTATTAAAGTGCAATATCCAAGGGAACACTGACTCTGTCAAAGATGATCCAAATTGAATTGATGAAAAGTCCCAATGACAAACAACAGAATCAAAATAGGGTGAGGGGACACCAGGATGTGAACCAGGGACCTCTTGATCTGCAGTCAATATAGCTCTACCACTGAGCTATATCCCCAACTTTACAGTAAAATCAGAATGACAAAATATCAGTACATCATGAAAGAGTGTGAGGATCATACTAAGTTGTGCCAGAAAGTACAACCTTGAAACTGTGGAACAGGAGAAGTAGTCCTTAATATTATTTATTAAAGGAAAACTGGATCATTTAAAAAACAGATATTTGTTTCATTGTTATTTTATTTGAATAGGCAGTCGTACATTGGACCAATGCCTCTACATACAATGATTGTTTTGAAACATTCTTAAAGGGGAAGAGGTTTTTACGGGACAACTTATCATTTGAGGATTGGTTACCACAATCACTGAGATGGTGATGAAGTATGATTGTTTTGGGCCAAATTATGGTGGAAAAACATTTGTACGTACCACTACAATTCGGTATTTGGAAGGTACACCCAAACACCCCTTTCGAATACCTTCCATTTAATACATCAGAAAAAGCCACTTTGCGTTTGCAAATAGCCTGATTCTTCAGACCAGCCTTCTTGCAACTGCAAAGATAGTTCGTACATCTTGCACGTAGGCAGAGCTTTTAAGGAGAAATTAAATAGTTCCTAGGTTGCACAAAAAGTGAAGTGCTTCAAACAAACACATACTTTGCATGCACAGAGAAGAGGTGGAATATATGTAAGACTGAAGATAAAGGTGAAATGAGAAATAGATTGACTGCTTCGCTGCCAAGTTTTATACGCCATTTCTTCAGTGCAATACAAGAAAGCACCAAACAGTATAACAAAGTTGTCAATTGGTTTCATAGTCCATTCCCTTTGTTTAGTGCTGTGAAAGGAAGAGCCGAATTCCAAAATTTATCAATGATGTTCCAGAAATTTCCCAAAGGGAATACCAAGCCGAGTGTTAAAAACTGCATTTACTCACAGGTTTTGAGAAGCAAACACTGTAATGCCATTAAAATGCAATATCCAAGGGAACACTGACTCTGTCAAAGATGATCCAAATGGAATTGATGGAAAGTCCCAATTACAAACAACAGAATCAAAATAGGGTGAGGGGACACCAGGATTTGAACCAGGTACCTCTTGATCTGCAGTCAAATGCTCTACCACTGAGCTATATCCCCAGCTTTACAGTAAAATTAGAATGACAAAATATCAGTACATCATGAAAGAGTGAGAGGATCATAATGAGTTGTTCCGGAAAGTACAACCTTGAAACTGTGGAACAGGAGAAGTAGTCCTTAATATTATTTATTAAAGGAAAACTGGATCATTCAAAAAACAGATACTTGTTTCATTGTTATTTTATTTGAATAGGCAGTGGAACATAGGACCAATGCCTCTACATACAATGATTGTTTTGAAACATTCTTAAAGGGGAAGAGGTTTTTACGGGACACCCTATCATTTGAGGATTGGTTACCACAATCACTGAGATGGTGATGCAGTATGATTGTTTTGGGCCAAATTATGGTGAAAAAACATTTCTACGTACTACTACAATTCGGTATTTGGAAGGTACACCCAAACACCCCTTTCGAATACCTTCCATTTAATACATCAGAAAAAGCCATTTTGTGTTTGCAAATGGCCTGATTCTTCAGACCAGCCTTCTTGCAACTGCAATGATAGTTCGTACATCTTGCACGTAGGCAGAGCTTTTAAGGAAAAATTAAATAGTTCCTACGTTGCACAAAAATGAAGTGCTTCAAACAAACACATACTTTGCATGCACCGAGAAGAGGTGGAATATATGTAAGACTGAAGACACAGGTGAAATGAGAAATAGATTGACTGCTTCGCTGCCAAGTTTTATACGCCATTTCTTCAGGGCAATACAAGAAAGCACCAAACAGTATAACAAAGTTGTCAATTGGTTTCATAGTCCATTCCCTTTGTTTAGTGCTGTGAAAGGAAGAGCAGAATTCCAAAATTGATCAATGATGTTTCAGAAATTTCCCAAAGGGAATACCAAGCCGAGTGTTAAAAACTGCATTTACTCACAGGCTTTGAGCAGGAAACACTGTAATGCTATTAAAGTGCAATATCCAAGGGAACACTGACTCTGTCAAAGATGATCCAAATGGAATTGATGAAAAGTCCAAATTACAAACAACAGAATCAAAATAGGGTAAGGGGACAACCGGATTTGAACCAGGGACCTTTTGATCTGCAGTCAAATGCTCTACCACTGAGCTATATCCCCAGCTTTTCAGTAAAATCAGAATGACAAAATATCAGTACATATTGAAAGAGTGTGAGGATCATACTAAGTTGTGCCAGAAAGTACAACCTTGAAACTGTGGAACAGGAGAAGTAGCCCTTAACATTATTTATTAAAGGAAAACTGGATCATTTAAAAAACAGATTTATTTGTTTCATTGTTATTTTATTTGAATAGGCAGTGGTACATAGGACCAATGCCTCTACATACAATGATTGTTTTGAAACATTCTTAAAGTAGAAGAGGTTTTTACGGGACACCTTATCATTTGAGGATTGGTTACCACAATCACGGAGATGGTGATGGAGTATGATTGTTTTGGGCCAAATTATGGTGGAAAAACATTTCTACGTACCACTAAAATTCGGTATTTGGAAGGTGCACCCAAACACCCCTTTCGAATACCTTCCATTTAATACATCAGAAAAAGCCATTTTGCGTTTATCAATGGCCTGATTCTTCAGACCAGCCTTCTTGCAACTGCAATGATAGTTCGTACATCTTGCACGTAGGCAGAGCTTTTAAGGAGAAATTAAATAGTTCCTACATTGCACAAAAATGAAGTGCTTCAAACAAACACATACTTTGCATGCACAGAGAAGAGGTGGAATATATGTAAGACTGAAGACACAGGTGAATTGAGAAATAGATAGACTGCTTCGCTGCCAGGTTTTATACGCCATTTCTTCAGTGCAATACAAGAAAGCACCAAACAGTATAACAAAGTTGGCAATTGGTTTCATAGTCCATTCCCTTTGTTTAGTGCTGTGAAAGGAAGAGCCGAATTCCAAAATTGATCAATGATGTATCAGAAATTTCCCAAAGGGAATACCAAGCCGAGTGTTAAAAACTGCATTTACTCACAGGTTTTGAGCAGGAAACACTGAAATGCTATTAAAGTGCAATATCCAAGGGAACACTGACTCTGTCAAAGATGATCCAAATTGAATTGATGAAAAGTCCCAATGACAAACAACAGAATCAAAATAGGGTGAGGGGACACCAGGATGTGAACCAGGGACCTCTTGATCTGCAGTCAATATAGCTCTACCACTGAGCTATATCCCCAACTTTACAGTAAAATCAGAATGACAAAATATCAGTACATCATGAAAGAGTGAGTGGATCATACTAAGTTGTTCCGGAAAGTACTACCTTGAAACTGTGGAACAGGAGAAGTAGTCCTTAATATTATTTATTAAAGGAAAACTGGATCATTTAAAAAACAGATATTTGTTTCATTGTTATTTTATTTGAATAGGCAGTGGAACATAGGACCAATGCCTCTACATACAATGATTGTTTTGAAACATTCTTAAAGGCGAAAAGGTTTTTACGGGACACCTTATCATTTGAGGATTGGTTACCACAATCGCTGAGATGGTGATGAAGTATGATTGTTTTGGGCCAAATTATGGTGGAAAAACATTTCAATGTACCACTAAAATTCGGTATTTGGAAGGTACACCCAAACACCCCTTTCGAATACCTTCCATTTAATACATCAGAAAAAGCCATTTTGCTTTTGCAAATGGCCTGATTCTTCAGACCAGCCTTCTTGCAACTGCAATGATAGTTCGTACATCTTGCACGTAGGCAGAGCTTTTAAGGAGAAATTAAATAGTTCCTACGTTGCACAAAAATGAAGTGCTTCAAACAAACACATACTTTGCATGCACAGAGAAGAGGTGGAATACATGTAAGACTGAGGACACAGGTGAAATGAGAAATAGATTGACTGCTTCGTTGCCAAGTTTTATACGCCATTTCTTCAGTGCAATACAAGAAAGCACCAAACAGTATAACAAAGTTGTCAATTGGTGTCATAGTCCATTCCCTTTGTTTAGTGCTGTGAAAGGAAGAGCCGAATTCCAAAATTGATCAATGATGTTTCAGAAATTTCCCAAAGGGAATACCAAGCCGAGTGTTAAAAACTGCCTTTACTCACAGGTTTTGAGCAGGAAACACTGAAATGCTATTAAAGTGCAATATCTAAGGGAACACTGACTCTGTCAAAGATGATCCAAATGGAATTGATGAAAAGTCCCAATTACAAACAACAGAATCAAAATAGGGTGAGGGGACACCCAGATTCGAACCAGGGACCTTTTGATCTGCAGTCAAATGCTCTACCACTGAGCTATATCCCCAGCTTTTCAGTAAAATCAGAATGACAAAATATCAGTACATCATGAAAGAGTGTGAGGATCATACTAAGTTGTGCCAGAAAGTACAACCTTGAAACTGTGGAACAGGAGAAGTAGTCCTTAATATTATTTATTAAAGGAAAACTGGATCATTTAAAAAACAGATATTTGTTTCATTGTTATTTTATTTGAATAGGCAGTCGTACATTGGACCAATGCCTCTACATACAATGATTGTTTTGAAACATTCTTAAAGGGGAAGAGGTTTTTACGGGACAACTTATCATTTGAGGATTGGTTACCACAATCACTGAGATGGTGATGAAGTATGATTGTTTTGGCCAAATTATGGTGGAAAAACATTTCTACGTACCACTACAATTCGGTATTTGGAAGGTACACCCAAACACCCCTTTCGAATACCTTCCATTTAATACATCAGAAAAAGCCATTTTGCGTTTGCAAATGGCCTGATTCTTCAGACCAGCCTTCTTGCAACTGCAATGATAGTTCGTACATCTTGCACGTAGGCAGAGCATTTAAGGAGAAATTAAATAGTTCCTACGTTGCCCAAAAATGAAGTGCTTCAAACAAACACATACTTTGCATGCACAGAGACGAGGTGGAATATATGTAAGACTGAAGACACAGGTGAAATGAGAAATAGATTGACTGCTTCGCTGCCAAGTTTTATACGCCATTTCTTCAGTGCAATACAAGAAAGCACCAAACAGTATAACAAAGTTGTCAATTGGTTTCATAGTCCATTCTCTTTGTTTAGTGCTGTGAAAGGAAGAGCCGAATTCCAAAATTGATCAATGATGTTTCAGAAATTTCCCAAAGGGAATACCAAGCCGAGTGTTTAAAACTGCATTTACTCACAAGTTTTGAGCAGGAAACACTGAAATGCTATTAAAGTGCAATATCCAAGGGAACACTGACTCTGTCAAAGATGATCCAAATGGAATTGATGAAAAGTACCAATTACAAACAACAGAATCAAAATAGGGTGAGGGGACACCCGGATTTGAACCAGCGACCTCTTGATCTGTAGTCAAATGCTCTACCACTGAGCTATATCCCCAGCTTTTCAGTAAAATCAGAATGATAAAATATCAGTACATCATGAAAGAGTGTGAGGATCATACTAAGTTGTGCCAGAAAGTACAACCTTGAAACTGTGGAACAGGAGAAGTAGTCCTTAATATTATTTATTAAAGGAAAACTGGATCATTTAAAAACAGATTTATTTGTTTCATTGTTATTTGATTTGAATAGGCAGTAGTACATAGGACCAATGCCTCTACATACAATGATTGTTTTGAAACATTCTTAAAGGGGAAGAGGTTTTTACGGGACACCTTATCATTTGAGGATTGGTTACCACAATCACTGACATGGTGATGAAGTATGATTGTTTTGGGCCAAATTATGGTGGAAAAACATTTCTACGTACCACTACAATTCGGTATTTGGAAGGTACACCCAAACACCCCTTTCGAATACCTTGCATTTAATACATCAGAAAAAAGCCATTTTGCGTTTGCAAATGGCCTGATTCTTCAGACCAGCCTTCTTGCAACTGCAATGATAGTTCGTGCATCTTGCACGTAGGCAGAGCTTTAAAGGAGAAATTAAATAGTTCCTATGTTGCACAAAAATGAAGTGCTTCAAACAAACACATACTTTGCATGCACAGAGAAGAGGTGGAATATATGTAAGACTGAAGACACAGGTGAAATGAGAAATAGATTGACTGCTTCGCTGCCAAGTTTTATACGCCATTTCTTCAGTGTAATACAAGAAAGCACCAAACAGTATAACAAAGTTGTCAATTGGTTTCATAGTCCATTCCCTTTGTTTAGTGCTGTGAAAGGAAGAGCCGAATTCCAAAATTGATCAATGATGTTTCAGAAATTTCCCAAAGGGAATACCAAGCCGAGTGTTAAAAACTGCATTTACTCACAGGTTTTGAGCAGGAAACACTGAAATGCTATTAAAGTGCAATATCCAAGGGAACACTGACTCTGTCAAAGATGATCCAAATGGAATTGATGAAAAGTCCCAATTACAAACAACAGAATCAAAATATGGTGAGGGGACGCCCGGAGTTGAACCAGGGACCTCTTGATCTGCAGTCAAATGCTCTACCACTGAGCTATATCCCCAACTTTTCAGTAAAATCAGAATGACAAAATATCAGTACATCATGAAAGAGTGTGAGGATCAATCTAAGTTGTGCCACAAAGTACAACCTTGAAACTGTGGAACAGGAGAAGTAGTCCTTAATATTATTTATTAAAGGAAAACTGGATCATTTAAAAAATAGATATTTGTTTCATTGTTATTTTATTTGAATAGGCAGTCGTACATTGGACCAATGCTACTACATACAATGATTGTTTTGAAACATTCTTAAAGGGGAAGAGGTTTTTACGGGACAACTTATCATTTGAGGATTGGTTACCACAATCACTGAGATGGTGATGAAGTATGATTGTGTTTGCCAAATTATGGTGGAAAAACATTTCTACGTACCACTACAATTCGGTATTTGGAAGGTACACCCAAACACCCCTTTCGAATACCTTCCATTTAATACATCAGAAAAAGCCATTTTGCGTTTGCAAATGGCCTGATTCTTCAGACCAGCCTTCTTGCAACTGCAATGATAGTTCGTACATCTTGCACGTAGGCAGAGCATTTAAGGAGAAATTAAATAGTTCCTACGTTGCCCAAAAATGAAGTGCTTCAAACAAACACATACTTTGCATGCACAGAGACGAGGTGGAATATATGTAAGACTGAAGACACAGGTGAAAGGAGAAATAGATTGACTGCTTCGCTGCCAAGTTTTATACGCCATTTCTTCAGTGCAATACAAGAAAGCACCAAACAGTATAACAAAGTTGTCAATTGGTTTCATAGTCCATTCTCTTTGTTTAGTGCTGTGAAAGGAAGAGCCGAATTCCAAAATTGATCAATGATGTTTCAGAAATTTCCCAAAGGGAATACCAAGCCGAGTGTTTAAAACTGCATTTACTCACAAGTTTTGAGCAGGAAACACTGAAATGCTATTAAAGTGCAATATCCAAGGGAACACTGACTCTGTCAAAGATGATCCAAATGGAATTGTTGAAAAGTACCAATTACAAACAACAGAATCAAAATAGGGTGAGGGGACACCCGGATTTGAACCAGCGACCTCTTGATCTGTAGTCAAATGCTCTACCACTGAGCTATATCCCCAGCTTTTCAGTAAAATCAGAATGACAAAATATCAGTACATCATGAAAGAGTGTGAGGATCATACTAAGTTGTGCCAGAAAGTACAAACTTGAAACTGTGGAACAGGAGAAGTAGTCCTTAATATTATTTATTAAAGGAAAACTGGATCATTTAAAAACAGATTTATTTGTTTCATTGTTATTTGATTTGAATAGGCAGTGGTACATAGGACCAATGCCTCTACATACAATGATTGTTTTGAAACATTCTTAAAGGGGAAGAGGTTTTTACGGGACACCTTATCATTTGAGGATTGGTTACCACAATCACTGACATGGTGATGAAGTATGATTGTTTTGGGCCAAATTATGGTGGAAAAACATTTCTACGTACCACTACAATTCGGTATTTGGAAGGTACACCCAAACACCCCTTTCGAATACCTTGCATTTAATACATCAGAAAAAAGCCATTTTGCGTTTGCAAATGGCCTGATTCTTCAGACCAGCCTTCTTGCAACTGCAATGATAGTTTGTGCATCTTGCACGTAGGCAGAGCTTTAAAGGAGAAATTAAATAGTTCCTATGTTGCACAAAAATGAAGTGCTTCAAACAAACACATACTTTGCATGCACAGAGAAGAGGTGGAATATATGTAAGACTGAAGACACAGGTGAAATGAGAAATAGATTTGTAGTGTAGCTCCTATTTTCCCAATAGGCTCTGCGCATTGGAATAGTACCTACAGCAGTAAAGGCCTAGGCCAGACGTTAACTAGGTCTACTACTGTCGATGCTAGACTTAATTTTTGGGTTTGCCAGCTAAGCTCAGAGTTCGCTAGAAACTTTCTCGAATGTTCAAGGAAGGATTAACTCCCCTGATTAGACAAGAAGGGATTTAGTTTCTGACAACCATAGAACATGACAACTTTGCTCTCCCCTAATCAAGAGTCAATCTCAAGAGTCATGTGAGCACAAGGCAATTATTTTACTCAGTCAGTACGTGCATTCTTAGTCTCATCAGAATGTAGAGAAAAGGAAGAGACGGGCGTGTTCAATAAAAGATGTTATTTATTGATCAGTCTCTTTTCTCGTACAAGAGAAATGGATCGATATTATTGCAATACTTATAGTTAAGTAAAGTGCATACATTAAAAGCAATAGTATAAAATAATACTGTAAAAACATTGATATGGTTTCTGAGCCATATGATGTTTTAAAATGATTAAAATATATTTACATACACATATACATTTGACTAAACGTGCTCAACTGGTGTTTCTAAATACGCCTACCCCGTGTACCTGACCTAAGTCTAATACGTGGGCGGGAATAGAAAGTTACAGTTTAAGTTAAGTTTGTTTTTGCCAAGTGAATAACTAAAGAATTCTCTAAGAGGGGTTATTCAGTTCTGTACCTGGAATTTAGGATGAATGAGGAATGGTATCTCTTTCTCTGCTCTCGATATTCCAGGCTGCCTGCGAGGGCTGCCCAGAAGCGCCGGTGCTGGGTCTCTCGGCTTGAGATAGCAGCGCGTCTCTCAGCGCGTCAGGAAGGCGGGGCTGCTGCCTGCGGGGTCTGCTTCTGCTCTCGGCTTCGGCAAGTATGGCTGCTCCGTCTTGTCACCACGCGTGTGTTTTGCATAGGGCAAGGTCGGCAATATTTATACCTTAAAGGTGCCGGGATTGACGTAAGGATGGACATAGGTACGTCAATAAAGATGTCATACGACTTGCTCGTTAGCACATTCTTTACTAAAGTTCTCTGTGAAATCAAAACAATGGCCGCACGGATTATCCAGGTTGTCATAGGTTTGATTTGTTATGAGAACGTCGTATGCCTTATCAGGGGCTGGAGGAATGTCGCTTGTCTAATTAGATCTCAAGCGTTATGACCTAATCAGATAACACGTTCCTGTGCCGTAGTGTGACTGCGTCAGATAACGGTATCTGCATCATGGGGGATTTCTTGCCTCATGGGCTGACTGTTAGTTAACTAGCTAGGTAGTTTAACCAGAATAGGGTCAGGAATAGGGGGATCGATTCAGAACCTATAGAAATACACGACACCCACTCCACGCTAACTATGGTCATATCTACTAATCTATGCATAGTATAACATAGTACAACATACTATAGAGTATAGTGTATACCTTACCACCCCAAAATACATAAATGCATTTTGAAATTTTCAAATATACTGAAAAATTGCAGTCATATATATTGTATGCACTTAAGCTATGAATTAAATGCAAAAGTAAACACGCATTGTTATGCATTATTGCTTGTTGGTATATGAGAAATACACATGAAATGGCTCTTAATATGGCTATACAGAAAAAAAGTCGAAACCATTTCATCACATAAAATATAGTGTGAACATACCAGCGGGCAGCTAAAGTCTATATAAAGTCTATAAAGTATCTAAAAAAATAGAAATCTTAGTTCTCTAGGAATAGTTTCTTACTTTAAGCAGAAGGTCAGTGTCCCGGGGAAAAAATATATAGAAAAATATTTTAAGGGCTTGCTGAAAAAGGTTGCTGTCCGTGAACTGGATTGTAATTGTTCATGTGACTTTATTTTTTAAGTTGAAGGCCGGATTCAGGGAACGCCGTGTGCGAGTTTACTCAAAAGTCTCTATTTCTGTTCCGGAGAGAACATCATATCATTCAGGCTTTCGAAAAAACTGTCAACAGCTTCATGGGAAAGTTCCACTAAGTCGGAAATAGGGGTAACCATGCATTCATGCGCATGATTGTCTGCATTGACATTCTGATTTGCATTGCTGACAGAAGGTCGTACCTGTTCGATGTTGCTTTCATCTTGAACTTCACTACTCTTCAATCGCAGTGGTGAAGATTCCAGGAATGCCGTCATCAGAATTGGCAGCCTTTGAGGGCAGCACAAAGCGTGAACCTTGGTAGGAACCAGCAGTGTATCTGCATCCACCGGCGCATCCGATTGTAGTGTCAGACAGGTGTCTAACACGCATTCTTCTCCGCATAGCAGACACCTTAGTACAGGTAAAACACACCTTTGCCACATTGGTCGAAATGATAGAAACCAAGTCATGTTCAGGTCTCTAAGCCGGGAGAGTCCCAGGATTTTTGATATCCGGTCCCGGTATCCAATGGCTAGGATCGTATCTTCCATTGTCGCGAGAGTTTGATCTGTGACATGGGTTGCCATAACGAAAAATAAGGACTAGGAATAGGATTCCTGCAATTAGTCCCAGGATCAAGGGAAGTCCGCCAAAAATCGAATGGACGAAATCTGGAAAAATACCCAGTATGGCTTTGAATGGTGTTAATGCCATCGAAAATACTGTCTTAAATACCTTTGAGACCCCAGTGGTATCAGAAATATTTAAGATTTCGCTCAGGATTTCCGCGAAATGTACGGGGGAATTGGTTGATAATAATGTATGTATCTCTGCAGTCGTCCTTGCGACTTGTAGATCATACGTTTCTTTTGATGACGTGAGCCTTGTAGGCGTCTGAAGAAGCACTGTTTTCATTCTGCTTAAAGTGTCTATTCGAATAGAAGTAATTTTCAAACCGGGCCATGCCCTTGCCTCCCTGTCTGGAAAGGAGCTGGGGAACAAAGAACGTCCACAGCACTTGACCTTCGCCGTCGTAGTGACGAGATAAGGAGTCCCGGGCATAAGACTACAACATCTGCGGTCTACAATAAGAATGTAACTCCCATTATAGAGTCTTTGAAAGAATGGTTCTATTTCAGTTGCAGGTGCGCCTTGCTGGTGACATGAAAGGTTGTATGAATTCCCTTCACAGGCTCCGTGCAAACTAATACCGTTACACAGAAGCGTGCCGCTTAGTGACATAGCACAATTGTTGCCACTAAGAAACACTTTCTGTCCTTTGTTACTGACACATGCATGTGAATAGGGCAGGTTCCAAGTTGTTTTAAGGTACCCCTTTCCCAATTTCTCGTACATGCCAGCCTGTATATATTTTTGGCAGTATTGAAACCTGAAGGTTGAGATTGGAATATTTATGATTCCGTGGATTATCCATTCACTGACAGGTCGTTCTGACATTGTCAACGGTAATCTTTCTAGTTTTTCAATGCTCAAGATTGTATAATCAGCACCCTTCTGCGCCATACCGATTTGTCTATCAGTAAGGTTAAAGATTTGGAATAGTGACGTAGTGTTGATTAAACGCCAAGGCACATAGCCTGAACGCAGATTTTGTAACGTCCAGCCAAGCTGTACGATAGAACGCAATTGTGACTGACCATGTTGTAATAACAGTAAGTCTTGCGATAATATATCGATTGCTGAAGACACAATGCTGTCCAATGAAAATATTCTGGAGGACAGAGTCATTAACCCATTGTCCACTACAGAAAGTGATTTTTCCAAATTAATACGATCAATTTCACGTATTCTCTCTGCTGTTTCAATTTGAGTAACCTTCCAGGCCTCATTGTATGCTGCATATACAGAGGCTGCTATGAAACGCTTTTGACGCTGTTTGCGTGGTCCCATTATGAAATCACGCAAGTCAGCACCATCAGTAAGTAAAGTTAGGTGTTGCTTAATTTCAGGCAGTGTGGAAGACTGTAGCCATTGAAGGCATAATTTGCCCACACTGTAGGTTGTTATTATCCCTGGGTGATGTCTTTGGGGATATCTAGGGTCTGGCCTGGTCATTTTGAAACCCTGTGTTTTATTCAGGAATCTATCTTGACAGTTATTAGTATCTGTGGGCCAGATCAACCATTGTTTCCAATCAGGATGTGTTCTGTTTTGGTTAAGTATATGGTTTATGTCTATTCCTTCATCTGTATCAGAGTTATTGCTAAACATTGTTGGCTTTGGAATAGACGGGTTATTTAAATCTTTGATTTTGGCTAAGCCAAGACAGGTGGTTTGTTGAACAGTGTCATTTAAAAATATCATTTGTTCTGGGATCATGCAGGCTCTAAACAAAGCTTCTATACCCTGTACTTGCCATTCTTTTGTACCCCAAACACTTTTCAAATCAACATTTTTGTCCCAATAATCGAATCCAAAAGTATTCATTTTTTCAAAGAATGAATCAGAATAAATCAATTTTGTGTTGGTTATCATGGTTTTGGTCCCTGTCTTGTTTGACAATTTATAATAAAATGTTTCAGCATTACTAGTGTTAAAACCTTGAAAGTATGAATATTTGTCATAAACGGTTCTAGAGCTCCCTTTTGGAGGTGTAGCACAATGTTCCCATTGATTAAAATTTAAAACATTTCTAGGTTGTGCAGATTTATGCAAGAAATGGTTACCATAGTGGTTATAGCAATACATACTATCATAATTTGTAGAACCTTGCAAATAATCATGTTTTGTAAATTTAGCAGACATTACTAAGTCAGACATCATATTGTTTATACTTTCAAAGTCCCAATCATCAGCAAATGAGTTTGGTTTTGCAAAGTCACTCAAAGAGATCTTAATTTGGTGTGGATATTTCAGGATCTCGACCGGACCATAAATTTCATAGTCAGTGTTGTCCCAGGCTACCCCACCAGGTATTGGAATTGCTGTGAAGTTGGCTGAAGAAAGTTCTGAAGAAAGTTCTCGTTTCTCGACGTGTGAAGATGTGTGTGGTTTGAGGACCAAGTTGATGTTCTGACTTGCTGTGTCCATTTTAGCATATTTTCCCTCAATGAAGCGTCCCAAAGTAAATACCATGATGAGCCAAAGTATGAGGATAAATGCACCAAAACCCACCCAAAATTCAATCCATGGGGAAACCAGATATGTTTCTTTTAGTTGTTTCAAAAGTTCCTTCGCTTTGTCTTTAAAGGATTTTGATGATGGCTGTGTCTTTTGTTCGCTGAAGCCTTCAGAGGAATCATCGAAGTTGATGAAGTAACCGGATGCAGTTCTGTCAATTGTTCCAATTGGTTCAGGATTTTTGTTTCTTGCATTTTCACTTGGTACTTCAGTATAGATTGGTGTGTCTCTGCTAAATGTCTTTATTTGGGTTTTCAGAGGTCTAAGTTCTATTGCATTGTTGCATAGTCCTTGTTGTTCTTCTGTAGGCGTTTCGAATGTGATGAGCCTCTTTGTTAGGACCTCTGTACTGGTAGCAAACCTTGGTGTTCTGCTACTTATTGGGAGTCCACTTGGCCTACTGTTTGTTATCAGCCACATGTTGTGGTTTTACCAGGTCGATGGATACAACTCGGTTCTCCTTTTTTCCAGCAAGTGGCGGTAGTACAACTGATCTTGTCCCGTTGACAGACAAGACAGGAACTGCTTTTCTGTAAGAAGGCCCAAATTCCTTCTTTACCGCGATCTTCTCCCTGACTAGATCCCCGACTTTTGGAATCCAGACAGGTCTTGCTGGGACAGGTGGTGATTCTTCAGTGGTTGTTGGCTGTTGTTTCAACTGTATGTTGCTCAAGTCTTTCCTTTTTTTGGTTAAGTCCTGCAAAATAGCCAAACGGTCTTTGACATCAAAGCTTTTTTCTGTTACCACTGAAGTCTGACTATCAAGGTCAGAGATCAACATCCTAGTTCCGAATAATAATTTGTACGGACTGAATCCCTTCAGAGAATTTCTTGGCAAGTTATTTAGACTACGTTGGACACTTATTAGATGTTTGACCCACCCAGCTCCCGAACCTAATATCCTTTCTATTATAGATTGCTTTCTGTCTTGGTTTTTTCTTTACACCATCCCATACCCTCAGGAAGGAAGTGAGAAGATTCCCGCTGGGCTGTGCTCATTTGGCCATTCTTTCCCCCCCCAGGCTGGATTGCCTGAGAAAAAGAAAAAAAAATGGTCGAACGTAGCATGCTCTTAGCGTATATGCCATTTAGACTCGCAAATCTTGTATAACAGTCCGGACGTCAGCTGAGTGCTGTGGATCTACATTATAAGTGGGAACTAGCCTGTATATGTTAATCGCAAGCCATTCTTTTTGCTGGTAATATTATCTGCCTTGATACGACGAGGTATTAAATTGCTTCTCTCCCCACTGCGATCTCTGTTGCAGTTTGGGCAGTTTTTTACAAAGATGGTAAGATGGAGGCTCATGCCTGGCCACCAGTACCGTGATTGTAAATCTTCCAGAGAATCTTTTAATTTAAGGTGTCTGTGACCCTCGCCCATGTGTGCGTCTGCGATTAACAAGTTTCTCCTGTCCATGTTTGGAATCACTCTATCCCCCACTCCAGGGATTCGAGCAAAAGGGACGGAGTTTGCATCGATTATGTATGTATAATTGAGTGGATAGTTGATCGGTAACGCTGAGCAGTCGCCTTTTGATGACGTTTTCACCGCCAGCAATGTTTCACCGTCAATATATTTTAATGTACGCTTTTTTCGATCTACGGGAGCCGATTTAGTGGCTGCCGCTGCGGCTGTCTCAGCCAATGAATTCCCCACAACGTGAACGCCATCACGTTGATGACTCAGTGAGTGAGTCACGTGAGTCTTTGGTAGTTCTTTCTTCAAAAGAGCTACTTGTTCCCAGAGAAGTCTCTGCTTTATTGGTGCATCTGTGTCATCTTTGTAACCGTTCTGAATCCATGTCTGCAAATCCTTGTTATATGCTTTGACGCAGAAATATGAATCTGACACTATAAGTGTCGGGAATTCGCGATCCGCATTATCTAGCGCCATTATCAAAGCTATTATTTCAGTTTGCAGTTCTGAATTTGTTTCTACTGAGTGTGATTTTGTTAATAGAGGTCTTAGTTTACCTCCGCGCCACACTTCTTTTGTGATCTCACATGTGGGATTGTATGCATGTTCTCCCCAAACGGAGGGTTGAGCATGTCCGTCTGTATAGATTACACAGGCGTAATGTCGTAGAGGCAGAATGTCGATTGGCAGAGGGTACGTCCTTTCATATTTTAGATTTTTTAATTCTTCTAGTTCTGGATCAAAGAAGTAGTGTACTTTGTCCGTTGTGATTGAATTTACCCATTGTAACCATTCTGGATCCAATGTTGTTGTTGGTAAATTACACGGTGTTGTTAATGCCTCAAAGGCTGATTCAGCTGTTCTGACTGTGATATGTCTACCGTCAGCTATGTCTTTTTCTCTAGCTATTGCGGTTTGAACTGCTTGAACAATTTTTCCTTTGTTGCTGAATCTCTGTTCAGCTTTTGTGTACAAGTGTGATCTGAATGCAATTGGTACCTTTTCTCCCTCATTAGAGGTCAGGTATGTGAATCCGCATCTCCCTGGGATGACTCGGATCACAAGGTTGCGTGTATTATCACGTGTTTCTAATTTTGTCTTAATTAGCATGTCTGTTTGTAAGGATCTCAAAATTTCTGTGTGTGTTTGAGTCCAATTGGATCTTTTAAAGTCTGGTTTAATTAGATCATAAAGGGGTTTGACCCTTTCTGCGTAATTTGCAATGTAAGTTCTTCCGAAATTTAGGAAGCCTAGAATTGACTGTAGGTTTTTTAGTGTTTTAGGAGCTTGGATTACGGCACATTTCTCTAGGAAATTGTCTGCCAGGCTTTTGCCTTCACTTGATAACTCATATCCTAAGAATAGGACTGTCAGATGGGCAATTCTGGACTTTTTAAAGTTGAATTTGTAACCCTCTGCTGCGAACCCAAGTATTATGGTGTTCACTCTTTTCAAGTGAGTCTCCAAGTCATCATCTGTTAAGTAAATGTCATCGACCTAAGATAATGCTTCATCATCATATAGTTGTAGTAATTCTGTTACTCTTGCTGAGAATACCCCCGGGCTGTTCTTGTACCCCTGGGCTAACCGACAGAATTGTTTTTGAGTGCCATTTACTGAGAAAGCTGTTAAATATCTGCTCTCTGGTGCTATGTTTTGACAAAAGAATCCGTTGGAGATGTCCAAGGTAGTTTTGTATTTTTTGCGCACTATGTTATTCATTAATGCAGCACTGTGTGAGTTTTGCACTGCAAAAGTTTTGCAACATGTGTTAAGGTGTCGGTAATCCAAAACTAGACGATATGAATTGTCTGGTTTGGAGACCGGAAACAAAGGATTGTTCATTTGTGAGGTGCAAGTTTCAATCACCCCCTGGTATTCTAGCTGATCTAGTATTTCATTTACTTGTTTTTTAGCTTCTTGCTTAATTGGGTACTGCCTTTGTGCAGTTGGTTGTGATTTTAACTGGACTTTGTGAGGAGGAGAATCCTCATCCCATCCTACATGATTTTTATATAAAGCAGGTGCTAAGGCCACTGCCCACTTTCTAGCAAGTGTGTATTTTTTATGAATCGGGATTTGATTCGAGAAGGCAGGCATAATTACTTCTTCGCCATGAGGGCACTCCCTGACAAACTCTGGTGGCCAGTCTTTTTCAGCTAAAAGGATGTCATAACCCTTTGAGAGGTTATCCCAAAATAGTCCCCTTATTTTCCTAGTCTTATCTCCCTCTATACGTAATGTTATCTCGTATATTTTGTGGGGCTTGCTAACTCTGGTATCTGCAGTTTCCACTTGAAGGTATTCATTCGTGTCCACTGTCTCCAGATGATTCATAAGGACTTTGCGAGCTATGCTCACCTCTGCTGCGCTGTCTAGCATTGTCTGAGCCCACTCTCCGTTTTTCAGTTGTGTCCTCAGTATTCTCGGCATTGTTAACTACCTTGATACTGGCTACCTTCTTTTTTGGAAATTGTGATTTCTTTTTCAGTTGAGCAGGTTCCTTGTCTTTGGACTTGGCGTGCTCTTCTGATCGTCCTCTTCTTTCCGATTTCTGCAAGGAATTCTGAAAAGATTGAGAGGGACGTGTATCAATGTCTTGATATCTATCAGGTTTTTTAATATTATCCCTATTTCTAAGGTTATATCTATTCCCAGAGGGTTCACTCTGGGGTGACCTTTGTCTCGGGTTTGGAGATTTCTCTCTTCGCCTAGGAGACCTTCCTCTGGACTGGAATTTCTTTTCTTTGGGATTGGATTGTTTGTTCCCATCCCAGTTCTTTTTTGGTGAATTATTATTATTATTAAAAAACATTTTTTCTGGACTTGTAGTCAGTTGCGGTTTTACTGGTATTCCACCTAGACTATCTCTGCCTAGTTCTTCATAGGATTTTTCTATGATTCTGGCAATTTCAGCTGGTTGGTCTGCTATATCTGTCTCTTTTAACCTCTGGCGGATCGCCACGTTTGCTGCTTCACCCTTTATGTTGGCTAGTAATATAGCCGAGACCTGCTTGAAGTCTTTTAGTAATTTCATACCAAGAGTTAAAGCAGGTTCTGGACCGTATTCATCTTGAATTTGTTTTAGCACATCTGGTATTACCGAAATGGATGGAACACCGTGCGTTTTTGTGTAGATGGAAGCAAAGACTGTACCCCAAGTGTCACAGTCCTCAATGTGTGGTGCGATTCCCATTGGGAGACATATAGTCAGAATCCTGTGTTTTTCCAGCGGGGTGGTGTCAGGAAACACCGCCTCTATTTGGGTAATTTTCTGTGCCAACCAGAATGGTATCTGTTCCCGTTTAGCTGGAACTTTACCTAGGCAGGATTGGATGTTCTGTGGTGTAATTTTATTTGTGTTCCCCTGGTGAGGGGTCAGCTGTGGAAGTTTAATCGCTGGCTGAATTGTTGAAGTCCGCATTACATACTGAACTAATTGTCTGTGAATTTTTAGTAGTTGTTTTAGCTGTATTAACAGCTCTGCTGCAGGCATTCTTTCGATGTCTGGATATGGTGTGTATCCGGCTAGGACCGGCCACGTTGCTCCTGGTCTTCCTAAAGGACCGAGCCTTGTAATGTGATTATTATGTTTTAGGGCGCCATCAAATAAGAGCAAATGCTCTTGGAATTTGAGTGGTACTTCCACCTCCTCGAAAGGAGTGTACTCATTAGGAGGTTCCTCTACTTTGTAATAGTGGAAGTACTTTGTTATAGTATTAGCTGCTGGAAAATGTATCCATGTATAGTATACCTCTGTCTGCCGATATTCGTGTGCCTCGATTACGAATATGACTGTGCCACCTCTAGGTGTCAGTCCATTTTCTATAAGTTTTAAGGTTATAGATCTCCTTTTGGCGACCGTAATGAGTATTATATCCGCGTCTGCTGCTTGCATGGTAGCATCAGCATCTGCTATTTCAGTAGCTAATCTAGTAACCTCTCGTTCTTCATCGCTGTCCATTTTGCTGACAGGATGGTATTATGTTTATTTGCAGATCAGGTTTCTTTATGGAAACAGAGATTAGATGCACAATATTTTGGAACTGTTTTATCCTTCAACGTTGACTAGACCAAGAACCATACATAGGAGTTCCATCCTGCGAGGTTTTGGAGGATATTATAACCTTTCACCCACTCCAGACGTCTTTGGAGTATTTGGGAAAAGGGGTCTGAGTGAGAAAGCACGACTGAGTTACTCTAAATGTCTTACGTTAGTTTTATCGCCCTTTCCAAACGCGTTGGGCGCCATGTAGTGTAGCTCCTATTTTCCCAATAGGCTCTGCGCATTGGAATAGTACCTACAGCAGTAAAGGCCTAGGCCAGACGTTAACTAGGTCTACTACTGTCGATGCTAGACTTAATTTTTGGGTTTGCCAGCTAAGCTCAGAGTTCGCTAGAAACTTTCTCGAATGTTCAAGGAAGGATTAACTCCCCTGATTAGACAAGAAGGGATTTAGTTTCTGACAACCATAGAACATGACAACTTTGCTCTCCCCTAATCAAGAGTCAATCTCAAGAGTCGTGTGAGCACAAGGCAATTATTTTACTCAGTCAGTACGTGCATTCTTAGTCTCATCAGAATGTAGAGAAAAGGAAGAGACGGGCGTGTTCAATAAAAGATGTTATTTATTGATCAGTCTCTTTTCTCGTACAAGAGAAATGGATCGATATTATTGCAATACTTATAGTTAAGTAAAGTGCATACATTAAAAGCAATAGTATAAAATAATACTGTAAAAACATTGATATGGTTTCTGAGCCATATGATGTTTTAAAATGATTAAAATATATTTACATACACATATACATTTGACTAAACGTGCTCAACTGGTGTTTCTAAATACGCCTACCCCGTGTACCTGACCTAAGTCTAATACGTGGGCGGGAATAGAAAGTTACAGTTTAAGTTAAGTTTGTTTTTGCCAAGTGAATAACTAAAGAATTCTCTAGGAGGGGTTATTCAGTTCTGTACCTGGAATTTAGGATGAATGAGGAATGGTATCTCTTTCTCTGCTCTCGATATTCCAGGCTGCCTGCGAGGGCTGCCCAGAAGCGCCGGTGCTGGGTCTCTCGGCTTGAGATAGCAGCGCGTCTCTCAGCGCGTCAGGAAGGCGGGGCTGCTGCCTGCGGGGTCTGCTTCTGCTCTCGGCTTCGGCAAGTATGGCTGCTCCGTCTTGTCACCACGCGTGTGTTTTGCATAGGGCAAGGTCGGCAATATTTATACCTTAAAGGTGCCGGGATTGACGTAAGGATGGACATAGGTACGTCAATAAAGATGTCATACGACTTGCTCGTTAGCACATTCTTTACTAAAGTTCTCTGTGAAATCAAAACAATGGCCGCACGGATTATCCAGGTTGTCATAGGTTTGATTTGTTATGAGAACGTCGTATGCCTTATCAGGGGCTGGAGGAATGTCGCTTGTCTAATTAGATCTCAAGCGTTATGACCTAATCAGATAACACGTTCCTGTGCCGTAGTGTGACTGCGTCAGATAACGGTATCTGCATCATGGGGGATTTCTTGCCTCATGGGCTGACTGTTAGTTAACTAGCTAGGTAGTTTAACCAGAATAGGGTCAGGAATAGGGGGATCGATTCAGAACCTATAGAAATACACGACAGATTGGCTGCTTCGCTGCCAAGTTTTATACGCCATTTCTTCAGTGTAATACAAGAAAGCACCAAACAGTATAACAAAGTTGTCAATTGGTTTCATAGTCCATTCCCTTTGTTTAGTGCTGTGAAAGGAAGAGCCGAATTCCAAAATTGATCAATGATGTTTCAGAAATTTCCCAAAGGGAATACCAAGCCGAGTGTTAAAAACTGCATTTCCTCACAGGTTTTGAGCAGGAAACACTGAAATGCTATTAAAGTGCAATATCCAAGGGAACACTGACTCTGTCAAAGATGATCCAAATGGAATTGATGAAAGGTCCCAATTACAAACAACAGAATCAAAATAGGGTGAGGGGACGCCCGGAGTTGAACCAGGGACCTCTTGATCTGCAGTCAAATGCTCTACCACTGAGCTAAATCCCCAACTTTTCAGTAAAATCAGAATGACAAAATATCAGTACATCATGAAAGAGTGTGAGGATCATACTAAGTTGTGCCAGAAAGTACAACCTTGAAACTGTGGAACAGGAGAAGTAGTCCTTAATATTATTTATTAAAGGAAAACTGGATCATTTAAAAAACAGATATTTGTTTCATTGTTATTTTATTTGAATAGGCAGTCGTACATTGGACCAATGCCACTACATACAATGATTGTTTTGAAACATTCTTAAAGGGGAAGAGGTTTTTACGGGACAACTTATCATTTGAGGATTGGTTACCACAATCACTGAGATGGTGATGAAGTATGATTGTTTTGGCCAAATTATGGTGGAAAAACATTTCTACGTACCACTACAATTCGGTATTTGGAAGGTACACCCAAACACCCCTTTCGAATACCTTCCATTTAATACATCAGAAAAAGCCATTTTGCGTTTGCAAATGGCCTGATTCTTCAGACCAGCCTTCTTGCAACTGCAATGATAGTTCGTACATCTTGCACGTAGGCAGAGCATTTAAGGAGAAATTAAATAGTTCCTACGTTGCCCAAAAATGAAGTGCTTCAAACAAACACATACTTTGCATGCACAGAGACGAGGTGGAATATATGTAAGACTGAAGACACAGGTGAAATGAGAAATAGATTGACTGCTTCGCTGCCAAGTTTTATACGCCATTTCTTCAGTGCAATACAAGAAAGCACCAAACAGTATAACAAAGTTGTCAATTGGTTTCATAGTCCATTCTCTTTGTTTAGTGCTGTGAAAGGAAGAGCCGAATTCCAAAATTGATCAATGATGTTTCAGAAATTTCCCAAAGGGAATACCAAGCCGAGTGTTTAAAACTGCATTTACTCACAAGTTTTGAGCAGGAAACACTGAAATGCTATTAAAGTGCAATATCCAAGGGAACACTGACTCTGTCAAAGATGATCCAAATGGAATTGATGAAAAGTACCAATTACAAACAACAGAATCAAAATAGGGTGAGGGGACACCTGGATTTGAACCAGCGACCTCTTGATCTGTAGTCAAATGCTCTACCACTGAGCTATACCCCCAGCTTTTCAGTAAAATCAGAATGACAAAATATCAGTACATCATGAAAGAGTGTGAGGATCATACTAAGTTGTGCCAGAAAGTACAACCTTGAAACTGTGGAACAGGAGAAGTAGTCCTTAATATTATTTATTAAAGGAAAACTGGATCATTTAAAAACAGATTTATTTGTTTCATTGTTATTTGATTTGAATAGGCAGTGGTACATAGGACCAATGCCTCTACATACAATGATTGTTTTGAAACATTCTTAAAGGGGAAGAGGTTTTTACGGGACACCTTATCATTTGAGGATTGGTTACCACAATCAATGACATGGTGATGAAGTATGATTGTTTTGGGCCAAATTATGGTGGAAAAACATTTCTACGTACCACTACAATTCGGTATTTGGAAGGTACACCCAAACACCCCTTTCGAATACCTTGCATTTAATACATCAGAAAAAAGCCATTTTGCGTTTGCAAATGGCCTGATTCTTCAGACCAGCCTTCTTGCAACTGCAATGATAGTTCGTGCATCTTGCACGTAGGCAGAGCTTTAAAGGAGAAATTAAATAGTTCCTATGTTGCACAAAAATGAAGTGCTTCAAACAAACACATACTTTGCATGCACAGAGAAGAGGTGGAATATATGTAAGACTGAAGACACAGGTGAAATGAGAAATAGATTGACTGCTTCGCTGCCAAGTTTTATACGCCATTTCTTCAGTGTAATACAAGAAAGCACCATACAGTATAACAAAGTTGTCAATTGGTTTCATAGTCCATTCCCTTTGTTTAGTGCTGTGAAAGGAAGAGCCGAATTCCAAAATTGATCAATGATGTTTCAGAAATTTCCCAAAGGGAATACCAAGCCGAGTGTTAAAAACTGCATTTACTCACAGGTTTTGAGCAGGAAACACTGAAATGCTATTAAAGTGCAATATCCAAGGGAACACTGACTCTGTCAAAGATGATCCAAATGGAATTGATGAAAAGTCCCAATTACAAACAACAGAATCAAAATAGGGTGAGGGGACACCCGGAGTTGAACCAGGGACCTCTTGATCTGCAGTCAAATGCTCTACCACTGAGCTATATCCCCAACTTTTCAGTAAAATCAGAATGACAAAATATCAGTACATCATGAAAGAGTGTGAGGATCATACTAAGTTGTGCCAGAAAGTACAACCTTGAAACTGTGGAACAGGAGAAGTAGTCCTTAATATTATTTATTAAAGGAAAACTGGATCATTTAAAAAACAGATATTTGTTTAATTGTTATTTTATTTGAATAGGCAGTCGTACATTGGACCAATGCCACTACATACAATGATTGTTTTGAAACATTCTTAAAGGGGAAGAGGTTTTTACGGGACAACTTATCATTTGAGGATTGGTTACCACAATCACTGAGATGGTGATGAAGTATGATTGATTTGGGCCAAATTATGGTGGAAAAACATTTGTACGTACCACTACAATTCGGTATTTGGAAGGTACACACAAACACCCCTTTCGAATACCTTCCATTTAATACATCAGAAAAAGCCACTTTGCGTTTGCAAATAGCCTGATTCTTCAGACCAGCCTTCTTGCAACTGCAAAGATAGTTCGTACATCTTGCACGGAGGCAGAGCTTTTAAGGAGAAATTAAATAGTTCCTAGGTTGCACAAAAAGTGAAGTGCTTCAAACAAACACATACTTTGCATGCACAGAGAAGAGGTGGAATATATGTAAGACTGAAGACAAAGGTGAAATGAGAAATAGATTGACTGCTTCGCTGCCAAGTTTTATACGTCATTTCTTCAGTGCAATACAAGAAAGCACCAAACAGTATAACAAAGTTGTCAATTGGTTTCATAGTCCATTCCCTTTGTTTAGTGCTGTGAAAGGAAGAGCCGAATTCCAAAATTGATCAATGTTTCAGAAATTTCCCAAAGGGAATACCAAGCCGAGTGTTAAAAACTGCATTTACTCACAGGCTTTGAGCAGGAAACACTGAAATGCTATTAATATCCAAGGGAACACTGACTCTGTCAAAGATGATCCAAATGGAATGATGAAACGTCCCAATTACGAACAACAGAATCAAAATAGGGTGAGGGGACACCCGGATTAGAACCAGGGACCTCTCGATCTGCAGTCAATTGCTCTACCACTGAGCTATATCCCCAGATTATCAGTATAATCAGAATGACAAAATATCAGTACATCATGAAAGAGTGTGAGGATCATACTAAGTTGTGCCAGAAAGTACAACCTTGAAACTGTGGAACAGGAGAAGTAGTCCTTAATATTATTTATTAAAGGAAAACTGGATCATTTAAAAACAGATTTATTTGTTTCATTGTTATTTTATTTGAATAGGCAGTGGTACATAGGACCAATGCCTCTACATACAATGATTGTTTTGAAACATTCTTAAAGGGGAAGAGGTTTTTACGGGACACCTTATCATTTGAGGATTGGTTACCACAATCACAGAGATGGTGATGAAGTATGATTGTTTTGGCCAAAATATGGTGGAAAAACATTTCTACGTACCACTACAATTCGGTATTTGGAAGGTACACCAAAACACCCCTTTCGAATACCTTCCATTTAATACATCAGAAAAAGCCATTTTGCGTTTGCAAATGGCCTGATTCTTCAGACCAGCCTTCTTGCAACTGCAATGATAGTTCGTACATCTTGCACGTAGGCAGAGCTTTTAAGGAGAAATTAAATAGTTCCTACGTTGCACAAAAATGAAGTGCTTCAAACAAACACATACTTTGCATGCACAGAGAAGAGGTGGAATATATGTAAGACTGAAGACACAGGTGAAATGAGAAATAGATTGACTGCTTCGCTGCCAAGTTTCATACGCCATTTCTTCAGTGCAATACAAGAAAGCACCAAACAGTATAACAAAGTTGTCAATTGGTTTCATAGTCCATTCCCTTTGTTTAGTGCTGTGAAAGGAAGAGCCGAATTCCAAAATTGATCAATGATGTTTCAGAAATTTCCCAAAGGGAATACCAAGCCGAGTGTTAAAAACTGCATTTACTCACAGGCTTTGAGCAGGAAACACTGAAATGCTATTAAAGTGCAATATCCAAGGGAACACTGACTCTGTCAAAGATGATCCAAATGGAATTGATGAAAAGTCCCAATTACAAACAACAGAATCAAAATAGGGTGAGGGGACACCCGGATTTGAACCAGGGACCTCTTGATCTGCAGTCAAATGCTCTACCACTGAGCTATATCCCCAGCTTTTCACTAAAATAAGAATGACAAAATATCAGTACATCATGAAAGAGTGTGAGGATCATACTAAGTTGTGCCAGAAAGTACAACCTTGAAACTGTGGAACAGGAGAAGTAGTCCTTAATATTATTTATTAAAGGAAAACTGGATCAGTTAAAAAACAGATTTATTTGTTTCATTGTTATTTTATTTGAATAGGCAGTGGTACATATGACCAATGCCTCTACATACAATGATTGTTTTGAAACATTCTTAAAGGGGAAGAGGTTTTTACGGGACACCTTATTATTTGAGGATTGGTTACCACAATAACAGAGATGGTGATGAAGTATGATTGTTTTGGCCAAAATATGGTGGAAAAACATTTCTACTTACCACTACAATTCGGTATTTGGAAGGTACACCAAAACACCCCTTTCGAATACCTTCCATTCAATACATCAGAAAAAGCCATTTTGCGTTTGCAAATGGCCTGATTCTTCAGACCAGCCTTCTTGCAACTGCAATGATAGTTCGTACATCTTGCACGTAGGCAGAGCTTTTAAGGAGAAATTAAATAGTTCCTACATTGCACAAAAATGAAGTGCTTCAAACAAACACATACTTTGCATGCACAGAGAAGAGGTGGAATATATGTAAGACTGAAGACACAGGTGAATTGAGAAATAAATAGACTGCTTCGCTGCCAGGTTTTATACGCCATTTCTTCAGTGCAATACAAGAAAGCACCAAACAGTATAACAAAGTTGTCAATTGGTTTCATAGTCCATTCCCTTTGTTTAGTGCTGTGAAAGGAAGAGCCGAATTCCAAAATTGATCAATGATGTTTCAGAAATTTCCCAAAGGGAATACCAAGCCGAGTGTTAAAAACTGCATTTACTCACAGGTTTTGAGCAGGAAACACTGAAATGCTATTAAAGTGCAATATCCAAGGGAACACTGACTCTGTCAAAGATGATCCAAATTGAATTGATGAAAAGTCCCAATTACAAACAACAGAATCAAAATAGGGTGAGGGGACACCCGGATTCGAACCAGGGACCTCTAGATCTGCAGTCAAATGCTATACCACTGAGCTATATCCCCAGATTTTCAGTAAAATCAGAATGACAAAATATCAGTACATCATGAAAGAGTGTGAGGATCATACTAAGTTGTGCCAGAAAGTACAACCTTGAAACTGTGGAACAGGAGAAGTAGTCCTTAATATTATTTATTAAAGGAAAACTGGATCATTTAAAAAACAGATATTTGTTTCATTGTTATTTTATTTGAATAGGCAGTGGTACATAGGACCAATGCCTCTACATACAATGATTGTTTTGAAACATTCTTAAAGGGGAAGAGGTTTTTACGGGACACCTTATCATTTGAGGATTGGTTACCACAATCACGGAGATGGTGATGAAGTATGATTGTTTTGGCCAAATTATGGTGGAAAAACATTTCTACGTACCACTACAATTCGGTATTTGGAAGGTACACCCAAACACCCCTTTCGAATACCTTCCATTTAATACATCAGAAAAAGCCATTTTGCGTTTGCAAATGGCCTGATTCTTCAGACCAGCCTTCTTGCAACTGCAATGATAGTTCGTACATCTTGCACATAGGCAGAGCATTTAAGGAGAAATTAAATAGTTCCTACTTTGCACAAAAATGAAGTGCTTCAAACAAACACATACTTTGCATGCACAGAGACGAGGTGGAATATATGTAAGACTGAAGACACAGGTGAAATGAGAAATAGATTGACTGCTTCGCTGCCAAGTTTTATACGCCATTTCTTCAGTGCAATACAAGAAAGCACCAAACAGTATAACAAAGTTGTCAATTGGTTTCATAGTCCATTCTCTTTGTTTAGTGCTGTGAAAGGAAGAGCCGAATTCCAAAATTGATCAATGATGTTTCAGAAATTTCCCAAAGGGAATACCAAGCCGAGTGTTTAAAACTGCATTTACTCACAAGTTTTGAGCAGGAAACACTGAAATGCTATTAAAGTGCAATATCCAAGGGAACACTGACTCTGTCAAAGATGATCCAAATGGAATTGATGAAAAGTACCAATTACAAACAACAGAATCAAAATAGGGTGAGGGGACACCCGGATTTGAACCAGCGACCTCTTGATGTGTAGTCAAATGCTCTACCACTGAGCTATATCCCCAGCTTTTCAGTAAAATCAGAATGACAAAATATCAGTACATCATGAAAGAGTGTGAGGATCATACTAAGTTGTGCCAGAAAGTACAACCTTGAAACTGTGGAACAGGAGAAGTAGTCCTTAATATTATTTATTAAAGGAAAACTGGATCATTTAAAAACAGATTTATTTGTTTCATTGTTATTTGATTTGAATAGGCAGTGGTACATAGGACCAATGCCTCTACATACAATGATTGTTTTGAAACATTCTTAAAGGGGAAGAGGTTTTTACGGGACACCTTATCATTTGAGGATTGGTTACCACAATCACTGACATGGTGATGAAGTATGATTGTTTTGGGCCAAATTATGGTGGAAAAACATTTCTACGTACCACTACAATTCGGTATTTGGAAGGTACACCCAAACACCCCTTTCGAATACCTTGCATTTAATTCATCAGAAAAAAGCCATTTTGCGTTTGCAAATGGCCTGATTCTTCAGACCAGCCTTCTTGCAACTGCAATGATAGTTCATGCATCTTGCACGTAGGCAGAGCTTTAAAGGAGAAATTAAATAGTTCCTATGTTGCACAAAAATGAAGTGCTTCAAACAAACACATACTTTGCATGCACAGAGAAGAGGTGGAATATATGTAAGACTGAAGACACAGGTGAAATGAGAAATAGATTGACTGCTTCGCTGCCAAGTTTTATACGCCATTTCTTCAGTGTAATACAAGAAAGCACCAAACAGTATAACAAAGTTGTCAATTGGTTTCATAGTCCATTCCCTTTGTTTAGTGCTGTGAAAGGAAGAGCCGAATTCCAAAATTGATCAATGATGTTTCAGAAATTTCCCAAAGGGAATACCAAGCCGAGTGTTAAAAACTGCATTTACTCACAGGTTTTGAGCAGGAAACACTGAAATGCTATTAAAGTGCAATATCCAAGGGAACACTGACTCTGTCAAAGATGATCCAAATGGAATTGATGAAAAGTCCCAATTACAAACAACAGAATCAAAATAGGGTGAGGGGACGCCCGGAGTTGAACCAGGGACCTCTTGATATGCAGTCAAATGCTCTACCACTGAGCTATATCCCCAGCTTTTCAGTAAAATCAGAATGACAAAATATCAGTACATCATGAAAGAGTGTGAGGATCATACTAAGTTGTGCCAGAAAGTACAACCTTGAAACTGTGGAACAGGAGAAGTAGTCCTTAATATTATTTATTAAAGGAAAACTGGATCATTTAAAAAACAGATATTTGTTTCATTGTTATTTTATTTGAATAGGCAGTCGTACATTGGACCAATGCCACTACATACAATGATTGTTTTGAAACATTCTTAAAGGGGAAGAGGTTTTTACGGGACAACTTATCATTTGAGGATTGGTTACCACAATCACTGAGATGGTGATGAAGTATGATTGATTTGGGCCAAATTATGGTGGAAAAACATTTGTACGTACCACTACAATTCGGTATTTGGAAGGTACACACAAACACCCCTTTCGAATACCTTCCATTTAATACATCAGAAAAAGCCACTTTGCGTTTGCAAATAGCCTGATTCTTCAGACCAGCCTTCTTGCAACTGCAAAGATAGTTCGTACATCTTGCACGTAGGCAGAGCTTTTAAGGAGAAATTAAATAGTTCCTAGGTTGCACAAAAAGTGAAGTGCTTCAAACAAACACATACTTTGCATGCACAGAGAAGAGGTGGAATATATGTAAGACTGAAGACAAAGGTGAAATGAGAAATAGATTGACTGCTTCGCTGCCAAGTTTTATACGTCATTTCTTCAGTGCAATACAAGAAAGCACCAAACAGTATAACAAAGTTGTCAATTGGTTTCATAGTCCATTCCCTTTGTTTAGTGCTGTGAAAGGAAGAGCCGAATTCCAAAATTGATCAATGTTTCAGAAATTTCCCAAAGGGAATACCAAGCCGAGTGTTAAAAACTGCATTTACTCACAGGCTTTGAGCAGGAAACACTGAAATGCTATTAATATCCAAGGGAACACTGACTCTGTCAAAGATGATCCAAATGGAATGATGAAACGTCCCAATTACGAACAACAGAATCAAAATAGGGTGAGGGGACACACGGATTAGAACCAGGGACCTCTCGATCTGCAGTCAAATGCTCTACCACTGAGCTATATCCCCAGATTATCAGTATAATCAGAATGACAAAATATCAGTACATCATGAAAGAGTGTGAGGATCATACTAAGTTGTGCCAGAAAGTACAACCTTGAAACTGTGGAACAGGAGAAGTAGTCCTTAATATTATTTATTAAAGGAAAACTGGATCATTTAAAAACAGATTTATTTGTTTCATTGTTATTTTATTTGAATAGGCAGTGGTACATAGGACCAATGCCTCTACATACAATGATTGTTTTGAAACATTCTTAAAGGGGAAGAGGTTTTTACGGGACACCTTATTATTTGAGGATTGGTTACCACAATCACAGAGATGGTGATGAAGTATGATTGTTTTGGCCAAAATATGGTGGAAAAACATTTCTACGTACCACTACAATTCGGTATTTGGAAGGTACACCAAAACACCCCTTTCAAATACCTTCCATTTAATACATCAGAAAAAGCCATTTTGCGTTTGCAAATGGCCTGATTCTTCAGACCAGCCTTCTTGCAACTGCAATGATAGTTCGTACATCTTGCACGTAGGCAGCGCTTTTAAGGAGAAATTAAATAGTTCCTACGTTGCACAAAAATGAAGTGCTTCAAACAAACACATACTTTGCATGCACAGAGAAGAGGTGGAATATATGTAAGACTGAAGACACAGGTGAAATGAGAAATAGATTGACTGCTTCGCTGCCAAGTTTTGTACGTCATTTCTTCAGTGCAATACAAGAAAGCACCAAACAGTATAACAAAGTTGTCAATTGGTTTCATAGTCCATTCCCTTTGTTTAGTGATGTGAAAGGAAGAG
Source organism: Lissotriton helveticus (assembly GCF_964261635.1). Lineage (NCBI taxonomy): Eukaryota > Metazoa > Chordata > Amphibia > Caudata > Salamandridae > Lissotriton > Lissotriton helveticus. The sequence goes on along the minus strand of NC_136058.1, from coordinate 325,104,340 downwards.
CCGAATTCCAAAATTGATCAATGATGTTTCAGAAATTTCCCAAAGGGAATACCAAGCCGAGTGTTAAAAACTGCATTTACTCACAGGTTTTGAGCAGGAAACACTGAAATGCTATTAAAGTGCAATATCCAAGGGAACACTGACTCTGTCAAAGATGATCCAAATGGAATTGATGAAAAGTACCAATTACAAACAACAGAATCAACATAGGGTGAGGGGAGACCCGTATTTGAACCAGGGACCTCTTGATCTGCAGTCAAATGCTCTACCACTGAGCTATATCCCCAGCTTTTCAGTAAAATCAGAATGACAAAATATCAGTACATCATGAAAGAGTGTGAGGATCATACTAAGTTGTGCCAGAAAGTACAATCTTGAAACTGTGGAACAGGAGAAGTAGTCCTTAATATTATTTATTAAACGAAAACTGGATCATTTAAAAACAGATTTATTTGTTTCATTGTTATTTTATTTGAATAGGCAGTGGTACATAGGACCAATGCCTCTACATACAATGATTGTTTTGAAACATTCTTAAAGGGGAAGAGGTTTTTACGGGACACCTTATCATTTGAGGATTGGTTACCACAATCACGGAGATGGTGATGAAGTATGATTGTTTTGGCCAAATTATGGTGGAAAAACATTTCTACGTACCACTACAATTCGGTATTTGGAAGGTACACCCAAACACCCCTTTCGAATACCTTCCATTTAACCCATCAGAAAAAGCCATTTTGCGTTTGCAAATGGCCTGATTCTTCAGATGAGCCTTCTTGCAACTGCAATGATAGTTCGTACATCTTGCAAGTAGGCAGAGCTTTTCAGGAGAAATTAAATAGTTCCTACGTTGCACAAAAATGAAGTGCTTCAAACAAACACATACTTTGCATGCACAGAGAAGAGGTGAAATATATGTAAGACTGAAGACAGAGGTGAAATGAGAAATAGATTGACTGCTTCGCTGCCAAGTTTTATACGCCATTTCTTCAGTGCAATACAAGAAAGCACCAAACAGTATAACAAAGTTGTCAATTTGTTTCATAGTCCATTCCCTTTGTTTAGTGCTGTGAAAGGAAGAGCCGAATTCCAAAATTGATCAATGATGTTACAGAAATTTCCCAAAGGGAATACCAAGCCGAGTGTTAAAAACTGCATTTACTCACAGGTTTTGAGCAGGAAACACTGAAATGCTATTAAAGTGCAATATCCAAGGGAACACTGACTCTGTCAAAGATGATCCAAATGGATTTTATGAAAAGTCCCAATTACAAACAACAGAATCAAAATAGGGTGAGGGGACACCCGGATTTGAACCAGGGACATCTTGATCTGCAGTCAAATGCTCTACCACTGAGCTATATCCCCAGCTTTTCAGTAAAATAAGAATGAAAAAATATCAGTACATCATGAAAGAGTGTGAGGATCATACTAAGTTGTGCCAGAAAGTACATCCTTGAAACTGGGGAACAGGAGAAGTAGTCCTTAATATTATTTATTAAAGGAAAACTGGATCAGTTAAAAAACAGATGTATTTGTTTCATTGTTATTTTATTTGAATAGGCAGTGGTACATAGGACCAATGCCTCTACATACAATGATTGTTTTGAAACATTCTTAAAGGGGAAGAGGTTTTTACGGGACACCTTATTATTTGAGGATTGGTTACCACAATCACAGAGATGGTGATGAAGTATGATTGTTTTGGCCAAAATATGGTGGAAAAACATTTCTACGTACCACTACAATTCGGTATTTGGAAGGTACACCAAAACACCCCTTTCGAATACCTTCCATTTAATACATCAGAAAAAGCCATTTTGCGTTTGCAAATGGCCTGATTCTTCAGACCAGCCTTCTTGCAACTGCAATAATAGTTCGTACATCTTGCACGTAGGCAGAGCTTTTAAGGAGAAATTAAATAGTTCCTACGTTGCACAAAAATGAAGTGCTTCAAACAAACACATACTTTGCATGCACAGAGAAGAGGTGGAATATATGTAAGACTGAAGACACAGGTGAAATGAGAAATAGATTGACTGCTTCGCTGCCAAGTTTTATACGCCATTTCTTCAGTGCAATACAAGAAAGCACCAAACAGTATAACAAAGTTGTCAATTGGTTTCATAGTCCATTCCCTTTGTTTAGTGCTGTGAAAGGAAGAGCCGAATTCCAAAATTGATCAATGATGTTTCAGAAATTTCCCAAAGGGAATACCAAGCCGAGTGTTAAAAACTGCATTTACTCACAGGCTTTGAGCAGGAAACACTGAAATGCTATTAAAGTGCAATATCCAAGGGAACACTGACTCTGTCAAAGATGATCCAAATGGAATTCATGAAAAGTCCCAATTACAAACAACAGAATCAAAATAGGGTGAGGGGACACCCGGATTTGAACCAGGGACCTCTTGATCTGCAGTCAAATGCTCTACCACTGAGCTATATCCCCAGCTTTTCACTAAAATAAGAATGACAAAATATCAGTACATCATGAAAGAGTGTGAGGATCATACTAAGTTGTGCCAGAAAGTACAACCTTGAAACTGTGGAACAGGAGAAGTAGTCCTTAATATTATTTATTAAAGGAAAACTGGATCAGTTAAAAAACAGATTTATTTGTTTCATTGTTATTTTATTTGAATATGCAGTGGTACATAGGACCAATGCCTGATTGTTTTGAAACATTCTTAAAGGGGAAGAGGTTTTTACGGGACACCTTATTATTTGAGGATTGGTTACCACAATCACAGAGATGGTGATGAAGTATGATTGTTTTGGGCAAAATATGGTGGAAAAACATTTCTACGTACCACTACAATTCGGTATTTGGAAGGTACACCAAAACACCCCTTTCGAATACCTTCCATTTAATACATCAGAAAAAGCCATTTTGCGTTTGCAAATGGCCTGATTCTTCAGACCAGCCTTCTTGCAACTGCAATGATAGTTCGTACATCTTGCACGTAGGCAGAGCTTTTAAGGAGAAATTAAATAGTTCCTACGTTGCACAAAAATGAAGTGCTTCAAACAAAAACATACTTTGCATGCACAGAGAAGAGGTGGAATATATGTAAGACTGAAGACACAGGTGAAATGAGAAATAGATTGACTGCTTCGCTGCCAAGTTTTGTACGTCATTTCTTCAGTGCAATACAAGAAAGCACCAAACAGTATAACAAAGTTGTCAATTGGTTTCATAGTCCATTCCCTTTGTTTAGTGCTGTGAAAGGAAGAGCCGAATTCCAAAATTGATCAATGATGTTTCAGAAATTTCCCAAAGGGAATACCAAGCCGAGTGTTAAAAACTGCATTTACTCACAGGTTTTGAGCAGGAAACACTGAAATGCTATTAAAGTGCAATATCCAAGGGAACACTGACTCTGTCAAAGATGATCCAAATGGAATTGATGAAAAGTACCAATTACAAACAACAGAATCAAAATAGGGTGAGGGGACACCCGGATTTGAACCAGGGACCTCTTGATCTGCAGTCAAATGCTCTACCACTGAGCTATATCCCCAGCTTTTCAGTAAAATCAGAATTACAAAATATCAGTACATCATGAAAGAGTGTGAGGATCATACTAAGTTGTGCCAGAAAGTACAACCTTGAAACTGTGGAACAGGAGAAGTAGTCCTTAATATTATTTATTAAAGGAAAACTGGATCATTTAAAAACAGATTTATTTCTTTCATTGTTATTTTATTTGAATAGGCAGTGGTACATAGGACCAATGACTCTACATACAATGATTGTTTTGAAACATTCTTAAAGGGGAAGAGGTTTTTACGGGACACCTTATCATTTGAGGATTGGTTACCACAATCACGGAGATGGTGATGAAGTATGATTGTTTTGGCCAAATTATGGTGGAAAAACATTTCTACGTACCACTACAATTCGGTATTTGGAAGGTACACCCAAACACCCCTTTCGAATACCTTCCATTTAATACATCAGAAAAAGCCATTTTGCGTTTGCAAATGGCCTGATTCTTCAGACCAGCCTTCTTGCAACTGCAATGATAGTTCGTACATCTTGCATGTAGGCAGAGCTTTTAAGGAGAAATTAAATAGTTCCTACGTTGCACAAAAATGAAGTGCTTCAAACAAACACATACTTTGCATGCACAGAGAAGAGGTGAAATATATGTAAGACTGAAGACAGAGGTGAAATGAGAAATAGATTGACTGCTTCGCTGCCAAGTTTTATACTCCATTTCTTCAGTGCAATACAAGAAAGCACCAAACAGTATAACAAAGATGTCAATTTGTTTCATAGTCCATTCCCTTTGTTTAGTGCTGTGAAAGGAAGAGCCGAATTCAAAATTGATCAATGATGTTACAGAAATTTCCCAAAGGGAATACCAAGCCGAGTGTTAAAAACTGCATTTACTCACAGGTTTTGAGCAGGAAACACTGAAATGCTATTAAAGTGCAATATCCAAGGGAACACTGACTCTGTCAAAGATGATCCAAATGGATTTTATGAAAAGTCCCAATTACAAACAACAGAACCAAAATAGGGTGAGGGGACACCCGGATTTGAACCAGGGACCTCTTGATCTGCAGTCAAATGCTCTACCACTGAGCTATATCCCTAGCTTTTCAGTAAAATAAGAATGACAAAATATCAGTACATCATGAAAGAGTGTGAGGATAATACTAAGTTGTGCCAGAAAGTACATCCTTGAAACTGTGGAACAGGAGAAGTAGTCCTTAATATTATTTATTAAAGGAAAACTGGATCAGTTAAAAAACTGATTTATTTGTTTCATTGTTATTTTATTTGAATAGGCAGTAGTACATAGGACCAATGCCTCTACATACAATGATTGTTTTGAAACATTCTTAAAGGGGAAGTGGTTTTTACGGGACACCTTATCATTTGAGGATTGGTTACCACAATCACTGACATGGTGATGAAGTATGATTGTTTTGGGCCAAATTATGGTGGAAAAACATTTCTACGTACCACTACAATTCGGTATTTGGAAGGTACACCCAAACACCCCTTTCGAATACCTTGCATTTCATACATCAGAAAAAAGCCATTTTGCGTTTGCAAATGGCCTGATTCTTCAGACCAGCCTTCTTGCAACTGCAATGATAGTTTGTGCATCTTGCACGTAGGCAGAGCTTTAAAGGAGAAATTAAATTGTTCCTATGTTGCACAAAAATGAAGTGCTTCAAACAAACACATACTTTGCATGCACAGAGAAGAGGTGGAATATATGTAAGACTGAAGACACAGGTGAAATGAGAAATAGATTGACTGCTTCGCTGCCAAGTTTTATACGCCATTTCTTCAGTGTAATACAAGAAAGCACCAAACAGTATAACAAAGTTGTCAATTGGTTTCATAGTCCATTCCCTTTGTTTAGTGCTGTGAAAGGAAGAGCCGAATTCCAAAATTGATCAATGATGTTTCAGAAATTTCCCAAAGGGAATACCAAGCCGAGTGTTAAAAACTGCATTTACTCACAGGCTTTGAGCAGGAAACACTGAAATGCTATTAAAGTGCAATATCCAAGGGAACACTGACTATGTCAAAGATGATCCAAATGGAATTCATGAAAAGTCCCAATTACAAACAACAGAATCTAAATACGGTGAGGGGACACCCGGATTTGAACCAGGGACCTCTTGATCTGCAGTCAAATGCTCTACCACTGAGCTATATCCCCAGCTTATCAGTAAAATCAGAATGACTAAATATCAGTACATCATGAAAGAGTGTGAGGATCATACTAAGTTGTGCCAGAAAGTACAACCTTGAAACTGTGGAACAGGAGAAGTAGTCCTTAATATTATTTATTAAAGGAAAACTGGATCAGTTAAAAAACAGATTTATTTGTTTCATTGTTATTTTATTTGAATAGGCAGTGGTACATAGGACCAATGCCTCTACATACAATGATTGTTTTGAAACATTCTTAAAGGGGAAGAGGTTTTTACTGGACACCTTATCATTTGAGGATTGGTTACCACAATCACTGAGATGGTGATGAAGTATGATTGATTTGGGCCAAATTATGGTGGAAAAACGTTTGTACGTACCACTACAATTCGGTATTTGGAAGGTACACACAAACACCCCTTTCGAATACCTTCCATTTAATACATCAGAAAAAGCCACTTTGCGTTTGCAAATAGCCTGATTCTTCGGACCAGCCTTCTTGCAACTGCAAAGATAGTTCGTACATCTTGCACGTAGGCAGAGCTTTTAAGGAGAAATTAAATAGTTCCTAGGTTGCACAAAAAGTGAAGTGCTTCAAACAAACACATACTTTGCATGCACAGAGAAGAGGTGGAATATATGTAACACTGAAGACAAAGGTGAAATGAGAAATAGATTGACTGCTTCGCTGCCAAGTTTTATACGTCATTTCTTCAGTGCAATACAAGAAAGCACCAAACAGTATAACAAAGTTGTCAATTGGTTTCATAGTCCATTCCCTTTGTTTAGTGCTGTGAAAGGAAGAGCCGAATTCCAAAATTGATCAATGATGTTTCAGAAATTTCCCAAAGGGAATACCAAGCGGAGTGTTAAAAACTGCATTTACTCACAGGCTTTGAGCAGGAAACACTGAAATGCTATTAAAGTGCAATATCCAAGGGAACACTGACTCAGTCAAAGATGATCCAAATGGAATTGATGAAAAGTCCCAATTACAAACAACAGAATCATAATTGGTGTGAGGGGACACCCGGATTTGACCCAGGGACCTCTTGATCTGCAGTCAAATGCTCTACCACTGAGCTTTATCCCCAGCTTTTCAGTAAAATAAGAATGACAAAATATCAGTACATCATGAAAGAGTGTGAGGATCATACTAAGTTGTGCCAGAAAGTACAACCTTGAAACTGTGGAACAGGAGAAGTAGTCCTTAATATTATTTATTAAAGGAAAACTGGATCAGTTAAAAAACAGATTTATTTGTTTCATTGTTATTTTATTTGAATAGTCAGTGGTACATAGGACCAATGCCTCTACATACAATGATTGTTTTGAAACATTCTTAAAGGGGAAGAGGTTTTTACGGGACACCTTATTATTTGAGGATTGGTTACCACAATCACAGAGATGGTGATGAAGTATGATTGTTTTGGCCAAAATATGGTGGAAAAACATTTCTACGTACCACTACAATTCGGTATTTGGAAGGTACACCAAAACACCCCTTTCGAATACCTTCCGTTTAATACATCAGAAAAAGCCATTTTGCGTTTGCAAATGGCCTGATTCTTCAGACCAGCCTTCTTGCAACTGCAATGATAGTTCGTACATCTTGCACGTAGGCAGAGCTTTTAAGAAGAAATTAAATAGTTCCTACGTTGCACAAAAATGAAGTGCTTCAAACAAACACATACTTTGCATGCACAGAGAAGAGGTGGAATATATGTAAGTCTGAAGACACAGGTGAAATGAGAAATAGATTGACTGCTTCGCTGCCAAGTTTTATACGCCATTTCTTCAGTGCAATACAATAAAGCACCAAACAGTATAACAAAGTTGTCAATTGGTTTCATAGTCCATTCCCTTTGTTTAGTGCTGTGAAAGGAAGAGCCGAATTCCAAAATTGATCAATAATGTTTCAGAAATTTCCCAAAGGGAATACCAAGCCGAGTGTTAAAAACTGCATTTACTCACAGGTTTTGAGCAGGAAACACTGAAATGCTATTAAAGTGCAATATCCAAGGGAACACTGACTCTGTCAAAGATGATCCAAATGGAATTGATGAAAAGTACCAATTACAAACAACAGAATCAAAATAGGATTGAGGGGACACCCGGATTTGAACCAGGGACCTCTTGATCTGCAGTCAAATGCTCTACCACTGAGCTATATCCCCAGCTTTTCAGTAAAATCAGAATGACAAAATATCAGTACATCATGAAAGAGTGTGAGGATCATACTAAGTTGTGCCAGAAAGTACAACCTTGAAACTGTGGAACAGGAGAAGTAGTCCTTAATATTATTTATTAAAGGAAAACTGGATCATTTAAAAACAGATTTATTTGTTTCATTGTTATTTTATTTGAATAGGCAGTGGTACATAGGACCAATGCCTCTACATACAATGATTGTTTTGAAACATTCTTAAAGGGGAAGAGGTTTTTACGGGACACCTTATTATTTGAGGATTGGTTACCACAATCACAGAGATGGTGATGAAGTATGATTGTTTTGGCCAAAATATGGTGGAAAAACATTTCTACGTACCACTACAATTCGGTATTTGGAAGGTACACCAAAACACCCCTTTCAAATACCTTCCATTTAATACATCAGAAAAAGCCATTTTGCGTTTGCAAATGGCCTGATTCTTCAGACCAGCCTTCTTGCAACTGCAATGATAGTTCGTACATCTTGCACGTAGGCAGCGCTTTTAAGGAGAAATTAAATAGTTCCTACGTTGCACAAAAATGAAGTGCTTCAAACAAACACATACTTTGCATGCACAGAGAAGAGGTGGAATATATGTAAGACTGAAGACACAGGTGAAATGAGAAATAGATTGACTGCTTCGCTGCCAAGTTTTGTACGTCATTTCTTCAGTGCAATACAAGAAAGCACCAAACAGTATAACAAAGTTGTCAATTGGTTTCATAGTCCATTCCCTTTGTTTAGTGATGTGAAAGGAAGAGCCGAATTCCAAATTTGATCAATGATGTTTCAGAAATTTCCCAAAGGGAATACCAAGCCGAGTGTTAAAAACTGCATTTACTCACAGGTTTTGAGCAGGAAACACTGAAATGCTATTAAAGTGCAATATCCAAGGGAACACTGACTCTGTCAAAGATGATCCAAATGGAATTGATGAAAAGTACCAATTACAAACAACAGAATCAACATAGGGTGAGGGGACACCCGTATTTGAACCAGGGACCTCTTGATCTGCAGTCAAATGCTCTACCACTGAGCTATATCCCCAGCTTTTCAGTAAAATCAGAATGACAAAATATCAGTACATCATGAAAGAGTGTGAGGATCATACTAAGTTGTGCCAGAAAGTACAACCTTGAAACTGTGGAACAGGAGAAGTAGTCCTTAATATTATTTATTAAAGGAAAACTGGATCATTTAAAAACAGATTTATTTGTTTCATTGTTATTTTATTTGAATAGGCAGTGGTACATAGGACCAATGCCTCTACATACAATGATTGTTTTGAAACATTCTTAAAGGGGAAGAGGTTTTTACGGGACACCTTATCATTTGAGGATTGGTTACCACAATCACGGAGATGGTGATGAAGTATGATTGTTTTGGCCAAATTATGGTGGAAAAACATTTCTACGTACCACTACAATTCGGTATTTGGAAGGTACACCCAAACACCCCTTTCGAATACCTTCCATTTAACCCATCAGAAAAAGCCATTTTGCGTTTGCAAATGGCCTGATTCTTCAGATGAGCCTTCTTGCAACTGCAATGATAGTTCGTACATCTTGCAAGTAGGCAGAGCTTTTCAGGAGAAATTAAATAGTTCCTACGTTGCACAAAAATGAAGTGCTTCAAACAAACACATACTTTGCATGCACAGAGAAGAGGTGAAATATATGTAAGACTGAAGACAGAGGTGAAATGAGAAATAGATTGACTGCTTCGCTGCCAAGTTTTATACGCCATTTCTTCAGTGCAATACAAGAAAGCACCAAACAGTATAACAAAGTTGTCAATTTGTTTCATAGTCCATTCCCTTTGTTTAGTGCTGTGAAAGGAAGAGCCGAATTCCAAAATTGATCAATGATGTTACAGAAATTTCCCAAAGGGAATACCAAGCCGAGTGTTAAAAACTGCATTTACTCACAGGTTTTGAGCAGGAAACACTGAAATGCTATTAAAGTGCAATATCCAAGGGAACACTGACTCTGTCAAAGATGATCCAAATGGATTTTATGAAAAGTCCCAATTACAAACAACAGAATCAAAATAGGGTGAGGGGACACCCGGATTTGAACCAGGGACCTCTTGATCTGCAGTCAAATGCTCTACCACTGAGCTATATCCCCAGCTTTTCAGTAAAATAAGAATGAAAAAATATCAGTACATCATGAAAGAGTGTGAGGATCATACTAAGTTGTGCCAGAAAGTACATCCTTGAAACTGGGGAAAAGGAGAAGTAGTCCTTAATATTATTTATTAAAGGAAAACTGGATCAGTTAAAAAACAGATTTATTTGTTTCATTGTTATTTTATTTGAATAGGCAGTGGTACATAGGACCAATGCCTCTACATACAATGATTGTTTTGAAACATTCTTAAAGGGGAAGAGGTTTTTACGGGACACCTTATTATTTGAGGATTGGTTACCACAATCACAGAGATGGTGATGAAGTATGATTGTTTTGGCCAAAATATGGTGGAAAAACATTTCTACGTACCACTACAATTCGGTATTTGGAAGGTACACCAAAACACCCCTTTCGAATACCTTCCATTTAATACATCAGAAAAAGCCATTTTGCGTTTGCAAATGGCCTGATTCTTCAGACCAGCCTTCTTGCAACTGCAATAATAGTTCGTACATCTTGCACGTAGGCAGAGCTTTTAAGGAGAAATTAAATAGTTCCTACGTTGCACAAAAATGAAGTGCTTCAAACAAACACATACTTTGCATGCAGAGAGAAGAGGTGGAATATATGTAAGACTGAAGACACAGGTGAAATGAGAAATAGATTGACTGCTTCGCTGCCAAGTTTCATACGCCATTTCTTCAGTGCAATACAAGAAAGCACCAAACAGTATAACAAAGTTGTCAATTGGTTTCATAGTCCATTCCCTTTGTTTAGTGCTGTGAAAGGAAGAGCCGAATTCCAAAATTGATCAATGATGTTTCAGAAATTTCCCAAAGGGAATACCAAGCCGAGTGTTAAAAACTGCATTTACTCACAGGCTTTGAGCAGGAAACACTGAAATGCTATTAAAGTGCAATATCCAAGGGAACACTGACTCTGTCAAAGATGATCCAAATGGAATTGATGAAAAGTCCCAATTACAAACAACAGAATCAAAATAGGGTGAGGGGACACCCGGATTTGAACCAGGGACCTCTTGATCTGCAGTCAAATGCTCTACCACTGAGCTATATCCCCAGCTTTTCACTAAAATAAGAATGACAAAATATCAGTACATCATGAAAGAGTGTGAGGATCATACTAAGTTGTGCCAGAAAGTACAACCTTGAAACTGTGGAACAGGAGAAGTAGTCCTTAATATTATTTATTAAAGGAAAACTGGATCAGTTAAAAAACAGATTTATTTGTTTCATTGTTATTTTATTTGAATATGCAGTGGTACATAGGACCAATGCCTGATTGTTTTGAAACATTCTTAAAGGGGAAGAGGTTTTTACGGGACACCTTATTATTTGAGGATTGGTTACCACAATCACAGAGATGGTGATGAAGTATGATTGTTTTGGCCAAAATATGGTGGAAAAACATTTCTACGTACCACTACAATTCGGTATTTGGAAGGTACACCAAAACACCCCTTTCGAATACCTTCCATTTAATACATCAGAAAAAGCCATTTTGCATTTGCAAATGGCCTGATTCTTCAGACCAGCCTTCTTGCAACTGCAATGATAGTTCGTACATCTTGCACGTAGGCAGAGCTTTTAAGGAGAAATTAAATAGTTCCTACGTTGCACAAAAATGAAGTGCTTCAAACAAAAACATACTTTGCATGCACAGAGAAGAGGTGGAATATATGTAAGACTGAAGACACAGGTGAAATGAGAAATAGATTGACTGCTTCGCTGCCAAGTTTTGTACGTCATTTCTTCAGTGCAATACAAGAAAGCACCAAACAGTATAACAAAGTTGTCAATTGGTTTCATAGTCCATTCCCTTTGTTTAGTGCTGTGAAAGGAAGAGCCGAATTCCAAAATTGATCAATGATGTTTCAGAAATTTCCCAAAGGGAATACCAAGCCGAGTGTTAAAAACTGCATTTACTCACAGGTTTTGAGCAGGAAACACTGAAATGCTATTAAAGTGCAATATCCAAGGGAACACTGACTCTGTCAAAGATGATCCAAATGGAATTGATGAAAAGTACCAATTACAAACAACAGAATCAAAATAGGGTGAGGGGACACCCGGATTTGAACCAGGGACCTCTTGATCTGCAGTCAAATGCTCTACCACTGAGCTATATCCCCAGCTTTTCAGTAAAATCAGAATTACAAAATATCAGTACATCATGAAAGAGTGTGAGGATCATACTAAGTTGTGCCAGAAAGTACAACCTTGAAACTGTGGAACAGGAGAAGTAGTCCTTAATATTATTTATTAAAGGAAAACTGGATCATTTAAAAACAGATTTATTTGTTTCATTGTTATTTTATTTGAATAGGCAGTGGTACATAGGACCAATGCCTCTACATACAATGATTGTTTTGAAACATTCTTAAAGGGGAAGAGGTTTTTACGGGACACCTTATCATTTGAGGATTGGTTACCACAATCACGGAGATGGTGATGAAGTATGATTGTTTTGGCCAAATTATGGTGGAAAAACATTTCTACGTACCACTACAATTCGGTATTTGGAAGGTACACCCAAACACCCCTTTCGAATACCTTCCATTTAATACATCAGAAAAAGCCATTTTGCGTTTGCAAATGGCCTGATTCTTCAGACCAGCCTTCTTGCAACTGCAATGATAGTTCGTACATCTTGCACGTAGGCAGAGCTTTTAAGGAGAAATTAAATAGTTCCTACGTTGCACAAAAATGAAGTGCTTCAAACAAACACATACTTTGCATGCACAGAGAAGAGGTGAAATATATGTAAGACTGAAGACAGAGGTGAAATGAGAAATAGATTGACTGCTTCGCTGCCAAGTTTTATACTCCATTTCTTCAGTGCAATACAAGAAAGCACCAAACAGTATAACAAAGATGTCAATTTGTTTCATAGTCCATTCCCTTTGTTTAGTGCTGTGAAAGGAAGAGCCGAATTCAAAATTGATCAATGATGTTACAGAAATTTCCCAAAGGGAATAACAAGCCGAGTGTTAAAAACTGCATTTACTCACAGGTTTTGAGCAGGAAACACTGAAATGCTATTAAAGTGCAATATCCAAGGGAACACTGACTCTGTCAAAGATGATCCAAATGGATTTTATGAAAAGTCCCAATTACAAACAACAGAATCAAAATAGGGTGAGGGGACACCCGGATTTGAACCAGGGACCTCTTGATCTGCAGTCAAATACTCTACCACTGAGCTATATCCCTAGCTTTTCAGTAAAATAAGAATGACAAAATATCAGTACATCATGAAAGAGTGTGAGGATAATACTAAGTTGTGCCAGAAAGTACATCCTTGAAACTGTGGAACAGGAGAAGTAGTCCTTAATATTATTTATTAAAGGAAAACTGGATCAGTTAAAAAACAGATTTATTTGTTTCATTGTTATTTTATTTGAATAGGCAGTAGTACATAGGACCAATGCCTCTACATACAATGATTGTTTTGAAACATTCTTAAAGGGGAAGTGGTTTTTACGGGACACCTTATCATTTGAGGATTGGTTACCACAATCACTGACATGGTGATGAAGTATGATTGTTTTGGGCCAAATTATGGTGGAAAAACATTTCTACGTACCACTACAATTCGGTATTTGGAAGGTACACCCAAACACCCCTTTCGAATACCTTGCATTTAATACATCAGAAAAAAGCCATTTTGCGTTTGCAAATGGCCTGATTCTTCAGACCAGCCTTCTTGCAACTGCAATGATAGTTTGTGCATCTTGCACGTAGGCAGAGCTTTAAAGGAGAAATTAAATTGTTCCTATGTTGCACAAAAATGAAGTGCTTCAAACAAACACATACTTTGCATGCACAGAGAAGAGGTGGAATATATGTAAGACTGAAGACACAGGTGAAATGAGAAATAGATTGACTGCTTCGCTGCCAAGTTTTATACGCCATTTCTTCAGTGTAATACAAGAAAGCACCAAACAGTATAACAAAGTTGTCAATTGGTTTCATAGTCCATTCCCTTTGTTTAGTGCTGTGAAAGGAAGAGCCGAATTCCAAAATTGATCAATGATGTTTCAGAAATTTCCCAAAGGGAATACCAAGCCGAGTGTTAAAAACTGCATTTACTCACAGGCTTTGAGCAGGAAACACTGAAATGCTATTAAAGTGCAATATCCAAGGGAACACTGACTATCTCAAAGATGATCCAAATGGAATTCATGAAAAGTCCCAATTACAAACAACAGAATCTAAATACGGTGAGGGGACACCCGGATTTGAACCAGGGACCTCTTGATCTGCAGTCAAATGCTCTACCACTGAGCTATATCCCCAGCTTATCAGTAAAATCAGAATGACTAAATATCAGTACATCATGAAAGAGTGTGAGGATCATACTAAGTTGTGCCAGAAAGTACAACCTTGAAACTGTAGAACAGGAGAAGTAGTCCTTAATATTATTTATTAAAGGAAAACTGGATCAGTTAAAAAACAGATTTATTTGTTTCATTGTTATTTTATTTGAATAGGCAGTGGTACATAGGACCAATGCCTCTACATACAATGATTGTTTTGAAACATTCTTAAAGGGGAAGAGGTTTTTACTGGACACCTTATCATTTGAGGATTGGTTACCACAATCACTGAGATGGTGATGAAGTATGATTGATTTGGGCCAAATTATGGTGGAAAAACGTTTGTACGTACCACTACAATTCGGTATTTGGAAGGTACACACAAACACCCCTTTCGAATACCTTCCATTTAATACATCAGAAAAAGCCACTTTGCGTTTGCAAATAGCCTGATTCTTCGGACCAGCCTTCTTGCAACTGCAAAGATAGTTCGTACATCTTGCACGTAGGCAGAGCTTTTAAGGAGAAATTAAATAGTTCCTAGGTTGCACAAAAAGTGAAGTGCTTCAAACAAACACATACTTTGCATGCACAGAGAAGAGGTGGAATATATGTAAGACTGAAGACAAAGGTGAAATGAGAAATAGATTGACTGCTTCGCTGCCAAGTTTTATACGTCATTTCTTCAGTGCAATACAAGAAAGCACCAAACAGTATAACAAAGTTGTCAATTGGTTTCATAGTCCATTCCCTTTGTTTAGTGCTGTGAAAGGAAGAGCCGAATTCCAAAATTGATCAATGATGTTTCAGAAATTTCCCAAAGGGAATACCAAGCGGAGTGTTAAAAACTGCATTTACTCACAGGCTTTGAGCAGGAAACACTGAAATGCTATTAAAGTGCAATATCCAAGGGAACACTGACTCAGTCAAAGATGATCCAAATGGAATTGATGAAAAGTCCCAATTACAAACAACAGAATCATAATTGGTGTGAGGGGACACCCGGATTTGACCCAGGGACCTCTTGATCTGCAGTCAAATGCTCTACCACTGAGCTTTATCCCCAGCTTTTCAGTAAAATAAGAATGACAAAATATCAGTACATCATGAAAGAGTGTGAGGATCATACTAAGTTGTGCCAGAAAGTACAACCTTGAAACTGTGGAACAGGAGAAGTAGTCCTTAATATTATTTATTAAAGGAAAACTGGATCAGTTAAAAAACAGATTTATTTGTTTCATTGTTATTTTATTTGAATAGTCAGTGGTACATAGGACCAATGCCTCTACATACAATGATTGTTTTGAAACATTCTTAAAGGGGAAGAGGTTTTTACGGGACACCTTATTATTTGAGGATTGGTTACCACAATCACAGAGATGGTGATGAAGTATGATTGTTTTGGCCAAAATATGGTGGAAAAACATTTCTACGTACCACTACAATTCGGTATTTGGAAGGTACACCAAAACACCCCTTTCGAATACCTTCCGTTTAATACATCAGAAAAAGCCATTTTGAGTTTGCAAATGGCCTGATTCTTCAGACCAGCCTTCTTGCAACTGCAATGATAGTTCGTACATCTTGCACGTAGGCAGAGCTTTTAAGGAGAAATTAAATAGTTCCTACGTTGCACAAAAATGAAGTGCTTCAAACAAACACATACTTTGCATGCACAGAGAAGAGGTGAAATATATGTAAGACTGAAGACAGAGGTGAAATGAGAAATAGATTGACTGCTTCGCTGCCAAGTTTTATACTCCATTTCTTCAGTGCAATACAAGAAAGCACCAAACAGTATAACAAAGATGTCAATTTGTTTCATAGTCCATTCCCTTTGTTTAGTGCTGTGAAAGGAAGAGCCGAATTCAAAATTGATCAATGATGTTACAGAAATTTCCCAAAGGGAATAACAAGCCGAGTGTTAAAAACTGCATTTACTCACAGGTTTTGAGCAGGAAACACTGAAATGCTATTAAAGTGCAATATCCAAGGGAACACTGACTCTGTCAAAGATGATCCAAATGGATTTTATGAAAAGTCCCAATTACAAACAACAGAATCAAAATAGGGTGAGGGGACACCCGGATTTGAACCAGGGACCTCTTGATCTGCAGTCAAATGCTCTACCACTGAGCTATATCCCTAGCTTTTCAGTAAAATAAGAATGACAAAATATCAGTACATCATGAAAGAGTGTGAGGATAATACTAAGTTGTGCCAGAAAGTACATCCTTGAAACTGTGGAACAGGAGAAGTAGTCCTTAATATTATTTATTAAAGGAAAACTGGATCAGTTAAAAAACAGATTTATTTGTTTCATTGTTATTTTATTTGAATAGGCAGTAGTACATAGGACCAATGCCTCTACATACAATGATTGTTTTGAAACATTCTTAAAGGGGAAGTGGTTTTTACGGGACACCTTATCATTTGAGGATTGGTTACCACAATCACTGACATGGTGATGAAGTATGATTGTTTTGGGCCAAATTATGGTGGAAAAACATTTCTACGTACCACTACAATTCGGTATTTGGAAGGTACACCCAAACACCCCTTTCGAATACCTTGCATTTAATACATCAGAAAAAAGCCATTTTGCGTTTGCAAATGGCCTGATTCTTCAGACCAGCCTTCTTGCAACTGCAATGATAGTTTGTGCATCTTGCACGTAGGCAGAGCTTTAAAGGAGAAATTAAATTGTTCCTATGTTGCACAAAAATGAAGTGCTTCAAACAAACACATACTTTGCATGCACAGAGAAGAGGTGGAATATATGTAAGACTGAAGACACAGGTGAAATGAGAAATAGATTGACTGCTTCGCTGCCAAGTTTTATACGCCATTTCTTCAGTGTAATACAAGAAAGCACCAAACAGTATAACAAAGTTGTCAATTGGTTTCATAGTCCATTCCCTTTGTTTAGTGCTGTGAAAGGAAGAGCCGAATTCCAAAATTGATCAATGATGTTTCAGAAATTTCCCAAAGGGAATACCAAGCCGAGTGTTAAAAACTGCATTTACTCACAGGCTTTGAGCAGGAAACACTGAAATGCTATTAAAGTGCAATATCCAAGGGAACACTGACTATCTCAAAGATGATCCAAATGGAATTCATGAAAAGTCCCAATTACAAACAACAGAATCTAAATACGGTGAGGGGACACCCGGATTTGAACCAGGGACCTCTTGATCTGCAGTCAAATGCTCTACCACTGAGCTATATCCCCAGCTTATCAGTAAAATCAGAATGACTAAATATCAGTACATCATGAAAGAGTGTGAGGATCATACTAAGTTGTGCCAGAAAGTACAACCTTGAAACTGTAGAACAGGAGAAGTAGTCCTTAATATTATTTATTAAAGGAAAACTGGATCAGTTAAAAAACAGATTTATTTGTTTCATTGTTATTTTATTTGAATAGGCAGTGGTACATAGGACCAATGCCTCTACATACAATGATTGTTTTGAAACATTCTTAAAGGGGAAGAGGTTTTTACTGGACACCTTATCATTTGAGGATTGGTTACCACAATCACTGAGATGGTGATGAAGTATGATTGATTTGGGCCAAATTATGGTGGAAAAACGTTTGTACGTACCACTACAATTCGGTATTTGGAAGGTACACACAAACACCCCTTTCGAATACCTTCCATTTAATACATCAGAAAAAGCCACTTTGCGTTTGCAAATAGCCTGATTCTTCGGACCAGCCTTCTTGCAACTGCAAAGATAGTTCGTACATCTTGCACGTAGGCAGAGCTTTTGAGGAGAAATTAAATAGTTCCTAGGTTGCACAAAAAGTGAAGTGCTTCAAACAAACACATACTTTGCATGCACAGAGAAGAGGTGGAATATATGTAAGACTGAAGACAAAGGTGAAATGAGAAATAGATTGACTGCTTCGCTGCCAAGTTTTATACGTCATTTCTTCAGTGCAATACAAGAAAGCACCAAACAGTATAACAAAGTTGTCAATTGGTTTCATAGTCCATTCCCTTTGTTTAGTGCTGTGAAAGGAAGAGCCGAATTCCAAAATTGATCAATGATGTTTCAGAAATTTCCCAAAGGGAATACCAAGCGGAGTGTTAAAAACTGCATTTACTCACAGGCTTTGAGCAGGAAACACTGAAATGCTATTAAAGTGCAATATCCAAGGGAACACTGACTCAGTCAAAGATGATCCAAATGGAATTGATGAAAAGTCCCAATTACAAACAACAGAATCATAATTGGTGTGAGGGGACACCCGGATTTGACCCAGGGACCTCTTGATCTGCAGTCAAATGCTCTACCACTGAGCTTTATCCCCAGCTTTTCAGTAAAATAAGAATGACAAAATATCAGTACATCATGAAAGAGTGTGAGGATCATACTAAGTTGTGCCAGAAAGTACAACCTTGAAACTGTGGAACAGGAGAAGTAGTCCTTAATATTATTTATTAAAGGAAAACTGGATCAGTTAAAAAACAGATTTATTTGTTTCATTGTTATTTTATTTGAATAGTCAGTGGTACATAGGACCAATGCCTCTACATACAATGATTGTTTTGAAACATTCTTAAAGGGGAAGAGGTTTTTACGGGACACCTTATTATTTGAGGATTGGTTACCACAATCACAGAGATGGTGATGAAGTATGATTGTTTTGGCCAAAATATGGTGGAAAAACATTTCTAGGTACCACTACAATTCGGTATTTGGAAGGTACACCAAAACACCCCTTTCGAATACCTTCCGTTTAATACATCAGAAAAAGCCATTTTGAGTTTGCAAATGGCCTGATTCTTCAGACCAGCCTTCTTGCAACTGCAATGATAGTTCGTACATCTTGCACGTAGGCAGAGCTTTTAAGGAGAAATTAAATAGTTCCTACGTTGCACAAAAATGAAGTGCTTCAAACAAACACATACTTTGCATGCACAGAGAAGAGGTGGAATATATGTAAGTCTGAAGACACAGGTGAAATGAGAAATAGATTGACTGCTTCGCTGCCAAGTTTTATACGCCATTTCTTCAGTGCAATACAAGAAAGCACCAAACAGTATAACAAAGTTGTCAATTGGTTTCATAGTCCATTCCCTTTGTTTAGTGCTGTGAAAGGAAGAGCCGAATTCCAAAATTGATCAATGATGTTTCAGAAGTTTCCCAAAGGGAATACCAAGCCGAGTGTTAAAAACTGCATTTACTCACAGGTTTTGAGCAGGAAACACTGAAATGCTATTAAAGTGCAATATCCAAGGGAACACTGACTCTGTCAAAGATGATCCAAATGGAATTGATGAAAAGTACCAATTACAAACAACAGAATCAAAATAGGGTTGAGGGGACACCCGGATTTGAACCAGGGACCTCTTGATCTGCAGTCAAATGCTCTACCACTGAGCTATATCCCCAGCTTTTCAGTAAAATTAGAATGACAAAATATCAGTACATCATGAAAGAGTGTGAGGATCATACTAAGTTGTGCCAGAAAGTACAACCTTGAAACTGTGGAACAGGAGAAGTAGTCCTTAATATTATTTATTAAAGGAAAACTGGATCATTTAAAAACAGATTTATTTGTTTCATTGTTATTTTATTTGAATAGGCAGTGGTACATAGGACCAATGCCTCTACATACAATGATTGTTTTGAAACATTCTTAAAGGGGAAGAGGTTTTTACGGGACACCTTATTCTTTGAGGATTGGTTACCACAATCACGGAGATGGTGATGAAGTATGATTGTTTTGGCCAAGTTATGGTGGAAAAACATTTCTACGTACCACTACAATTCGGTATTTGGAAGGTACACCCAAACACCCCTTTCGAATACCTTCCATTTAACACATCAGAAAAAGCCATTTTGCGTTTGCAAATGGCCTGATTCTTCAGATCAGCCTTCTTGCAACTGCAATGATAGTTCGTACATCTTGCAAGTAGGCAGAGGTTTTCAGGAGAAATTAAATAGTTCCTACGTTGCACAAAAATGAAGTGCTTCAAACAAACACATACTTTGCATGCACAGAGAAGAGGTGAAATATATGTAAGACTGAAGACAGAGGTGAAATGAGAAATAGATTGACTGCTTCGCTGCCAAGTTTTATACGCCATTTCTTCAGTGCAATACAAGAAAGCACCAAACAGTATAACAAAGTTGTCAATTGGTTTCATAGTCCATTCCCTTTGTTTAGTGCTGTGAAAGGAAGAGCCGAATTCCAAAATTGATCAATGATGTTACAGAAATTTCCCAAAGGGAATACCAAGCCGAGAGTTAAAATCTGCATTTACTCACAGGTTTTGAGCAGGAATCACTGAAATGCTATTAAAGTGCAATATCCAAGGGAACACTGACTCTGTCAAAGATGATCCAAATGGAATTGATGAAAAGTCCCAATTACAAACAACAGAATCAAAATAGGGTGAGTGGACACCCGGATTTGAACCAGGGACCCCTTGATCTGCAGTCAAATGCTCTACCACTGAGCTATATCCCCAGCTTTTCAGTAAAATAAGAATGACAAAATATCAGTACATCATGAAAGAGTGTGAGGATCATACTAAGTTGTGCCAGAAAGTACAACCTTGAAACTGTGGAACAGGAGAAGTAGTCCTTAATATTATTTATTAAAGGAAAACTGGATCAGTTAAAAAACAGATTTATTTGTTTCAATGTTATTTTATTTGAATAGGGAGTGGTACATAGGACCAATGCCTCTACATACAATGATTGTTTTGAAACATTCTTAAAGGGGAAGAGGTTTTTACGGGACACCTTATGATTTGAGGATTGGTTACCACAATCACTGACATGGTGATGAAGTATGATTGTTTTGGGCCAAATTATGGTGGAAAAACATTTCTACGTACCACTACAATTCGGTATTTGGAAGGTACACCCAAACACCCCTTTGGAATACCTTGCATTTAATACATCAGAAAAAAGCCATTTTGCGTTTGCAAATGGCCTGATTCTTCAGACCAGCCTTCTTGCAACTGCAATGATAGTTCGTGCATCTTGCACGTAGGCAGAGCTTTAAAGGAGAAATTAAATAGTTCCTATGTTGCACAAAAATGAAGTGCTTCAAACAAACACATACTTTGCATGCACAGAGAAGAGGTGGAATATATGTAAGACTGAAGACACAGGTGAAATGAGAAATAGAGTGATTGCTTCGCTGCCAAGTTTTATACGCCATTTCTTCAGTGTAATACAAGAAAGCACCAAACAGTATAACAAAGTTGTCAATTGGTTTCATAGTCCATTCCCTTTGTTTAGTGCAGTGAAAGGAAGAGCCGAATTCCAAAATTGATCAATGATGTTTCAGAAATTTCCCAAAGGGAATACCAAGCCGAGTGTTAAAAACTGCATTTACTCACAGGCTTTGAGCAGGAAACACTGAAATGCTATTAAAGTGCAATATCCAAGGGAACACTGACTCTGTCAAAGATGATCCAAATGGAATTGATGAAAAGTCCCAATTACAAACAACAGAATCAAAATAGGGTAAGGGGACACCCGGATTTGAACCAGGGACCTCTTGATCTGCAGTCAAATGCTCTACCACTGAGCTATATCCCCAGCTTATCAGTAAAATCAGAATGACTAAATATCAGTACATCATGAAAGAGTGTGAGGATCATACTAAGTTATGCCAGAAAGTACAACCTTGAAACTGTGGAACAGGAGAAGTAGTCCTTAATATTATTTATTAAAGGAAAACTGGATCAGTTAAAAAACAGATTTATTTGTTTCATTGTTATTTTATTTGAATAGGCAGTGGTACATAGGACCAATGCCTCTACATACAATGATTGTTTTGAAACATTCTTAAAGGGGAAGAGGTTTTTACGGGACACCTTATCATTTGAGGATTGGTTACCACAATCACGGAGATGGTGATGAAGTATGATTGTTTGGCCAAATTATGGTGGAAAAACATTTCTACGTACCACTACAATTCGGTATTTGGAAGGTACACCCAAACACCCCTTTCGAATACCTTCCATTTAATACATCAGAAAAAGTCATTTTGCGTTTGCAAATGGCCTGATTCTTCAGACCAGCCTTCTTGCAACTGCAATGATAGTTCGTAGATCTTGCACGTAGGCAGAGCTTTTAAGGAGAAATTAAATAGTTCCTACGTTGCACAAAAATGAAGTGCTTCAAACAAACACATACTTTGCATGCACAGAGAAGAGGTGGAATATATGTAAGACTGAAGACACAGGTGAAATGAGAAATAGATTGACTGCTTCGCTGCCAAGTTTTATACGCCATTTCTTCAGTGCAATACAAGAAAGCACCAAACAGTATAACAAAGTTGTCAATTGGTTTCATAGTCCATTCCCTTTGTTTAGTGCTGTGAAAGGAAGAGCCGAATTCCAAAATTGATCAATGATGTTACAGAAATTTCCCAAAGGGAATACCAAGCCGAGAGTTAAAATCTGCATTTACTCACAGGTTTTGAGCAGGAAACACTGAAATGCTATTAAAGTGCAATATCCAAGGGAACACTGACTCTGTCAAAGATGATCCAAATGGAATTGATGAAAAGTCCCAATTACAAACAACAGAATCAAAATAGGGTGAGTGGACACCCGGATTTGAACCAGGGACCTCTTGATCTGCAGTCAAATGCTCTACCACTGAGCTATATCCCCAGCTTTTCAGTAAAATCAGAATGACAAAATATCAGTACATCATGAAAGAGTGTGAGGATCATACTAAGTTGTGCCAGAAAGTACAACCTTGAAACTGTGGAACAGGAGAAGTAGTCCTTAATATTATTTATTAAAGGAAAACTGGATCAGTTAAAAAACAGATTTATTTGTTTCATTGTTATTTTATTTGAATAGGCAGTGGTACATAGGACCAATGCCTCTACATAAAATGATTGTTTTGAAACATTCTTAAAGGGGAAGAGGTTTTTACGGGACACCTTATCATTTGAGGATTGGTTACCACAATCACTGACATGGTGATGAAGTATGATTGTTTTGGGCCAAATTATGGTGGAAAAACATTTCTACGTACCACTACAATTCGGTATTTGGAAGGTACACCCAAACACCCCTTTCGAATACCTTGCATTTAATACATCAGAAAAAAGCCATTTTGCGTTTGCAAATGGCCTGATTCTTCAGACCAGCCTTCTTGCAACTGCAATGATAGTTCGTGCATCTTGCACGTAGGCAGAGCTTTAAAGGAGAAATTAAATAGTTCCTATGTTGCACAAAAATGAAGTGCTTCAAACAAACACATACTTTGCATGCACAGAGAAGAGGTGGAATATATGGAAGACTGAAGACACAGGTGAAATGAGAAATAGATTGACTGCTTCGCTGCCAAGTTTTATACGCCATTTCTTCAGTGTAATACAAGAAAGCACCAAACAGTATAACAAAGTTGTCAATTGGTTTCATAGTCCATTCCCTTTGTTTAGTGCTGTGAAAGGAAGAGCCGAATTCCAAAATTGATCAATGATGTTTCAGAAATTTCCCAAAGGGAATACCAAGCCGAGTGTTAAAAACTGCATTTACTCACAGGCTTTGAGCAGGAAACACTGAAATGCTATTAAAGTGCAATATCCAAGGGAACACTGACTCTATCAAAGATGATCCAAATGGAATTGATGAAAAGTCCCAATTACAAACAACAGAATCAAAATAGGGTGAGGGGACACCCATATTTGAACCAGGGACCTCTTGATCTGCAGTCAAATGCTCTACCACTGAGCTATATCGCCAGCTTATCAGTAAAATCAGAATGACTAAATATCAGTACATCATGAAAGAGTGTGAGGAGCATACTAAGTTATGCCAAAAAGTACAACCTTGAAACTGTGGAACAGGAGAAGTAGTCCTTAATATTATTTATTAAAGGAAAACTGGATAAGTTAAAAAACAGATTTATTTGTTTCATTGTTATTTTATTTGAATAGGCAGTGGTACATAGGACCAATGCCTATACATACAATGATTGTTTTGAAACATTCTTAAAGGGGAAGAGGTTTTTACGGGACACCTTATCATTTGAGGATTGGTTACCACAATCACGGAGATGGTGATGAAGTATGATTGTTTTGGCCAAATTATGGTGGAAAAACATTTCTACGTACCACTACAATTCGGTATTTGGAAGGTACACCCAAACACCCCTTTCGAATACCCTCCATTTAATACATCAGAAAAAGTCATTTTGCGTTTGCAAATGGCCTGATTCTTCAGACCAGCCTTCTTGCAACTGCAATGATAGTTCGTACATCTTGCACGTAGGCAGAGCTTTTAAGGATAAATTAAATAGTTCCTACGTTGCACAAAAATGAAGTGCTTCAAACAAACACATACTTTGCATGCACAGAGAAGAGGTGGAATATATGTAAGACTGAAGACACAGGTGAAATGAGAAATAGATTGACTGCTTCGCTGCCAAGTTTTATACGCCATTTCTTCAGTGCAATACAAGAAAGCACCAAACAGTATAACAAAGTTGTCAATTGGTTTCATAGTCCATTCCCTTTGTTTAGTGCTGTGAAAGGAAGAGCCGAATTCCTAAATTGATCAATGAGGTTTCAGAAATTTCCCAAAGGGTATACCATGCCGAGTGTTAAAAACTGCATTTACTCACAGGTTTTGAGCAGGAAACACTGAAATGCTATTAAAGTGCAATATCCAAGGGAACACTGACTCTGTCAAAGATGATCCAAATGGAATTGATGAAAAGTCCCAATTACAAACAACAGAATCAAAAAAGGGTGAGGGGGCACCCGGATTTGAACCAGGGACCTCTTGATCTGCAGTCAAATGCTCTACCACTGAGCTATATCCCCAGCTTTTCAGTAAAATCAGAATGACAAAATATCAGTACATATTGAAAGAGTGTGAGGATCATACTAAGTTGTGCCAGAAAGTACAACCTTGAAACTGTGGAACAGGAGAAGTAGTCCTTAATATTATTTAATAAAGGAAAACTGGATCATTTAAAAAACAGATATTTGTTTCATTGTTATTTTATTTGAATAGGCAGTCGTACATTGGACGAATGCCTCTACATACAATGATTGTTTTGAAACATTCTAAAAGGGGAAGAGGTTTTTATGGGACAACTTATCATTTGAGGATTGGTTACCACAATCACTGAGATGGTGATGAAGTATGATTGATTTGGGCCAAATTATGGTGGAAAAACATTTGCACGTACCACTACAATTCGGTATTTGGAAGGTACACACAAACACCCCTTTCGAATACCTTCCATTTAATACATCAGAAAAAGCCACTTTGCGTTTGCAAATAGCCTGATTCTTCAGACCAGCCTTCTTGCAACTGCAAAGATAGTTCGTACATCTTGCACGTAGGCAGAGCTTTTAAGGAGAAATTAAATAGTTCCTAGGTTGCACAAAAAGTGAAGTGCTTCAAACAAACACATACTTTCCATGCACAGAGAAGAGGTGGAATATATGTAAGACTGAAGACAAAGGTGAAATGAGAAATAGATTGACTGCTTCGCTGCCAAGTTTTATACGTCATTTCTTCAGTGCAATACAAGAAAGCACCAAACAGTATAACAAAGTTGTCAATTGGTTTCATAGTCCATTCCCTTTGTTTAGTGCTGTGAAAGGAAGAGCCGAATTCCAAAATTGATCAATGTTTCAGAAATTTCCCAAAGGGAATACCAAGCCGAGTGTTAAAAACTGCCTTTACTCACAGGCTTTGAGCAGGAAACACTGAAATGCTATTAATATCCAAGGGAACACTGACTCTGTCAAAGATGATCCAAATGGAATTGATGAAACGTCCCAATTACAAACAACAGAATCAAAATAGGGTGAGGGGACACCCGGATTAGAACCAGGGACCTCTCGATCTGCAGTCAAATGCTCTACCACTGAGCTATATCCCCAGCTTTTCAGTAAAATCAGAATGACAAAATATCAGTACATCATGAAAGAGTGTGAGGATCATACTAAGTTGTGCCAGAAAGTACAACCTTGAAACTGTGGAACAGGAGAAGTAGTCCTTAATATTATTTATTAAAGGAAAACTGGATCATTTAAAAACAGATTTATTTGTTTCATTGTTATTTTATTTGAATAGGCAGTGGTACATAGGACCAATGCCTCTACATACAATGATTGTTTTGAAACATTCTTAAAGGGGAAGAGGTTTTTACTGGACACCTTATCATTTGAGGATTGGTTAACACAATCACTGAGATGGTGATGAAGTATGATTGATTTGGGCCAAATTATGGTGGAAAAACGTTTGTACGTACCACTACAATTCGGTATTTGGAAGGTACACACAAACACCCCTTTCGAATACCTTCCATTTAATACATCAGAAAAAGCCACTTTGCGTTTGCAAATAGCCTGATTCTTCGGACCAGCCTTCTTGCAACTGCAAAGATAGTTCGTACATCTTGCACGTAGGCAGAGCTTTTAAGGATAAATTAAATAGTTCCTACGTTGCACAAAAATGAAGTGCTTCAAACAAACACATACTTTGCATGCACAGAGAAGAGGTGGAATATATGTAAGACTGAAGACACAGGTGAAATGAGAAATAGATTGACTGCTTCGCTGCCAAGTTTTATACGCCATTTCTTCAGTGCAATACAAGAAAGCACCAAACAGTATAACAAAGTTGTCAATTGGTTTCATAGTCCATTCCCTTTGTTTAGTGCTGTGAAAGGAAGAGCCGAATTCCTAAATTGATCAATGAGGTTTCAGAAATTTCCCAAAGGGTATACCATGCCGAGTGTTAAAAACTGCATTTACTCACAGGTTTTGAGCAGGAAACACTGAAATGCTATTAAAGTGCAATATCCAAGGGAACACTGACTCTGTCAAAGATGATCCAAATGGAATTGATGAAAAGTCCCAATTACAAACAACATAATCAAAATAGGGTGAGGGGACACCCGGATTTGAACCAGGGACCTCTTGATCTGCAGTCAAATGCTCTACCACTGAGCTATATCCCCAGCTTTTCAGTAAAATCAGAATGACAAAATATCAGTACATATTGAAAGAGTGTGAGGATCATACTAAGTTGTGCCAGAAAGTACAACCTTGAAACTGTGGAACAGGAGAAGTAGTCCTTAATATTATTTAATAAAGGAAAACTGGATCATTTAAAAAACAGATATTTGTTTCATTGTTATTTTATTTGAATAGGCAGTCGTACATTGGACGAATGCCTCTACATACAATGATTGTTTTGAAACATTCTAAAAGGGAAAGAGGTTTTTATGGGACAACTTATCATTTGAGGATTGGTTACCACAATCACTGAGATGGTGATGAAGTATGATTGATTTGGGCCAAATTATGGTGGAAAAACATTTGCACGTACCACTACAATTCGGTATTTGGAAGGTACACACAAACACCCCTTTCGAATACCTTCCATTTAATACATCAGAAAAAGCCACTTTGCGTTTGCAAATAGCCTGATTCTTCAGACCAGCCTTCTTGCAACTGCAAAGATAGTTCGTACATCTTGCACGTAGGCAGAGCTTTTAAGGAGAAATTAAATAGTTCCTAGGTTGCACAAAAAGTGAAGTGCTTCAAACAAACACATACTTTGCATGCACAGAGAAGAGGTGGAATATATGTAAGACTGAAGACAAAGGTGAAATGAGAAATAGATTGACTGCTTCGCTGCCAAGTTTTATACGTCATTTCTTCAGTGCAATACAAGAAAGCACCAAACAGTATAACAAAGTTGTCAATTGGTTTCATAGTCCATTCCCTTTGTTTAGTGCTGTGAAAGGAAGAGCCGAATTCCAAAATTGATCAATGTTTCAGAAATTTCCCAAAGGGAATACCAAGCCGAGTGTTAAAAACTGCCTTTACTCACAGATTTTGAGCAGGAAACACTGAAATGCTATTAATATCCAAGGGAACACTGACTCTGTCAAAGATGATCCAAATGGAATTGATGAAACGTCCCAATTACAAACAACAGAATCAAAATAGGGTGAGGGGACACCCGGATTAGAACCAGGGACCTCTCGATTTGCAGTCAAATGCTCTACCACTGAGCTATATCCCCAGCTTTTCAGTAAAATAAGAATGACAAAATATCAGTACATCATGAAAGAGTGTGAGGATCATACTAAGTTGTGCCAGAAAGTACAACCTTGAAACTGTGGAACAGGAGAAGTAGTCCTTAATATTATTTATTAAAGGAAAACTGGATCACTTAAAAAACAGATTTATTTGTTTCAATGTTATTTTATTTGAATAGGCAGTGGTACATTGGACCAATGCCTCTACATACAATGATTGTTTTGAAACATTCTTAAAGGGGAAGAGGTTTTTACGGGACACCTTATTATTTGAGGATTGGTTACCACAATCACAGAGATGGTGATGAAGTATGATTGTTTTGGCCAAAATATGGTGGAAAAACATTTCTACGTACCACTACAATTCGGTATTTGGAAGGTACACCAAAACACCCCTTTCGAATACCTTCCATTTAATACATCAGAAAAAGCCATTTTGCGTTTGCAAATGGCCTGATTCTTCAGACCAGCCTTCTTGCAACTGCAATGATAGTTCGTACATCTTGCACGTAGGCAGAGCTTTTAAGGAGAAATTAAATAGTTCCTACGTTGCACAAAAATGAAGTGCTTCAAACAAACACATACTTTGCATGCACAGAGAAGAGGTGGAATATATGTAAGTCTGAAGACACAGGTGAAATGAGAAATAGATTGACTGCTTCGCTGCCAAGTTTTATACGCCATTTCTTCAGTGCAATACAAGAAAGCACCAAACAGTATAACAAAGTTGTCAATTGGTTTCATAGTGCATTCCCTTTGTTTAGTGCTGTGAAAGGAAGAGCCGAATTCCAAAATTGATCAATGATGTTTCAGAAATTTCCCAAAGGGAATACCAAGCCGAGTGTTAAAAACTGCATTTACTCACAGGTTTTGAGCAGGAAACACTGACATGCTATTAAAGTGCAATATCCAAGGGAACACTGACTCTGTCAAAGATGATCCAAATGGAATTGATGAAAAGTACCAATTACAAACAACAGAATCAAAATAGGGTTGAGGGGACACCCGGATTTGAACCAGGGACCTCTTGATCTGCAGTCAAATGCTCTACCACTGAGCTATATCCCCAGCTTTTCAGTAAAATCAGAATGACAAAATATCAGTACATCATGAAAGAGTGTGAGGATCATACTAAGTTGTGCCAGAAAGTACAACCTTGAAACTGTGGAACAGGAGAAGTAGTCCTTAATATTATTTATTAAAGGAAAACTGGATCATTTAAAAACAGATTTATTTGTTTCATTGTTATTTTATTTGATTAGGCAGTCGTACATTGGACCAATGCCTCTACATACAATGATTGTTTTGAAACATTCTTAAAGGGGAAGAGGTTTTTACGGGACACCTTATCCTTTGAGGATTGGTTACCACAATCACGGAGATGGTGATGAAGTATGATTGTTTTGGCCAAGTTATGGTGGAAAAACATTTCTACGTACCACTACAATTCGGTATTTGGAAGGTACACCCAAACACCCCTTTCGAATACCTTCCATTTAACACATCAGAAAAAGCCATTTTGCGTTTGCAAATGGCCTGATTCTTCAGATCAGCCTTCTTGCAACTGCAATGATAGTTCGTACATCTTGCAAGTAGGCAGAGGTTTTCAGGAGAAATTAAATAGTTCCTACGTTGCACAAAAATGAAGTGCTTCAAACAAACACATACTTTGCATGCACAGAGAAGAGGTGAAATATATGTAAGACTGAAGACAGAGGTGAAATGAGAAATAGATTGACTGCTTCGCTGCCAAGTTTTATACGCCATTTCTTCAGTGCAATACAAGAAAGCACCAAACAGTATAACAAAGTTGTCAATTGGTTTCATAGTCCATTCCCTTTGTTTAGTGCTGTGACAGGAAGAGCCGAATTCCAAAATTGATCAATGATGTTACAGAAATTTCCCAAAGGGAATACCAAGCCGAGAGTTAAAATCTGCATTTACTCACAGGTTTTGAGCAGGAATCACTGAAATGCTATTAAAGTGCAATATCCAAGGGAACACTGACTCTGTCAAAGATGATCCAAATGGAATTGATGAAAAGTCCCAATTACAAACAACAGAATCAAAATAGGGTGAGTGGACACCCGGATTTGAACCAGGGACCCCTTGATCTGCAGTCAAATGCTCTACCACTGAGCTATATCCCCAGCTTTTCAGTAAAATAAGAATGACAAAATATCAGTACATCATGAAAGAGTGTGAGGATCATACTAAGTTGTGCCAGAAAGTACAACCTTGAAACTGTGGAACAGGAGAAGTAGTCCTTAATATTATTTATTAAAGGAAAACTGGATCAGTTAAAAAACAGATTTATTTGTTTCAATGTTATTTTATTTGAATAGGGAGTGGTACATAGGACCAATGCCTCTACATACAATGATTGTTTTGAAACATTCTTAAAGGGGAAGAGGTTTTTACGGGACACCTTATGATTTGAGGATAGGTTACCACAATCACTGACATGGTGATGAAGTATGATTGTTTTGGGCCAAATTATGGTGGAAAAACATTTCTACGTACCACTACAATTCGGTATTTGGAAGGTACACCCAAACACCCCTTTGGAATACCTTGCATTTAATACATCAGAAAAAAGCCATTTTGCGTTTGCAAATGGCCTGATTCTTCAGACCAGCCTTCTTGCAACTGCAATGATAGTTCGTGCATCTTGCACGTAGGCAGAGCTTTAAAGGAGAAATTAAATAGTTCCTATGTTGCACAAAAATGAAGTGCTTCAAACAAACACATACTTTGCATGCACAGAGAAGAGGTGGAATATATGTAAGACTGAAGACACAGGTGAAATGAGAAATAGATTGATTGCTTCGCTGCCAAGTTTTATACGCCATTTCTTCAGTGTAATACAAGAAAGCACCAAACAGTATAACAAAGTTGTCAATTGGTTTCATAGTCCATTCCCTTTGTTTAGTGCAGTGAAAGGAAGAGCCGAATTCCAAAATTGATCAATGATGTTTCAGAAATTTCCCAAAGGGAATACCAAGCCGAGTGTTAAAAACTGCATTTACTCACAGGCTTTGAGCAGGAAACACTGAAATGCTATTAAAGTGCAATATCCAAGGGAACACTGACTCTGTCAAAGATGATCCAAATGGAATTGATGAAAAGTCCCAATTACAAACAACAGAATCAAAATAGGGTAAGGTGACACCCGGATTTGAACCAGGGACCTCTTGATCTGCAGTCAAATGCTCTACCACTGAGCTATATCCCCAGCTTATCAGTAAAATCAGAATGACTAAATATCAGTACATCATGAAAGAGTGTGAGGATCATACTAAGTTATGCCAGAAAGTACAACCTTGAAACGGTGGAACAGGAGAAGTAGTCCTTAATATTATTTATTAAAGGAAAACTGGATCAGTTAAAAAACAGATTTATTTGTTTCATTGTTATTTTATTTGAATAGGCAGTGGTACATAGGACCAATGCCTCTACATACAATGATTGTTTTGAAACATTCTTAAAGGGGAAGAGGTTTTTACGGGACACCTTATCATTTGAGGATTGGTTACCACAATCACGGAGATGGTGATGAAGTATGATTGTTTTGGCCAAATTATGGTGGAAAAACATTTCTACGTACCACTACAATTCGGTATTTGGAAGGTACACCCAAACACCCCTTTCGCATACCTTCCATTTAATACATCAGAAAAAGTCATTTTGCGTTTGCAAATGGCCTGATTCTTCAGACCAGCCTTCTTGCAACTGCAATGATAGTTCGTACATCTTGCACGTAGGCAGAGCTTTTAAGGAGAAATTAAATAGTTCCTACGTTGCACAAAAATGAAGTGCTTCAAACAAACACATACTTTGCATGCACAGAGAAGAGGTGGAATATATGTAAGACTGAAGACACAGGTGAAATGAGAAATAGATTGACTGCTTCGCTGCCAAGTTTTATACGCCATTTCTTCAGTGCAATACAAGAAAGCACCAAACAGTATAACAAAGTTGTCAATTGGTTTCATAGTCCATTCCCTTTGTTTAGTGCTGTGAAAGGAAGAGCCGAATTCCAAAATTGATCAATGATGTTACAGAAATTTCCCAAAGGGAATACCAAGCCGAGAGTTAAAATCTGCATTTACTCACAGGTTTTGAGCAGGAAACACTGAAATGCTATTAAAGTGCAATATCCAAGGGAACACTGACTCTGTCAAAGATGATCCAAATGGAATTGATGAAAAGTCCCAATTACAAACAACAGAATCAAAATAGGGTGAGGGGACACCCGGATTTGAACCAGGGACCTCTTGATCTGCAGTCAAATGCTCTACCACTGAGCTATATCCCCAGCTTTTCAGTAAAATCAGAATGACAAAATATCAGTACATCATGAAAGAGTGTGAGGATCATACTAAGTTGTGCCAGAAAGTACAACCTTGAAACTGTGGAACAGGAGAAGTAGTCCTTAATATTATTTATTAAAGGAAAACTGGATCAGTTAAAAAACAGATTTATTTGTTTCATTGTTATTTTATTTGAATAGGCAGTGGTACATAGGACCAATGCCTCTACATAAAATGATTGTTTTGAAACATTCTTAAAGGGGAAGAGGTTTTTACGGGACACCTTATCATTTGAGGATTGGTTACCACAATCACTGACATGGTGATGAAGTATGATTGTTTTGGGCCAAATTATGGTGGAAAAACATTTCTACGTACCACTACAATTCGGTATTTGGAAGGTACACCCAAACACCCCTTTCGAATACCTTGCATTTAATACATCAGAAAAAAGCCATTTTGCGTTTGCAAATGGCCTGATTCTTCAGACCAGCCTTCTTGCAACTGCAATGATAGTTCGTGCATCTTGCACGTAGGCAGAGCTTTAAAGGAGAAATTAAATAGTTCCTATGTTGCACAAAAATGAAGTGCTTCAAACAAACACATACTTTGCATGCACAGAGAAGAGGTGGAATATATGGAAGACTGAAGACACAGGTGAAATGAGAAAAAGATTGACTGCTTCGCTGCCAAGTTTTATACGCCATTTCTTCAGTGTAATACAAGAAAGCACCAAACAGTATAACAAAGTTGTCAATTGGTTTCATAGTCCATTCCCTTTGTTTAGTGCTGTGAAAGGAAGAGCCGAATTCCAAAATTGATCAATGATGTTTCAGAAATTTCCCAAAGGGAATACCAAGCCGAGTGTTAAAAACTGCATTTACTCACAGGCTTTGAGCAGGAAACACTGAAATGCTATTAAAGTGCAATATCCAAGGGAACACTGACTCTATCAAAGATGATCCAAATGGAATTGATGAAAAGTCCCAATTACAAACAACAGAATCAAAATAGGGTGAGGGGACACCCATATTTGAACCAGGGACCTCTTGATCTGCAGTCAAATGCTCTACCACTGAGCTATATCGCCAGCTTATCAGTAAAATCAGAATGACTAAATATCAGTACATCATGAAAGAGTGTGAGGAGCATACTAAGTTATGCCAAAAAGTACAACCTTGAAACTGTGGAACAGGAGAAGTAGTCCTTAATATTATTTATTAAAGGAAAACTGGATCAGTTAAAAAACAGATTTATTTGTTTCATTGTTATTTTATTTGAATAGGCAGTGGTACATAGGACCAATGCCTATACATACAATGATTGTTTTGAAACATTCTTAAAGGGGAAGAGGTTTTTACGGGACACCTTATCATTTGAGGATTGGTTACCACAATCACGGAGATGGTGATGAAGTATGATTGTTTTGGCCAAATTATGGTGGAAAAACATTTCTACGTACCACTACAATTCGGTATTTGGAAGGTACACCCAAACACCCCTTTCGAATACCCTCCATTTAATACATCAGAAAAAGTCATTTTGCGTTTGCAAATGGCCTGATTCTTCAGACCAGCCTTCTTGCAACTGCAATGATAGTTCGTACATCTTGCACGTAGGCAGAGCTTTTAAGGATAAATTAAATAGTTCCTACGTTGCACAAAAATGAAGTGCTTCAAACAAACACATACTTTGCATGCACAGAGAAGAGGTGGAATATATGTAAGACTGAAGACACAGGTGAAATGAGAAATAGATTGACTGCTTCGCTGCCAAGTTTTATACGCCATTTCTTCAGTGCAATACAAGAAAGCACCAAACAGTATAACAAAGTTGTCAATTGGTTTCATAGTCCATTCCCTTTGTTTAGTGCTGTGAAAGGAAGAGCCGAATTCCTAAATTGATCAATGAGGTTTCAGAAATTTCCCAAAGGGTATACCATGCCGAGTGTTAAAAACTGCATTTACTCACAGGTTTTGAGCAGGAAACACTGAAATGCTATTAAAGTGCAATATCCAAGGGAACACTGACTCTGTCAAAGATGATCCAAATGGAATTGATGAAAAGTCCCAATTACAAACAACAGAATCAAAATAGGGTGAGGGGACACCCGGATTTGAACCAGCGACCTCTTGATCTGCAGTCAAATGCTCTACCACTGAGCTATATCCCCAGCTTTTCAGTAAAATCAGAATGACAAAATATCAGTACATATTGAAAGAGTGTGAGGATCATACTAAGTTGTGCCAGAAAGTACAACCTTGAAACTGTGGAACAGGAGAAGTAGTCCTTAATATTATTTAATAAAGGAAAACTGGATCATTTAAAAAACAGATATTTGTTTCATTGTTATTTTATTTGAATAGGCAGTCGTACATTGGACGAATGCCTCTACATACAATGATTGTTTTGAAACATTCTAAAAGGGAAAGAGGTTTTTATGGGACAACTTATCATTTGAGGATTGGTTACCACAATCACTGAGATGGTGATGAAGTATGATTGATTTGGGCCAAATTATGGTGGAAAAACATTTGCACGTACCACTACAATTCGGTATTTGGAAGGTACACACAAACACCCCTTTCGAATACCTTCCATTTAATACATCAGAAAAAGCCACTTTGCGTTTGCAAATAGCCTGATTCTCCAGACCAGCCTTCTTGCAACTGCAAAGATAGTTCGTACATCTTGCACGTAGGCAGAGCTATTAAGGAGAAATTAAATAGTTCCTAGGTTGCACAAAAAGTGAAGTGCTTCAAACAAACACATACTCTGCATGCACAGAGAAGAGGTGGAATATATGTAAGACTGAAGACAAAGGTGAAATGAGAAATAGATTGACTGCTTCGCTGCCAAGTTTTATACGTCATTTCTTCAGTGCAATACAAGAAAGCACCAAACAGTATAACAAAGTTGTCAATTGGTTTCATAGTCCATTCCCTTTGTTTAGTGCTGTGACAGGAAGAGCCGAATTCCAAAATTGATCAATGATGTTACAGAAATTTCCCAAAGGGAATACCAAGCCGAGAGTTAAAATCTGCATTTACTCACAGGTTTTGAGCAGGAATCACTGAAATGCTATTAAAGTGCAATATCCAAGGGAACACTGACTCTGTCAAAGATGATCCAAATGGAATTGATGAAAAGTCCCAATTACAAACAACAGAATCAAAATAGGGTGAGGGGACACCCGGTTTTTAACCAGGGACCTCTTGATCTGCAGTCAAATGCTCTACCACTGAGCTATATCCCCAGCTTTTCAGTATAATAAGAATGACAAAATATCAGTACATCATGAAAGAGTGTGAGGATCATACTAAGTTGTGCCAGAAAGTACAACCTTGAAACTGTGGAACAGGAGAAGTAGTCCTTAATATTATTTATTAAAGGAAAACTGGATCAGTTAAAAAACAGATTTATTTGTTTCATTGTTATTTTATTTGAATAGGGAGTGGTACATAGGACCAATGCCTCTACATACAATGATTGTTTTGAAACATTCTTAAAGGGGAAGAGGTTTTTACGGGACACCTTATGATTTGAGGATTGGTTACCACGATCACTGACATGGTGATGAAGTATGATTGTTTTGGGCCAAATTATGGTGGAAAAACATTTCTACGTACCACTACAATTCGGTATTTGGAAGGTACACCCAAACACCCCTTTCGAATACCTTGCATTTAATACATCAGAAAAAAGCCATTTTGCGTTTGCAAATGGCCTGATTCTTCAGACCAGCCTTCTTGCAACTGCAATGATAGTTCGTGCATCTTGCACGTAGGCAGAGCTTTAAAGGAGAAATTAAATAGTTCCTATGTTGCACAAAAATGAAGTGCTTCAAACAAACACATACTTTGCATGCACAGAGAAGAGGTGGAATATATGTAAGACTGAAGACACAGGTGAAATGAGAAATAGATTGACTGCTTCGCTGCCAAGTTTTATACGCCATTTCTTCAGTGTAATACAAGAAAGCACCAAACAGTATAACAAAGTTGTCAATTGGTTTCATAGTCCATTCCCTTTGTTTAGTGCAGTGAAAGGAAGAGCCGAATTCCAAAATTGATCAATGATGTTTCAGAAATTTCCCAAAGGGAATATCAAGCCGAGTGTTAAAAACTGCATTTACTCACAGGCTTTGAGCAGGAAACACTGAAATGCTATTAAAGTGCAATATCCAAGGGAACACTGACTCTGTCAAAGATGATCCAAATGGAATTGATGAAAAGTCCCAATTACAAACAACAGAATCAAAATAGGGTAAGGGGACACCCGGATTTGAACCAGGGACCTCTTGATCTGCAGTCAAATGCTCTACCACTGAGCTATATCCCCAGCTTATCAGTAAAATCAGAATTACTAAATATCAGTACATCATGAAAGAGTGTGAGGATCATACTAAGTTATGCCAGAAAGTACAACCTTGAAACTGTGGAACAGGAGAAGTAGTCCTTAATATTATTTATTAAAGGAAAACTGGATCAGTTAAAAAACAGATTTATTTGTTTCATTGTTATTTTATTTGAATAGGCAGTGGTACATAGGACCAATGCCTCTACATACAATGATTGTTTTGAAACATTCTTAAAGGGGAAGAGGTTTTTACGGGACACCTTATCATTTGAGGATTGGTTACCACAATCACGGAGATGGTGATGAAGTATGATTGTTTTGGCCAAATTATGGTGGAAAAACATTTCTACGTACCACTACAATTCGGTATTTGGAAGGTACACCCAAACACCCCTTTCGAATACCTTGCATTTAATACATCAGAAAAAAGCCATTTTGCGTTTGCAAATGGCCTGATTCTTCAGACCAGCCTTCTTGCAACTGCAATGATAGTTCGTGCATCTTGCACGTAGGCAGAGCTTTAAAGGAGAAATTAAATAGTTCCTATGTTGCACAAAAATGAAGTGCTTCAAACAAACACATACTTTGCATGCACAGAGAAGAGGTGGAATATATGGAAGACTGAAGACACAGGTGAAATGAGAAATAGATTGACTGCTTCGCTGCCAAGTTTTATACGCCATTTCTTCAGTGTAATACAAGAAAGCACCAAACAGTATAACAAAGTTGTCAATTGGTTTCATAGTCCATTCCCTTTGTTTAGTGCTGTGAAAGGAAGAGCCGAATTCCAAAATTGATCAATGATGTTTCAGAAATTTCCCAAAGGGAATACCAAGCGGAGTGTTAAAAACTGCATTTACTCACAGGCTTTGAGCAGGAAACACTGAAATGCTATTAAAGTGCAATATCCAAGGGAACACTGACTCAGTCAAAGATGATCCAAATGGAATTGATGAAACGTCCCAATTACAAACAACAGAATCAAAATAGGGTGAGGGGACACCCGGATTAGAACCAGGGACCTCTCGATCTGCAGTCAAATGCTCTACCACTGAGCTATATCCCCAGCTTTTCAGTAAAATCAGAATGACAAAATATCAGTACATCATGAAAGAGTGTGAGGATCATACTAAGTTGTGCCAGAAAGTACAACCTTGAAACTGTGGAACAGGAGAAGTAGTCCTTAATATTATTTATTAAAGGAAAACTGGATCATTTAAAAACAGTTTAATTTGTTTCATTGTTATTTTATTTGAATAGTCAGTGGTACATAGGACCAATGCCTCTACATACAATGATTGTTTTGAAACATTCTTAAAGGGGAAGAGGTTTTTACGGGACACCTTATTATTTGAGGATTGGTTACCACAATCACAGAGATGGTGATGAAGTATGATTGTTTTGGCCAAAATATGGTGGAAAAACATTTCTACGTACCACTACAATTCGGTATTTGGAAGGTACACCAAAACACCCCTTTCGAATACCTTCCATTTAACACATCAGAAAAAGCCATTTTGCGTTTGCAAATGGCCTGATTCTTCAGATCAGCCTTCTTGCAACTGCAATGATAGTTCGTACATCTTGCAAGTAGGCAGAGGTTTTCAGGAGAAATTAAATAGTTCCTACGTTGCACAAAAATGAAGTGCTTCAAACAAACACATACTTTGCATGCACAGAGAAGAGGTGAAATATATGTAAGACTGAAGACAGAGGTGAAATGAGAAATAGATTGACTGCTTCGCTGCCAAGTTTTATACGCCATTTCTTCAGTGCAATACAAGAAAGCACCAAACAGTATAACAAAGTTGTCAATTGGTTTCATAGTCCATTCCCTTTGTTTAGTGCAGTGACAGGAAGAGCCGAATTCCAAAATTGATCAATGATGTTACACAAATTTCCCAAAGGGAATACCAAGCCGAGAGTTAAAATCTGCATTTACTCACAGGTTTTGAGCAGGAATCACTGAAATGCTATTAAAGTGCAATATCCAAGGGAACACTGACTCTGTCAAAGATGATCCAAATGGAATTGATGAAAAGTCCCAATTACAAACAACAGAATCAAAATAGGGTGAGGGGACACCCGGTTTTGAACCAGGGACCTCTTGACCTGCAGTCAAATGCTCTACCACTGAGCTATATCCCCAGCTTTTCAGTAAAATAAGAATGACAAAATATCAGTACATCATGAAAGAGTGTGAGGATCATACTAAGTTGTGCCAGAAAGTACAACCTTGAAACTGTGGAACAGGAGAAGTAGTCCTTAATATTATTTATTAAAGGAAAACTGGATCAGTTAAAAAACAGATTTATTTGTTTCATTGTTATTTTATTTGAATAGGGAGTGGTACATAGGACCAATGCCTCTACATACAATGATTGTTTTGAAACATTCTTAAAGGGGAAGAGGTTTTTACGGGACACCTTATGATTTGAGGATTGGTTACCACAATCACTGACATGGTGATGAAGTATGATTGTTTTGGGCCAAATTATGGTGGAAAAACATTTCTACGTACCACTACAATTCGGTATTTGGAAGGTACACCCAAACACCCCTTTCGAATACCTTGCATTTAATACATCAGAAAAAAGCCATTTTGCGTTTGCAAATGGCCTGATTCTTCAGACCAGCTTTCTTGCAACTGCAATGATAGTTCGTGCATCTTGCACGTAGGCAGAGCTTTAAAGGAGAAATTAAATAGTTCCTATGTTGCACAAAAATGAAGTGCTTCAAACAAACACATACTTTGCATGCACAGAGAAGAGGTGGAATATATGTAAGACTGAAGACACAGGTGAAATGAGAAATAGATTGACTGCTTCGCTGCCAAGTTTTATACGCCATTTCTTCAGTGTAATACAAGAAAGCACCAAACAGTATAACAAAGTTGTCAATTGGTTTCATAGTCCATTCCCTTTGTTTAGTGCAGTGAAAGGAAGAGCCGAATTCCAAAATTGATCAATGATGTTTCAGAAATTTCCCAAAGGGAATACCAAGCCGAGTGTTAAAAACTGCATTTACTCACAGGCTTTGAGTAGGAAACACTGAAATGCTATTAAAGTGCAATATCCAAGGGAACACTGACTCTGTCAAAGATGATCCAAATGGAATTGATGAAAAGTCCCAATTACAAACAACAGAATCAAAATAGGGTAAGGGGACACACGGATTTGAACCAGAGACCTCTTGATCTGCAGTCAAATGCTCTACCACTGAGCTATATCCCCAGCTTATCAGTAAAATCAGAATGACTAAATATCAGTACATCATGAAAGAGTGTGAGGATCATACTAAGTTATGCCAGAAAGTACAACCTTGAAACTGTGGAACAGGAGAAGTAGTCCTTAATATTATTTATTAAAGGAAAACTGGATCAGTTAAAAAACAGATTTATTTGTTTCATTGTTATTTTATTTGAATAGGCAGTGGTACATAGGACCAATGCCTCTACATACAATGATTGTTTTGAAACATTCTTAAAGGGGAAGAGGTTTTTACGGGACACCTTATCATTTGAGGATTGGTTACCACAATCACGGAGATGGTGATGAAGTATGATTGTTTTGGCCAAATTATGGTGGAAAAACATTTCTACGTACCACTACAATTCGGTATTTGGAAGGTACACCCAGACACCCCTTTTGAATACCTTCCATTTAATACATCAGAAAAAGTCATTTTGCGTTTGCAAATGGCCTGATTCTTCAGACCAGCCTTCTTGCAACTGCAATGATAGTTCGTACATCTTGCACGTAGGCAGAGCTTTTAAGGAGAAATTAAATAGTTCCTACGTTGCACAAAAATGAAGTGCTTCAAACAAACACATACTTTGCATGCACAGAGAAGAGGTGGAATATATGTAAGACTGAAGACACAGGTGAAATGAGAAATAGATTGACTGCTTCGCTGCCAAGTTTTATACGCCATTTCTTCAGTGCAATACAAGAAAGCACCAAACAGTATAACAAAGTTGTCAATTGGTTTCATAGTCCATTCCCTTTGTTTAGTGCTGTGAAAGGAAGAGCCGAATTCCAAAATTGATCAATGATGTTACAGAAATTTCCCAAAGGGAATACCAAGCCGAGAGTTAAAATCTGCATTTACTCACAGGTTTTGAGCAGGAAACACTGAAATGCTATTAAAGTGCAATATCCAAGGGAACACTGACTCTGTCAAAGATGATCCAAATGGAATTGATGAAAAGTCCCAATTACAAACAACAGAATCAAAATAGGGTGAGGGGACACCCGGATTTGAACCAGGGACCTCTTGATCTGCAGTCAAATGCTCTACCACTGAGCTATATCCCCAGCTTTTCAGTAAAATCAGAATGACAAAATATCAGTACATTGTTATTGTTATTGTTAGTTCCGGCTTTTATAGCGCCAACTCACCGGCAGGTCTCAGGGCGCTTGTGACCGAAGGGCAACAACTACATCATTATCGGAAAGAAGGGAGCAACAGGAAGTTTAAGCTGAGCTTAGCGCATCCCTAAACAGGAAGGTTTTCAAACTTTTTCTGAAGCGAAGGAGATTACCTTCTTTTCGGAGGGTCTCAGGAAGTTTATTCCAAAATTTTGGGATCAGAGCAGAAAAGGATCTCCCCCCTTTTGTGGCCAGCCTAAACCGGGGGCACACCAACAGCTGTGCGTCTGAAGACCTTAATCTCCGTTCTGGTTTGTATATCTCCAACCTTTCCTTTATGTAAGCGGGAGCTTGCCCGTAGATTGCCTTATGGGCTATACACAAACTTTTAAAAACAGATCTTTGCCCAATAGGCAACCAATGAAGGTTCTGCAGCAATGGAGAAGCATGAGATCTTCTTGGAAGTTTAAAAATAAGACGTGCGGCGTCATTTAGGACCACCTGCAATCTACTGATCAAGGACTTTGGAAGGCCCAAGTAAAGGGCATTTCCGTAGTCCAGCCTTGAGATTATCGTGGCAGAGACTACAGTGCAAAGCATAGACTGGGATAGGAGAGGGACTAACTTTCGCAGTTGTCTAATTAGCCCATTGCAGGTGCCGACTATAGAGGAGATCTGGCTACACATTGACAGTTCGCTGTCAATCTTAATCCCCAGGCTTTTCACCTTGTCCACTGGTGTAGGTGTTGGACCTAATTCCTGGGGCCAGTACAAATCACTCCATGGGGAACCTATAGATGATACAACTAGAACCTCTGTTTTTTCAGGGTTGATTTTCAGAAGGTTCATAGTCATCCAATTCACTGTGAATCTTAGAACATCTTGCGCATAAGTCTGCGCCAGCGCTGTGTTCTCTATGCTCAGCAACAGTTGGGTGTCGTCAGCGTAATTGAATACGCGACATCCCATCTTTGCCAAGGAGCTTATCAGTGGTTGCAGGTATAGGTTGAAGAGGAGTGGAGACAATGCGGAGCCTTGAGGGACCCCGCATGTCAGATTTCCCACCTCCGATACCTTATCCCCCAACTGAAT
The DNA here is from genome assembly GCF_964261635.1 of Lissotriton helveticus. NCBI lineage: Eukaryota > Metazoa > Chordata > Amphibia > Caudata > Salamandridae > Lissotriton > Lissotriton helveticus. The sequence continues at coordinate 325,061,777 of NC_136058.1, read as the reverse complement.
CCTCTGTGTTCTCCCTACTAAGAAAGATTCCAGCCACCTATAGGCCGTGTCTCGAATCCCGAAACTAGCCAATCTATCCAGGAGCAGGGTATGGCTGACAGTATCGAACGCCGCCGACAGATCTAAAAGTATCAGGGCGCTCGGTTTCTTACTGTCAGCCATCCTTCTAAGCTCATCCAGCACCGAGAGCATCACCAGCTCGGTGCTGTGATGTGCACGAAACCCCGCCTGCAGATCGTGGAGAGAATGATGTGACTCCAGGAACGCGGACAGGGACTTCAGTACATGTTGCTCAAGGATTTTTGCCAGGAACGGGAGTTGAGAGATGGGCCTATAATTTTTCAGAATCTTAGGGTTTGCTCCTGACTTCTTCACTAGCGGCTTCACTCGAGCTTCTTTGAAGTTAGCTGGTAGCCGTCCTGTGTTTAGTGAGTTATTCAGGAGAGAGAGGATGTGGTCTTCCAAGGTAGGGCGTGCTAAACGAAAGACACTAGGGGGGCAGGGGTCCGCCGGGGAGCCAGATTTAACTTTATTCATGAGTTGCTCAAGACTCATCGCATCCATCGATGGAAAATTTGAGATGTGGGTTTGGATTTCCATAGAAATCTGGACATCCTGCGGCTTGATGGACTCAGTCACAGTACCATTCCCAATGTCCTGTAAGATGGTCTCTACCTTCTCTAGAAAGTAGTTTTGGAAAGTATCGCAGCTGATTGCTACTTCCATATTTTCGGATTTTTTGCTCAGTTCAGTTAATATTTTGAAGGTTTCCTTCTGGACATTTTCAGCTTGTTTTATACGCTTTTCGTAGTATTTAGCTTTAGTGTCCAGGATGAGCTTTTTATGGATGTTGAGCAAGGATTTATATTGCTCTCGACTTTCCTCATTTTTCTGTCTCCGCCAATTTCGTTCTATATTTCTAAGTTTCCGCCTATGCTCCCTTAGGTCAGATGTAAACCATGGAGCTCCCCTTCCAGCTTCTTTTACCCTTTGCTGCTTTTCTGGTACAATCCGATCAATTGCTCTGATCAGATTGCTAGTAATGTCCCCATACTCCTGGTCGAGGTCAGTATTAGGGGCAATTGGGTAAGCCAGTGCCGAAAGGGTAGAGGACAAAGTTTGTAAGTCAACTTTCTTCCATTGACGGACCTTCTTCATTTTGGGTGGCAGTTGTATCGGCTTTGCATTGATGGGTACCTCACAGTAGATTAGGTGGTGGTCTGACCAAATGCAGGGTGAAACCCTCAGGAGTGCTACTTTGGGATCTAGCGTCCAAATGAGATCAAGGATATGTCCTTTTATATGTGTAGGGGTTTCTATCAGCTGTCGAAAACCCAATGAGAACATGAAAGAGTGTAAGGATCATACTAAGTTGTTCCGGAAAGTACAACCTTGAAACTGTGGAACAGGAGAAATAGTCCTTAATATTATTTATTAAAGGAAAACTGGATCAGTTAAAAAACAGATGTATTTGTTTCATTGTTATTTTATTTGAATAGGCAGTGGTACATAGGACCAATGCCTCTACATAAAATGATTGTTTTGAAACATTCTTAAAGGGGAAGAGGTTTTTACGGGACACCTTATCATTTGAGGATTGGTTACCACAATCACTGACATGGTGATGAAGTATGATTGTTTTGGGTCAAATTATGGTGGAAAAACATTTCTACGTACCACTACAATTCGGTATTTGGAAGGTACACCCAAACACCCCTTTCGAATACCTTGCATTTAATACATCAGAAAAAAGCCATTTTGCGTTTGCAAATGGCCTGATTCTTCAGACCAGCCTTCTTGCAACTGCAATGATAGTTCGTGCATCTTGCACGTAGGCAGAGCTTTAAAGGAGAAATTAAATAGTTCCTATGTTGCACAAAAATGAAGTGCTTCAAACAAACACATACTTTGCATGCACAGAGAAGAGGTGGAATATATGGAAGACTGAAGACACAGGTGAAATGAGAAATAGATTGACTGCTTCGCTGCCAAGTTTTATACGCCATTTCTTCAGTGTAATACAAGAAAGCACCAAACAGTATAACAAAGTTGTCAATTGGTTTCATAGTCCATTCTCTTTGTTTAGTGCTGTGAAAGGAAGAGCCGAATTCCAAAATTGATCAATGATGTTTCAGAAATTTCCCAAAGGGAATACCAAGCCGAGTGTTAAAAACTGCATTTACTCACAGGCTTTGAGCAGGAAACACTGAAATGCTATTAAAGTGCAATATCCAAGGGAACACTGACTCTATCAAAGATGATCCAAATGGAATTGAAGAAAAGTCCCAATTACAAACAACAGAATCAAAATAGGGTGAGGGGACACCCATATTTGAACCAGGGACCTCTTGATCTGCAGTCAAATGCTCTACCACTGAGCTATATCCCCAGCTTATCAGTAAAATCAGAATGACTAAATATCAGTACATCATGAAAGAGTGTGAGGATCATACTAAGTTATGCCAAAAAGTACAACCTTGAAACTGTGGAACAGGAGAAGTAGTCCTTAATATTATTTATTAAAGGAAAACTGGATCAGTTAAAAAACAGATTTATTTGTTTCATTGTTATTTTATTTGAATAGGCAGTGGTACATAGGACCAATGCCTATACATACAATGATTGTTTTGAAACATTCTTAAAGGGGAAGAGGTTTTTACGGGACACCTTATCATTTGAGGATTGGTTACCACAATCACGGAGATGGTGATGAAGTATGATTGTTTTGGCCAAATTATGGTGGAAAAACATTTCTACGTACCACTACAATTCGGTATTTGGAAGGTACACCCAAACACCCCTTTCGAATACCCTCCATTTAATACATCAGAAAAAGTCATTTTGCGTTTGCAAATGGCCTGATTCTTCAGACCAGCCTTCTTGCAACTGCAATGATAGTTCATACATCTTGCACGTAGGCAGAGCTTTTAAGGAGAAATTAAATAGTTCCTACGTTGCACAAAAATGAAGTGCTTCAAACAAACACATACTTTGCATGCACAGAGAAGAGGTGGAATATATGTAAGACTGAAGACACAGGTGAAATGAGAAATAGATTGACTGCTTTGCTGCCAAGTTTTATACGCCATTTCTTCAGTGCAATACAAGAAAGCACCAAACAGTATAACAAAGTTGTCAATTGGTTTCATAGTCCATTCCCTTTGTTTAGTGCTGTGAAAGGAAGAGCCGAATTCCTAAATTGATCAATGAGGTTTCAGAAATTTCCCAAAGGGTATACCATGCCGAGTGTTAAAAACTGCATTTACTCACAGGTTTTGAGCAGGAAACACTGAAATGCTATTAAAGTGCAATATCCAAGGGAACACTGACTCTGTCAAAGATGATCCAAATGGAATTGATGAAAAGTCCCAATTACAAACAACAGAATCAAAATAGGGTGAGGGGACACCCGGATTTGAACCAGGGACCTCTTGATCTGCAGTCAAACGCTCTACCACTGAGCTATATCCCCAGCTTTTCAGTAAAATCAGAATGACAAAATATCAGTACATCATGAAAGAGTGTGAGGATCATACTAAGTTGTGCCAGAAAGTACAACCTTGAAACTGTGGAACAGGAGAAGTAGTCCTTAATATTATTTAATAAAGGAAAACTGGATCATTTAAAAAACAGATATTTGTTTCATTGTTATTTTATTTGAATAGGCAGTCGTACATTGGACGAATGCCTCTACATACAATGATTGTTTTGAAACATTCTAAAAGGGGAAGAGGTTTTTATGGGACAACTTATCATTTGAGGATTGGTTACCACAATCACTGAGATGGTGATGAAGTATGATTGATTTGGGCCAAATTATGGTGGAAAAACATTTGCACGTACCACTACAATTCGGTATTTGGAAGGTACACACAAACACCCCTTTCGAATACCTTCCATTTAATACATCAGAAAAAGCCACTTTGCGTTTGCAAATAGCCTGATTCTTCAGACCAGCCTTCTTGCAACTGCAAAGATAGTTCGTACATCTTGCACGTAGGCAGAGCTTTTAAGGAGAAATTAAATAGTTCCTAGGTTGCACAAAAAGTGAAGTGCTTCAAACAAACACATACTTTGCATGCACAGAGAAGAGGTGGAATATATGTAAGACTGAAGACAAAGGTGAAATGAGAAATAGATTGACTGCTTCGCTGCCAAGTTTTATACGTCATTTCTTCAGTGCAATACAAGAAAGCACCAAACAGTATAACAAAGTTGTCAATTGGTTTCATAGTCCATTCCCTTTGTTTAGTGCTGTGAAAGGAAGAGCCGAATTCCAAAATTGATCAATGTTTCAGAAATTTCCCAAAGGGAATACCAAGCCGAGTGTTAAAAACTGCCTTTACTCACAGGCTTTGAGCAGGAAACACTGAAATGCTATTAATATCCAAGGGAACACTGACTCTGTCAAAGATGATCCAAATGGAATTGATGAAACGTCCCAATTACAAACAACAGAATCAAAATAGGGTGAGGGGACACCCGGATTAGAACCAGGGACCTCTCGATCTGCAGTCAAATGCTCTACCACTGAGCTATATCCCCAGCTTTTCAGTAAAATCAGAATGACAAAATATCAGTACATCATGAAAGAGTGTGAGGATCATACTAAGTTGTGCCAGAAAGTACAACCTTGAAACTGTGGAACAGGAGAAGTAGTCCTTAATATTATTTATTAAAGGAAAACTGGATCATTTAAAAACAGTTTAATTTGTTTCATTGTTATTTTATTTGAATAGGCAGTGGTACATAGGACCAATGCCTCTACATACAATGATTGTTTTGAAACATTCTTAAAGGGGAAGAGGTTTTTACGGGACACCTTATCATTTGAGGATTGGTTACCACAATCACGGAGATGGTGATGAAGTATGATTGTTTTGGCCAAATTATGGTGGAAAAACATTTCTACGTACCACTACAATTCAGTATTTGGAAGGTACACCCAAACACCCCTTTCGAATACCTTCCATTTAATACATCAGAAAAAGCCATTTTGCGTTTGCAAATGGCCTGATTCTTCAGACCAGCCTTCTTGCAACTGCAATGATAGTTCGTACATCTTGCACGTAGGCAGAGCTTTTAAGGAGAAATTAAATAGTTCCTACGTTGCACAAAAATGAAGTGCTTCAAACAAACACATACTTTGCATGCACAGAGAAGAGGTGGAATATATGTAAGACTGAAGACACAGGTGAAATGAGAAATAGATTGACTGCTCCGCTGCCAAGTTTTATACGCCATTTCTTCAGTGCAATACAAGAAAGCACCAAACAGTATAACAACGTTGTCAATTGGTTTCATAGTCCATTCCCTTTGTTTAGTGCTGTGAAAGGAAGAGCCGAATTCCAAAATTGATCAATGATGTTTCAGAAATTTCCCAAAGGGAATACCAAGCCGAGTGTTAAAAACTGCATTTACTCACAGGTTTTGAGCAGGAAACACTGAAATGCTATTAAAGTGCAATATCCAAGGGAACACTGACTCTGTCAAAGATAATCCAAATGGAATTGATGAAAAGTCCAAATTACAAACAACAGAATCAAAATAGGGTAAGGGGACAACCGGATTTGAACCAGGGACCTCTTGATCTGCAGTCAAATGCTCTACCACTGAGCTATATCCCCAGCTTTGCAGTAAAATCAGAATGACAAAATATCAGTACATATTGAAAGAGTGTGAGGATCATACTAAGTTGTGCCAGAAAGTACAACCTTGAAACTGTGGAACAGGAGAAGTAGTCCTTAACATTATTTATTAAAGGAAAACTGGATCATTTAAATAACAGATTTATTTGTTTCATTGTTATTTTATTTGAATAGGCAGTGGTACATAGGACCAATGCCTCTACATACAATGATTGTTTTGAAACATTCTTAAAGGGGTAGAGGTTTTTACGGGACACCTTATCATTTGAGGATTTGTTACCACAATCACGGAGATGGTGATGAAGTATGATTGTTTTGGCCAAATTATGGTGGAAAAACATTTCTACGTACCACTACAATTCAGTATTTGGAAGGTACACCCAAACACCCCTTTCGAATACCTTCCATTTAATACATCAGAAAAAGCCATTTTGCATTTGCAAATGGCCTGATTCTTCAGACCAGCCTTCTTGCAACTGCAATGGTAGTTCGTACATCTTGCACGTAGGCAGAGCTTTTAAGGAGGAATTAAATAGTTCCGACTTTGCACAAAAATGAAGTGCTTCAAACAAACACATACTTTGCATGCACAGAGAAGAGGTGAAATAGATGTAAGACTGAAGACAGAGGTGAAATAAGAAATAGATTGACTGCTTCGCTGCCAAGTTTTATACACCATTTCTTCAGTGCAATACAAGAAAGCACCAAACAGTATAACAAAGTTGTCAATTGGTTTCATAGTCCATTCCCTTTGTTTAGTGCTGTGAAAGGAAGAGCCGAATTCCAAAATTGATCAATGATGTTTCAGAAATTTCCCAAAGGGAATACCAAGCCGAGTGTTAAAAACTGCATTTACTCACAGGCCTTGAGCAGGAAACACTGAAATGCTATTAAAGTGCAATATCCAAGGGAACACTGACTCTGTCAAAGATGATCCAAATGGAATTGATGAAAACTCCCAATTACAAACAACAGAATCAAAATAGGGTGAGGGGACACACAGATTTGAACCAGGGACCTCTTGATCTGCAGTCAAATGCTCTACCACTGAGCTATATCCCCAGCTTATCAGTAAAATCAGAATGACTAAATATCAGGACATCATGAAAGAGTGTGAGGATCATACTAAGTTATGCCAAAAAGTACAACCTTGAAACTGTGGAACAGGAGAAGTAGTCCTTAATATTATTTATTAAAGGAAAACTGGATCAGTTAAAAAACAGATTTATTTGTTTCATTGTTATTTTATTTGAATAGGCAGTGGTACATAGGACCAATGCCTATACATACAATGATTGTTTTGAAACATTCTTAAAGGGGAAGAGGTTTTTACGGGACACCTTATCATTTGAGGATTGGTTACCACAATCACTGAGATGGTGATGAAGTATGATTGTTTTGGCCAAATTATGGTGGAAAAACATTTCTACGTACCACTACAATTCGGTATTTGGAAGGTACACCCAAACACCCCTTTCGAATACCTTCCATTTAATACATCAGAAAAAGTCATTTTGCGTTTGCAAATGGCCTGATTCTTCAGACCAGCCTTCTTGCAACTGCAATGATAGTTCGTACATCTTGCACGTAGGCAGAGCTTTTAAGGAGAAATTAAATAGTTCCTACGTTGCACAAAAATGAAGTGCTTCAAACAAACACATACTTTGAATGAACAGAGAAGAGGTGGAATATATGTGAGACTGAAGACACAGGTGAAATGAGAAATAGATTGACTGCTTCGCTGCCAAGTTTTATACACCATTTCTTCAGTGCAATACAAGAAAGCACCAAACAGTATAACAAAGTTGTCAATTGGTTTCATAGTCCATTCCCTTTGTTTAGTGCTGTGAAAGGAAGAGCCGAATTCCAAAATTGATCAATGATGTTTCAGAAATTTCCCAAAGGGTATACCAAGCCGAGTGTTAAAAACCGCATTTACTCACAGGTTTTGAGAAGGAAACACTGAAATGCTATTAAAGTGCAATATCCAAGGGAACACTGACTCTGTCAAAGATGATCCAAATGGAATTGATGAAACGTCCCAATTACAAACAACAGAATCAAAATAGGGTGAGGGGACACCCGGATTAGAACCAGGGACCTCTCGAACTGCAGTCAAATGCTCTACCACTGAGCTATATCCCCAGCTTTTCAGTAAAATCAGAATGACAAAATATCAGTACATCATGAAAGAGTGTGAGGATCATACTAAGTTGTGCCAGAAAGTACAACCTTGAAACTGTGGAACAGGAGAAGTAGTCCTTAATATTATTTATTAAAGGAAAACTGGATCAGTTAAAAACAGATTTATTTGTTTCATTGTTATTTTATTTGAATAGGCAGTGGTACATAGGACCAATGCCTCTACATACAATGATTGTTTTGAAACATTCTTAAAGGGGAAGAGGTTTTTACGGGACACCTTATCATTTGAGGATTGGTTACCACAATCACGGAGATGGTGATGAAGTATGATTGTTTTGGCCAAATTATGGTGGAAAAACATTTCTACGTACCACTACAATTCGGTATTTGGAAGGTACACCAAAACACCCCTTTCGAATACCTTCCATTTAATACATCAGAAAAAGCCATTTTGCGTTTGCAAATGGCCTGATTCTTCAGACCAGCCTTCTTGCAACTGCAATGATAGTTCGTACATCTTGCACGTAGGCAGAGCTTTTAAGGAGAAATTAAATAGTTCCTATGTTGCACAAAAATGAAGTGCTTCAAACAAACACATACTTTGCATGCACAGAGAAGAGGTGGAATATATGTAAGACTGAAGACACAGGTGAAATGAGAAATAGATTGACTGCTTCGCTGCCAAGTTTTATACGCCATTTCTTCAGTGTAATACAAGAAAGCACCAAACAGTATAACAAAGTTGTCAATTGGTTTCATAGTCCATTCCCTTTGTTTAGTGCTGTGAAAGGAAGAGCCGAATTCCAAAATTGATCAATGATGTTTCAGAAATTTCCCAAAGGGAATACCAAGCCGAGTGTTAAAAACTGCATTTACTCACAGGCTTTGAGCAGGAAACACTGAAATGCTATTAAAGTGCAATATCCAAGGGAACACTGACTCAGTCAAAGATGATCCAAATGGAATTGATGAAAAGTCCCAATTACAAACAACAGAATCAAAATAGGGTGAGGGGACAACCGGATTTGAACCAGGGACCTCTTGATCTGCAGTCAAATGCTCTACTACTGAGCTATATCCCCAGCTTTTCAGTAAAATAAGAATGACAAAATATCAGTACATCATGAAAGAGTGTGAGGATCATACTAAGTTGTGCCAGAAAGTACAACCTTGAAACTGTGGAACAGGAGAAGTAGTCCTTAATATTATGTATTAAAGGAAAACTGGATCAGTTAAAAAACAGATTTATTTGTTTCATTGTTATTTTATTTGAATAGGCAGACCAATGCCTCTACATACAATGATTGTTTTGAAACATTCTTAAAGGGGAAGAGGTTTTTACGGGACACCTTATTGAGGATTGGTTACCACAATCACAGAGATGGTGATGAAGTATGATTGTTTTGGCCAAAATATGGTGGAAAAACATTTCTACGTACCACTACAATTCGGTATTTGGAAGGTACACCAAAACACCCCTTTCGAATACCTTCCATTTAATACATCAGAAAAAGCCATTTTGCGTTTGCAAATGGCCTGATTCTTCAGACCAGCCTTCTTGCAACTGCAATGATAGTTCGTACATCTTGCACGTAGGCAGAGCTTTTAAGGAGAAATTAAATAGTTCCTACGTTGCACAAAAATGAAGTGCTTCAAACAAACACATACTTTGCATGAACAGAGAAGAGGTGGAATATATGTAAGACTGAAGACACAGGTGAAATGAGAAATAGATTGACTGCTTCGCTGCCAAGTTTTATACGCCATTTCTTCAGTGCAATACAAGAAAGCACCAAACAGTATAACAAAGTTGTCAATTGGTTTCATAGTCCATTCCCTTTGTTTAGTGCTGTGAAAGGAAGAGCCGAATTCCAAAATTGATCAATGATGTTTCAGAAATTTCCCAAAGGGAATACCAACCCGAGTGTTAAAACTGCATTTACTCACAGGTTTTGAGCAGGAAACACTGAAATGCTATTAAAGTGCAATATCCAAGGGAACACTGACTCTGTCAAAGATGATCCAAATGGAATTTATGAAAAGTACCAATTACAAACAACAGAATCAAAATAGGGCGAGGGGACACCCGGATTTGAACCAGGGACCTCTTGATCTGCAGTCAAATGCTCTACCACTGAGCTATATCCCCAGCTTTTCAGTAAAATCAGAATGACAAAATATCAGTACATCATGAAAGAGTGTGAGGATCATACTAAGTTGTGCCAGAAAGTACAACCTTGAAACTGTGGAACAGGAGAAGTAGTCCTTAATATTATTTATTAAAGGAAAACTGGATCATTTAAAAACAGATTTATTTGTTTCATTGTTATTTTATTTGAATAGGCAGTGGTACATAGGACCAATGCCTCTACATACAATGATTGTTTTGAAACACTCTTAAAGGGGAAGAGGTTTTTACGGGACACCTTATCATTTGAGGATTGGTTACCACAATCACGGAGATGGTGATGAAGTATGATTGTTTTGGCCAAATTATGGTGGAAAAACATTTCTACGTACCACTACAATTCGGTATTTGGAAGGTACACCCAAACACCCCTTTCGAATACCTTCCATTTTACACATCAGAAAAAGCCATTTTGCGTTTGCAAATGGCCTGATTCTTCAGATCAGCCTTCTTGCAACTGCAATGATAGTTCGTACATCTTGCAAGTAGGCAGAGCTTTTCAGGAGAAATTAAATAGTTCCTACTTTGCACAAAAATGAAGTGCTTCAAACAAACACATACTTTGCATGCACAGAGAAGAGGTGGAATATATGTAAGACTGAAGACACAGGTGAAATGAAAAATAGATTGACTGCTTCGCTGCCAAGTTTTATACGCCATTTCTTCAGTGTAATACAAGAAAGCACCAAACAGTATAACAAAGTTGTCAATTGGTTTCATAGTCCATTCCCTTTGTTTAGTGCTGTGAAAGGAAGAGCCGAATTCCAAAATTGATCAATGATGTTTCAGAAATTTCCCAAAGGGAATACCAAGCCGAGTGTTAAAAACTGCATTTACTCACAGGCTTTGAGCAGGAAACACTGAAATGCTATTAAAGTGCAATATCCAAGGGAACACTGACTCAGTCAAAGATGATCCAAAGAGAATTGATGAAAAGTCCCAATTACAAACAACAGAATCAAAATAGGGTGAGGGGACACCCGGATTTGAACCAGGGACCTCTTGATCTGCAGTCAAATGCTCTACCACTGAGCTACATCCCCAGCTTTACAGTAAAATCAGAATGACAAAATATCAGTACATCATGAAAGAGTGAGTGGATCATACTAAGTTGTTCCGGAAAGTACAACCTTGAAACTGTGGAACAGGAGAAATAGTCCTTAATATTATTTATTAAAGGAAAACTGGATCATTTAAAAAACAGATTTATTTGTTTCATTGTTATTTTAGTTGAATAGGCAGTGGTACATAGGACTAATGCCTCTACATACAATGATTGTTTTGAAACATTCTTAAAGGGGAAGAGGTTTTTACGGGACACCTTATCATTTGAGGATTGGTTACCACAATCACTGAGATGGTGATGAAGTATGATTGTTTTGGGCCAAATTATGGTGGAAAAACATTTCTACGTACCACTACAATTCAGTATTTGGAAGGTACACCCAAACACCCCTTTCGAATACCTTCCATTTAATACATCAGAAAAAGCCATTTTGCGTTTGCAAATTTCCTGATTCTTCAGACCAGCCTTCTTGCAACTGCAATGATAGTTCGTACATCTTGCACGTAGGCAGAGCTTTTAAGGAGAAATTAAATAGTTCCTACGTTGCACAAAAATGAAGTGCTTCAAACAAACACATACTTTGCATGCACAGAGAAGAGGTGGAATATATGTAAGACTGAAGACACAGGTGAAATGAGAAATAGATTGACTGCTCCGCTGCCAAGTTTTATACGCCATTTCTTCAGTGCAATACAAGAAAGCACCAAACAGTATAACAACGTTGTCAATTGGTTTCATAGTCCATTCCCTTTGTTTAGTGCTGTGAAAGGAAGAGCCGAATTCCAAAATTGATCAATGATGTTTCAGAAATTTCCCAAAGGGAATACCAAGCCGAGTGTTAAAAACTGCATTTACTCACAGGTTTTGAGCAGGAAACACTGAAATGCTATTAAAGTGCAATATCCAAGGGAACACTGACTCTGTCAAAGATAATCCAAATGGAATTGATGAAAAGTCCAAATTACAAACAACAGAATCAAAAGAGGGTAAGGGGACAACCGGATTTGAACCAGGGACCTCTTGATCTGCAGTCAAATGCTCTACCACTGAACTATATCCCCAGCTTCTCAGTAAAATCAGAATGACAAAATATCAGTACATATTGAAAGAGTGTGAGGATCATACTAAGTTGTGCCAGAAAGTACAACCATGAAACTGTGGAACAGGAGAAGTAGTCCTTAACATTATTTATTAAAGGAAAACTGGATCATTTAAATAACAGATGTATTTGTTTCATTGTTATTTTATTTGAATAGGCAGTGGTACATAGGACCAATGCCTCTACATACAATGATTGTTTTGAAACATTCTTAAAGGGGTAGAGGTTTTTACGGGACACCTTATCATTTGAGGATTTGTTACCACAATCACGGAGATGGTGATGAAGTATGATTGTTTTGGCCAAATAATGGTGGAAAAACATTTCTACGTACCACTACAATTCAGTATTTGGAAGGTACACCCAAACACCCCTTTCGAATACCTTCCATTTAATACATCAGAAAAAGCCATTTTGCATTTGCAAATGGCCTGATTCTTCAGACCAGCCTTCTTGCAACTGCAATGGTAGTTCGTACATCTTGCACGTAGGCAGAGCTTTTAAGGAGAAATTAAATAGTTCCGACGTTGCACAAAAATGAAGTGCTTCAAACAAACACATACTTTGCATGCACAGAGAAGAGGTGAAATAGATGTAAGACTGAAGACAGAGGTGAAATAAGAAATAGATTGACTGCTTCGCCGCCAAGTTTTATACGCCATTTCTTCAGTGCAATACAAGAAAGCACCAAACAGTATAACAAAGTTGTCAATTGGTTTCATAGTCCATTCCCTTTGTTTAGTGATGTGAAAAGAAGAGCCGAATTCCAAAATTTATCAATGATGTTTCAGAAATTTCCCAAAGGGAATACCAAGCCGAGTGTTAAAAACTGCATTTACTCACAGGCTTTGAGCAGGAAACACTGAAATGCTATTAAAGTGCAATATCCAAGGGAACACTGACTCTGTCAAAGATGATCCAAATGGAATTGATGAAAAGTCCCAATTACAAACAACAGAATCAAAATAGGGTGAGGGGACACCCGGATTTGAACCAGGGACCTCTTGATCTGCAGTCAAATGCTCTACCACTGAGCTATATCCCCAGCTTATCAGTAAAATCAGAATGACTAAATATCAGTACATCATGAAAGAGTGTGAGGATCATACTAAGTTGTGCCAGAAAGTACAACCTTGAAACTGTGGAACAGGAGAAGTAGTCCTTAATATTATTTATTAAAGGAAAACTGGATCAGTTAAAAAACAGATTTATTTGTTTCATTGTTATTTTATTTGAATAGGCAGTGGTACATAGGACCAATGCCTCTACATACAATGATTGTTTTGAAACATTCTTAAAGGGGAAGAGGTTTTTACGGGACACCTTATTATTTGAGGATTGGTTACCACAATCACAGAGATGGTGATGAAGTATGATTGTTTTGGCCAAAATATGGTGGAAAAACATTTCTACGTACCACTACAATTCGGTATTTGGAAGGTACACCAAAACACCCCTTTCGAATACCTTCCATTTAATACATCAGAAAAAGCCATTTTGCGTTTGCAAATGGCCTGATTCTTCAGACCAGCCTTCTTGCAACTGCAATGATAGTTCGTACATCTTGCACGTAGGCAGAGCTTTTAAGGAGAAATTAAATAGTTCCTACGTTGCACAAAAATGAAGTGCTTCAAACAAACACATACTTTGCATGCACAGAGAAGAGGTGGAATATATGTAAGACTGAAGACACAGGTGAAATGAGAAATAGATTGACTGCTTCGCTGCCAAGTTTTATACGCCATTTCTTCAGTGCAATACAAGAAAGCACCAAACAGTATAACAAAGTTGTCAATTGGTTTCATAGTCCATTCCCTTTGTTTAGTGCTGTGAAAGGAAGAGCCGAATTCCTAAATTGATCAATGAGGTTTCAGAAATTTCCCAAAGGGTTTACCATGCTGAGTGTTAAAAACTGCATTTACTCACAGGTTTTGAGCAGGAAACACTGAAATGCTATTAAAGTGCAATATCCAAGGGAACACTGACTCTGTCAAAGATGATCCAAATGGAATTGATGAAAAGTCCCAATTACAAACAACAGAATCAAAATAGGGTGAGGGGACACCCGGATTTGAACCAGGGACCTCTTGATCTGCAGTCAAATGCTCTACCACTGAGCTATATCCCCAGCTTTTCAGTAAAATCAGAATGACAAAATATCAGTACATCATGAAAGAGTGTGAGGATCATACTAAGTTGTGCCAGAAAGTACAACCTTGAAACTGTGGAACAGGAGAAGTAGTCCTTAATATTATTTAATAAAGGAAAACTGGATCATTTAAAAAACAGATATTTGTTTCATTGTTATTTTATTTGAATAGGCAGTCGTACATTGGACGAATGCCTCTACATACAATGATTGTTTTGAAACATTCTAAAAGGGGAAGAGGTTTTTATGGGACAACTTATCATTTGAGGATTGGTTACCACAATCACTGAGATGGTGATGAAGTATGATTGATTTGGGCCAAATTATGGTGGAAAAACATTTGCACGTACCACTACAATTCGGTATTTGGAAGGTACACACAAACACCCCTTTCGAATACCTTCCATTTAATACATCAGAAAAAGCCACTTTGCGTTTGCAAATAGCCTGATTCTTCAGACCAGCCTTCTTGCAACTGCAAAGATAGTTCGTACATCTTGCACGTAGGCAGAGCTTTTAAGGAGAAATTAAATAGTTCCTAGGTTGCACAAAAAGTGAAGTGCTTCAAACAAACACATACTTTGCATGCACAGAGAAGAGGTGGAATATATGTAAGACTGAAGACAAAGGTGAAATGAGAAATAGATTGACTGCTTCGCTGCCAAGTTTTATACGTCATTTCTTCAGTGCAATACAAGAAAGCACCAAACAGTATAACAAAGTTGTCAATTGGTTTCATAGTCCATTCCCTTTGTTTAGTGCTGTGAAAGGAAGAGCCGAATTCCAAAATTGATCAATGTTTCAGAAATTTCCCAAAGGGAATACCAAGCCGAGTGTTAAAAACTGCCTTTACTCACAGGCTTTGAGCAGGAAACACTGAAATGCTATTAATATCCAAGGGAACACTGACTCTGTCAAAGATGATCCAAATGGAATTGATGAAACGTCCCAATTACAAACAACAGAATCAAAATAGGGTGAGGGGACACCCGGATTAGAACCAGGGACCTCTCGATCTGCAGTCAAATGCTCTACCACTGAGCTATATCCCCAGCTTTTCAGTAAAATCAGAATGACAAAATATCAGTACATCATGAAAGAGTGTGAGGATCATACTAAGTTGTGCCAGAAAGTACAACCTTGAAACTGTGGAACAGGAGAAGTAGTCCTTAATATTATTTATTAAAGGAAAACTGGATCATTTAAAAACAGATTTATTTGTTTCATTGTTATTTTATTTGAATAGGCAGTGGTACATAGGACCAATGCCTCTACATACAATGATTGTTTTGAAACATTCTTAAAGGGGAAGAGGTTTTTACGGGACACCTTATCATTTGAGGATTGGTTACCACAATCACGGAGATGGTGATGAAGTATGATTGTTTTGGCCAAATTATGGTGGAAAAACATTTCTACGTACCACTACAATTCAGTATTTGGAAGGTACACCCAAACACCCCTTTCGAATACCTTCCATTTAATACATCAGAAAAAGCCATTTTGCGTTTGCAAATGGCCTGATTCTTCAGACCAGCCTTCTTGCAACTGCAATGATAGTTCGTACATCTTGCACGTAGGCAGAGCTTTTAAGGAGAAATTAAATAGTTCCTACGTTGCACAAAAATGAAGTGCTTCAAACAAACACATACTTTGCATGCACAGAGAAGAGGTGGAATATATGTAAGACTGAAGACACAGGTGAAATGAGAAATAGATTGACTGCTCCGCTGCCAAGTTTTATACGCCATTTCTTCAGTGCAATACAAGAAAGCACCAAACAGTATAACAACGTTGTCAATTGGTTTCATAGTCCATTCCCTTTGTTTAGTGCTGTGAAAGGAAGAGCCGAATTCCAAAATTGATCAATGATGTTTCAGAAATTTCCCAAAGGGAATACCAAGCCGAGTGTTAAAAACTGCATTTACTCACAGGTTTTGAGCAGGAAACACTGAAATGCTATTAAAGTGCAATATCCAAGGGAACACTGACTCTGTCAAAGATAATCCAAATGGAATTGATGAAAAGTTCAAATTACAAACAACAGAATCAAAATAGGGTAAGGGGACAACCGGATTTGAACCAGGGACCTCTTGATCTGCAGTCAAATGCTCTACCACTGAGCTATATCCCCAGCTTTGCAGTAAAATCAGAATGACAAAATATCAGTACATATTGAAAGAGTGTGAGGATCATACTAAGTTGTGCCAGAAAGTACAACCTTGAAACTGTGGAACAGGAGAAGTAGTCCTTAACATTATTTATTAAAGGAAAACTGGATCATTTAAATAACAGATTTATTTGTTTCATTGTTATTTTATTTGAATAGGCAGTGGTACATAGGACCAATGCCTCTACATACAATGATTGTTTTGAAACATTCTTAAAGGGGTAGAGGTTTTTACGGGACACCTTATCATTTGAGGATTTGTTACCACAATCACGGAGATGGTGATGAAGTATGATTGTTTTGGCCAAATTATGGTGGAAAAACATTTCTACGTACCACTACAATTCAGTATTTGGAAGGTACACCCAAACACCCCTTTCGAATACCTTCCATTTAATACATCAGAAAAAGCCATTTTGCATTTGCAAATGGCCTGATTCTTCAGACCAGCCTTCTTGCAACTGCAATGGTAGTTCGTACATCTTGCACGTAGGCAGAGCTTTTAAGGAGGAATTAAATAGTTCCGACTTTGCACAAAAATGAAGTGCTTCAAACAAACACATACTTTGCATGCACAGAGAAGAGGTGAAATAGATGTAAGACTGAAGACAGAGGTGAAATAAGAAATAGATTGACTGCTTCGCCGCCAAGTTTTATACGCCATTTCTTCAGTGCAATACAAGAAAGCACCAAACAGTATAACAAAGTTGTCAATTGGTTTCATAGTCCATTCCCTTTGTTTAGTGCTGTGAAAGGAAGAGCCGAATTCCAAAATTGATCAATGATGTTTCAGAAATTTCCCAAAGGGAATACCAAGCCGAGTGTTAAAAACTGCATTTACTCACAGGCCTTGAGCAGGAAACACTGAAATGCTATTAAAGTGCAATATCCAAGGGAACACTGACTCTGTCAAAGATGATCCAAATGGAATTGATGAAAACTCCCAATTACAAACAACAGAATCAAAATAGGGTGAGGGGACACCCAGATTTGAACCAGGGACCGCTTGATCTGCAGTCAAATGCTCTACCACTGAGCTATATCCCCAGCTTATCAGTAAAATCAGAATGACTAAATATCAGGACATCATGAAAGAGTGTGAGGATCATACTAAGTTATGCCAAAAAGTACAACCTTGAAACTGTGGAACAGGAGAAGTAGTCCTTAATATTATTTATTAAAGGAAAACTGGATCAGTTAAAAAACAGATTTATTTGTTTCATTGTTATTTTATTTGAATAGGCAGTGGTACATAGGACCAATGCCTATACATACAATGATTGTTTTGAAACATTCTTAAAGGGGAAGAGGTTTTTACGGGACACCTTATCATTTGAGGATTGGTTACCACAATCACGGAGATGGTGATGAAGTATGATTGTTTTGGCCAAATTATGGTGGAAAAACATTTCTACGTACCACTACAATTCGGTATTTGGAAGGTACACCCAAACACCCCTTTCGAATACCTTCCATTTAATACATCAGAAAAAGTCATTTTGCGTTTGCAAATGGCCTGATTCTTCAGACCAGCCTTCTTGCAACTGCAATGATAGTTCGTACATCTTGCACGTAGGCAGAGCTTTTAAGGAGAAATTAAATAGTTCCTACGTTGCACAAAAATGAAGTGCTTCAAACAAACACATACTTTGAATGAACAGAGAAGAGGTGGAATATATGTGAGACTGAAGACACAGGTGAAATGAGAAATAGATTGACTGCTTCGCTGCCAAGTTTTATACACCATTTCTTCAGTGCAATACAAGAAAGCACCAAACAGTATAACAAAGTTGTCAATTGGTTTCATAGTCCATTCCCTTTGTTTAGTGCTGTGAAAGGAAGAGCCGAATTCCAAAATTGATCAATGATGTTTCAGAAATTTCCCAAAGGGTATACCAAGCCGAGTGTTAAAAACCGCATTTACTCACAGGTTTTGAGCAGGAAACACTGAAATGCTATTAAAGTGCAATATCCAAGGGAACACTGACTCTGTCAAAGATGATCCAAATGGAATTGATGAAACGTCCCAATTACAAACAACAGAATCAAAATAGGGTGAAGGGACACCCGGATTAGAACCAGGGACCTCTCGAACTGCAGTCAAATGCTCTATCACTGAGCTATATCCCCAGCTTTTCAGTAAAATCAGAATGACAAAATATCAGTACATCATGAAAGAGTGTGAGGATCATACTAAGTTGTGCCAGAAAGTACAACCTTGAAACTGTGGAACAGGAGAAGTAGTCCTTAATATTATTTATTAAAGGAAAACTGGATCAGTTAAAAACAGATTTATTTGTTTCATTGTTATTTTATTTGAATAGGCAGTGGTACATAGGACCAATGCCTCTACATACAATGATTGTTTTGAAACATTCTTAAAGGGGAAGAGGTTTTTACGGGACACCTTATCATTTGAGGATTGGTTACCACAATCACGGAGATGGTGATGAAGTATGATTGTTTTGGCCAAATTATGGTGGAAAAACATTTCTACGTACCACTACAATTCGGTATTTGGAAGGTACACCCAAACACCCCTTTCGAATACCTTCCATTTAATACATCAGAAAAAGCCATTTTGCGTTTGCAAATGGCCTGATTCTTCAGACCAGCCTTCTTGCAACTGCAATGATAGTTCGTACATCTTGCACGTAGGCAGAGCTTTTAAGGAGAAATTAAATAGTTCCTATGTTGCACCAAAATGAAGTGCTTCAAACAAACACATACTTTGCATGCACAGAGAAGAGGTGGAATATATGTAAGACTGAAGACACAGGTGAAATGAGAAATAGATTGACTGCTTCGCTGCCAAGTTTTATACGCCATTTCTTCAGTGTAATACAAGAAAGCACCAAACAGTATAACAAAGTTGTCAATTGGTTTCATAGTCCATTCCCTTTGTTTAGTGCTGTGAAAGGAAGAGCCAAATTCCAAAATTGATCAATGATGTTTCAGAAATTTCCCAAAGGGAATACCAAGCCGAGTGTTAAAAACTGCATTTACTCATAGGCTTTGAGCAGGAAACACTGAAATGCTATTAAAGTGCAATATCCAAGGGAACACTGACTCAGTCAAAGATGATCCAAATGGAATTGATGAAAAGTCCCAATTACAAACAACAGAATCAAAATAGGGTGAGGGGACAACCGGATTTGAACCAGGGACCTCTTGATCTGCAGTCAAATGCTCTACTACTGAGCTATATCCCCAGCTTTTCAGTAAAATAAGAATGACAAAATATCAGTACATCATGAAAGAGTGTGAGGATCATACTAAGTTGTGCCAGAAAGTACAACCTTGAAACTGTGGAACAGGAGAAGTAGTCCTTAATATTATTTATTAAAGGAAAACTGGATCAGTTAAAAAACAGATTTATTTGTTTCATTGTTATTTTATTTGAATAGGCAGTGGTACATAGGACCAATGCCTCTACATACAATGATTGTTTTGAAACATTTTTAAAGGGGAAGAGGTTTTTACGGGACACCTTATTATTTGAGGATTGGTTACCACAATCACAGAGATGGTGATGAAGTATGATTGTTTTGGCCAAAATATGGTGGAAAAACATTTCTACGTACCACTACAATTCGGTATTTGGAAGGTACACCAAAACACCCCTTTCGAATACCTTCCATTTAATACATCAGAAAAAGCCATTTTGCGTTTGCAAATGGCCTGATTCTTCAGACCAGCCTTCTTGCAACTGCAATGATAGTTCGTACATCTTGCACGTAGGCAGAGCTTTTAAGGAGAAATTAAATAGTTCCTACGTTGCACAAAAATGAAGTGCTTCAAACAAACACATACTTTGCATGCACAGAGAAGAGGTGGAATATATGTAAGACTGAAGACACAGGTGAAATGAGAAATAGATTGACTGCTTCGCTGCCAAGTTTTATACGCCATTTCTTCAGTGCAATACAAGAAAGCACCAAACAGTATAACAAAGTTGTCAATTGGTTTCATAGTCCATTCCCTTTGTTTAGTGCTGTGAAAGGAAGAGCCGAATTCCAAAATTGATCAATGATGTTTCAGAAATTTCCCAAAGGGAATACCAACCCGAGTGTTAAAACTGCATTTACTCACAGGTTTTGAGCAGGAAACACTGAAATGCTATTAAAGTGCAATATCCAAGGGAACACTGACTCTGTCAAAGATGATCCAAATGGAATTTATGAAAAGTACCAATTACAAACAACAGAATCAAAATAGGGCGAGGGGACACCCGGATTTGAACCAGGGACCTCTTGATCTGCAGTCAAATGCTCTACCACTGAGCTATATCCCCAGCTTTTCAGTAAAATCAGAATGACAAAATATCAGTACATCATGAAAGAGTGTGAGGATCATACTAAGTTGTGCCAGAAAGTACAACCTTGAAACTGTGGAACAGGAGAAGTAGTCCTTAATATTATTTATTAAAGGAAAACTGGATCATTTAAAAACAGATTTATTTGTTTCATTGTTATTTTATTTGAATAGGCAGTGGTACATAGGACCAATGCCTCTACATACAATGATTGTTTTGAAACATTCTTAAAGGGGAAGAGGTTTTTACGGGACACCTTATCATTTGAGGATTGGTTACCACAATCACGGAGATGGTGATGAAGTATGATTGTTTTGGCCAAATTATGGTGGAAAAACATTTCTACGTACCACTACAATTCGGTATTTGGAAGGTACACCCAAACACCCCTTTCGAATACCTTCCATTTAACACATCAGAAAAAGCCATTTTGCGTTTGCAAATGGCCTGATTCTTCAGATCAGCCTTCTTGCAACTGCAATGATAGTTCGTACATCTTGCAAGTAGGCAGAGCTTTTCAGGAGAAATTAAATAGTTCCTACTTTGCACAAAAATGAAGTGCTTCAAACAAACACATACTTTGCATGCACAGAGAAGAGGTGGAATATATGTAAGACTGAAGACACAGGTGAAATGAGAAATAGATTGACTGCTTCGCTGCCAAGTTTTATACGCCATTTCTTCAGTGTAATACAAGAAAGCACCAAACAGTATAACAAAGTTGTCAATTGGTTTCATAGTCCATTCCCTTTGTTTAGTGCTGTGAAAGGAAGAGCCGAATTCCAAAATTGATCAATGATGTTTCAGAAATTTCCCAAAGGGAATACCAAGCCGAGTGTTAAAAACTGCATTTACTCACAGGCTTTGAGCAGGAAACACTGAAATGCTATTAAAGTGCAATATCCAAGGGAACACTGACTCAGTCAAAGATGATCCAAATGGAATTGATGAAAAGTCCCAATTACAAACAACAGAATCAAAATAGGGTGAGGGGACACCCGGATTTGAACCAGGGACCTCTTGATCTGCAGTCAAATGCTCTACCACTGAGCTACATCCCCAGCTTTACAGTAAAATCAGAATGACAAAATATCAGTACATCATGAAAGAGTGAGTGGATCATACTAAGTTGTTCCGGAAAGTACAACCTTGAAACTGTGGAACAGGAGAAATAGTCCTTAATATTATTTATTAAAGGAAAACTGGATCATTTAAAAAACAGATTTATTTGTTTCATTGTTATTTTAGTTGAATAGGCAGTGGTACATAGGACTAATGCCTCTACATACAATGATTGTTTTGAAACATTCTTAAAGGGGAAGAGGTTTTTACGGGACACCTTATCATTTGAGGATTGGTTACCACAATCACTGAGATGGTGATGAAGTATGATTGTTTTGGCCAAATTATGGTGGAAAAACATTTCTACTTACCACTACAATTCGGTATTTGGAAGGTACACCCAAACACCCCTTTCGAATACCTTCCATTTAATACATCAGAAAAAGTCATTTTGCGTTTGCAAATGGCCTGATTCTTCAGACCAGCCTTCTTGCAACGGCAATGATAGTTCGTACATCTTGCACGTAGGCAGAGCTTTTAAGGAGAAATTAAATAGTTCCTACGTTGCACAAAAATGAAGTGCTTCAAACAAACACATACTTTGCATGCACAGAGAAGAGGTGGAATATATGTAAGACTGAAGACACAGGTGAAATGAGAAATAGATTGACTGCTTCGCTGCAAAGTTTTATACGCCATTTCTTCAGTGCAATACAAGAAAGCACCAAACAGTATAACAAAGTTGTCAATTGGTTTCATAGTCCATTCCCTTTGTTTAGTGCTGTGAAAGGAATAGCCGAATTCCAAAATTGATCAATGATGTTTCAGAAATTTCCCAAAGGGAATACCAAGCCGAGTGTTAAAAACTGCATTTACTCAACGGTTTTGAGCAGGAAACACTGAAATGCTATTAAAGTGCAATATCCAAGGGAACACTGACTCTGTCAAAGATGATCCAAATGGAATTGATGAAAAGTCCCAATTACAAACAACAGAATCAAAATAGGGTGAGGGGACACCCGGATTTGAACTAGGGACCTCTTGATCTGCAGTCAAATGCTCTACCACTGAGCTATATCCCCAGCTTTTCAGTAAAATCGGAATGACAAAATATCAGTACATCATGAAAGAGTGTGAGGATCATACTAAGTTGTGCCAGAAAGTACAACCTTGAAACTGTGGAACAGGAGAAGTAGTCCTTAATATTATTTAATAAAGGAAAACTGAATCTTTTAAAAAACAGATATTTGTTTCATTGTTATTTTATTTGAATAGGCAGTCGTACATTGGACCAATGCCTCTACATACAATGATTGTTTTGAAACATTCTTAAAGGGGAAGAGGTTTTTACGGGACAACTTATCATTTGAGGATTGGTTACCACAATCACTGAGATGGTGATGAAGTATGATTGATTTGGGCCAAATTATGGTGGAAAAACATTTGTACGTACCACTACAATTCGGTATTTGGAAGGTACACACAAACACTCCTTTCGAATACCTTCCATTTAATACATCAGAAAAAGCCATTTTGCGTTTGCAAATGGCCTGATTCTTCAGACCAGCCTTCTTGCAACTGCAATGATAGTTCGTACATCTTGCACGTAGGCAGAGCTTTTAAGGAGAAATTAAATAGTTCCTACGTTGCACAAAAATGAAGTGCTTCAAACAAACACATACTTTGCATGCACAGAGAAGAGGTGGAATATATGTAAGACTGAAGACACAGGTGAAATGAGAAATAGATTGACTGCTCCGCTGCCAAGTTTTATACGCCATTTCTTCAGTGCAATACAAGAAAGCACCAAACAGTATAAAAACGTTGTCAATTGGTTTCATAGTCCATTCCCTTTGTTTAGTGCTGTGAAAGGAAGAGCCGAATTCCAAAATTGATCAATGATGTTTCAGAAATTTCCCAAAGGGCATACCAAGCCGAGTGTTAAAAACTGCATTTACTCACAGGTTTTGAGCAGGAAACACTGAAATGCTATTAAAGTGCAATATGCAAGGGAACACTGACTCTGTCAAAGATAATCCAAATGGAATTGATGAAAAGTCCAAATTACAAACAACAGAATCAAAATAGGGTAAGGGGACAACCGGATTTGAACCAGGGACCTCTTGATCTGCAGTCAAATGCTCTACCACTGAGCTATATCCCCAGCTTTTCAGTAAAATCAGAATGGCAAAATATCAGTGCATATTGAAAGAGTGTGAGGCTCATACTAAGTTGTGCCAGAAAGTACAACCTTGAAACTGTGGAACAGGAGAAGTAGTCCTTAACATTATTTATTAAAGGAAAACTGGATCATTTAAAAAACAGATTTATTTGTTTCATTGTTATTTTATTTGAATAGGCAGTGGTACATAGGACCAATGCCTCTACATACAATGATTGTTTTGAAACATTCTTAAAGGGGTAGAGGTTTTTACGGGACACCTTATCATTTGAGGATTTGTTACCACAATCACGGAGATGGTGATGAAGTATGATTCTTTTGGCCAAATTATGGTGGAAAAACATTTCTCCGTACCACTACAATTCGGTATTTGGAAGGTACACCCAAACACCCCTTTCGAATACCTTCCATTTAATACATCAGAAAAAGCCATTTTGCATTTGCAAATGGCCTGATTCTTCAGACCAGCCTTCTTGCAACTGCAATGGTAGTTCGTACATCTTGCACGTAGGCAGAGCTTCTAAGGAGAAATTAAATAGTTCCGACGTTGCACAAAAATGAAGTGCTTCAAACAAACACATACTTTGCATGCACAGAGAAGAGGTGAAATATATGTAAGACTGAAGACAGAGGTGAAATAAGAAATAGATTGACTGCTTCGCCGCCAAGTTTTATACGCCATTTCTTCAGTGCAATACAAGAAAGCACCAAACAGTATAACAAAGTTGTCAATTGGTTTCATAGTCCATTCCCTTTGTTTAGTGCTGTGAAAGGAAGAGCCGAATTCCAAAATTTATCAATGATGTTCCAGAAATTTCCCAAAGGGAATACCAAGCCGAGTGTTAAAAACTGCATTTACTCACAGGTTTTGAGAAGCAAACACTGTAATGCCATTAAAATGCAATATCCAAGGGAACACTGACTCTGTCAAAGATGATCCAAATGGAATTGATGGAAAGTCCCAATTACAAACAACAGAATCAAAATAGGGTGAGGGGACACCAGGATTTGAACCAGGTACCTCTTGATCTGCAGTCAAATGCTCTACCACTGAGCTATATCCCCAGCTTTACAGTAAAATTAGAATGACAAAATATCAGTACATCATGAAAGAGTGTGAGGATCATACTAAGTTATGCCAGAAAGTACAACCTTGAAACTGTGGAACAGGAAAAGTAGTCCTTAATATTATTTATTAAAGGAAAACTGGATCAGTTAAAAAACAGATGTATTTGTTTCATTGTTATTTTATTTGAATAGGCAGTGGTACATAGGACCAATGCCTCTACATACAATGATTGTTTTGAAACATTCTTAAAGGGGAAGAGGTTTTTACGGGACACCTTATCATTTGAGGATTTGTTACCACAATCACGGAGATGGTGATGAAGTATGATTGTTTTGGCCAAATAATGGTGGAAAAACATTTCTACGTACCACTACAATTCAGTATTTGGAAGGTACACCCAAACACCCCTTTCGAATACCTTCCATTTAATACATCAGAAAAAGCCATTTTGCATTTGCAAATGGCCTGATTCTTCAGACCAGCCTTCTTGCAACTGCAATGGTAGTTCGTACATCTTGCACGTAGGCAGAGCTTTTAAGGAGAAATTAAATAGTTCCGACGTTGCACAAAAATGAAGTGCTTCAAACAAACACATACTTTGCATGCACAGAGAAGAGGTGAAATAGATGTAAGACTGAAGACAGAGGTGAAATAAGAAATAGATTGACTGCTTCGCCGCCAAGTTTTATACGCCATTTCTTCAGTGCAATACAAGAAAGCACCAAACAGTATAACAAAGTTGTCAATTGGTTTCATAGTCCATTCCCTTTGTTTAGTGATGTGAAAAGAAGAGCCGAATTCCAAAATTTATCAATGATGTTTCAGAAATTTCCCAAAGGGAATACCAAGCCGAGTGTTAAAAACTGCATTTACTCACAGGTTTTGAGAAGCAAACACTGTAATGCCATTAAAATGCAATATCCAAGGGAACACTGACTCTGTCAAAGATGATCCAAATGGAATTGATGGAAAGTCCAAATTACAAACAACAGAATCAAAATAGGGTGAGGGGACTCCAGGATTTGAACCAGGTACCTCTTGATCTGCAGTCAAATGCTCTACCACTGAGCTATATCCCCAGCTTTACAGTAAAATTAGAATGACAAAATATCAGTACATCATGAAAGAGTGAGAGGATCATACTGAGTTGTTCCGGAAAGTACAACCTTGAAACTGTGGAACAGGAGAAGTAGTCGTTAATATTATTTATTAAAGGAAAACTGGATCATTTAAAAAACAGATATTTGTTTCATTGTTATTTTATTTGAATAGGCAGTGGAACATAGGACCAATGCCTCTACATACAATGATTGTTTTGAAACATTCTTAAAGGGGAAAAGGTTTTTACGGGACACCTTATCATTTGAGGATTGGTTACCACAATCACTGAGATGGTGATGAAGTATGATTGTTTTGGCCAAATTATGGTGGAAAAACATTTCTACGTACCACTACAATTCGGTATTTGGAAGGTACACCCAAACGTCCCTTTCGAATACCTTGCATTTAATACATCAGAAAAAAGCCATTTTGCGTTTGCAAATGGCCTGATTCTTCAGACCAGCCTTCTTGCAACTGCAATGATAGTTCGTGCATCTTGCACGTAGGCAGAGCTTTAAAGGAGAAATTAAATAGTTCCTATGTTGCACAAAAATGAAGTGCTTCAAACAAACACATACTTTGCATGCACAGAGAAGAGGTGGAATATATGTAAGACTGAAGACACAGGTGAAATGAGAAATAGATTGACTGCTTCGCTGCCAAGTTTTATACGCCATTTCTTCAGTGCAATACAAGAAAGCACCAAACAGTATAACAAAGTTGTCAATTGGTTTCATAGTCCATTCCCTTTGTTTAGTGCTGTGAAAGGAAGAGCCGAATTCCAAAATTGATCAATGATGTTTCAGAAATTTCCCAAAGGGAATACCAAGCCGAGTGTTAAAAACTGCATTTACTCACAGGCTTTGAGCAGGAAACACTGAAATGCTATTAAAGTGCAATATCCAAGGGAACACTGACTCTGTCAAAGATGATCCAAATGGAATTGATGAAAAGTCCCAATTACAAACAACAGAATCAAAATAGGGTGAGGGGACACCCGGATTTGAACCAGGGACCTCTTGATCTGCAGTCAAATGCTCTACCACTGAGCTATATCCCCAGCTTATCAGTAAAATCAGAATGACTAAATATCAGTACATCATGAAAGAGTGTGAGGATCATACTAAGTTGTGCCAGAAAGTACAACCTTGAAACTGTGGAACAGGAGAAGTAGTCCTTAATATTATTTATTAAAGGAAAACTGGATCAGTTAAAAAACAGATTTCTTTGTTTCATTGTTATTTTATTTGAATAGGCAGTGGTACATAGGACCAATGCCTCTACATACAATGATTGTTTTGAAACATTCTTAAAGGGGAAGAGGTTTTTACGGGACACCTTATCATTTGAGGATTGGTTACCACAATCACGGAGATGGTGATGAAGTATGATTGTTTTGGCCAAATTATGGTGGAAAAACATTTCTACGTGCCACTACAATTCGGTATTTGGAAGGTACACCCAAACACCCCTTTCGAATACCTTCCATTTAATACATCAGAAAAAGTCATTTTGCGTTTGCAAATGGCCTGATTCTTCAGACCAGCCTTCTTGCAACGGCAATGATAGTTCGTACATCTTGCACGTAGGCAGAGCTTTTAAGGAGAAATTAAATAGTTCCTACGTTGCACAAAAATGAAGTGCTTCAAACAAACACATACTTTGCATGCACAGAGAAGAGGTGGAATATATGTAAGACTGAAGACACAGGTGAAATGAGAAATAGATTGACTGCTTCGCTGCAAAGTTTTATACGCCATTTCTTCAGTGCAATACAAGAAAGCACCAAACAGTATAACAACGTTGTCAATTGGTTTCATAGTCCATTCCCTTTGTTTAGTGCTGTGAAAGGAATAGCCGAATTCCAAAATTGATCAATGATGTTTCAGAAATTTCCCAAAGGGAATACCAAGCCGAGTGTTAAAAACTGCATTTACTCAACGGTTTTGAGCAGGAAACACTGAAATGCTATTAAAGTGCAATATCCAAGGGAACACTGACTCTGTCAAAGATGATCCAAATGGAATTGATGAAAAGTCCCAATTACTAACAACAGAATCAAAATAGGGTGAGGGGACACCCGGATTTTAACTAGGGACCTCTTGATCTGCAGTCAAATGCTCTACCACTGAGCTATATCCCCAGCTTTACAGTAAAATCAGAATGACAAAATATCAGTACATCATGAAAGAGTGAGTGGATCATACTAAGTTGTTCCGGAAAGTAGTACCTTGAAACTGTGGAACAGGAGAAGTAGTCCTTAATATTATTTATTAAAGGAAAACTGGATCATTTAAAAAACAGATATTTGTTTCATTGTTATTTTATTTGAATAGGCAGTGGAACATAGGACCAATGCCTCTACATACAATGATTGTTTTGAAACATTCTTAAAGGGGAAAATGTTTTTACGGGACACCTTATCATTTGATGATTGGTTACCACAATCACTGAGATGGTGATGAAGTATGATTGTTTTGGGCCAAATTATGGTGGAAAAACATTTCTATGTACCACTACAATTCGGTATTTGGAAGGTACACCCAAACACCCCTTTCGAATACCTTCCATTTAATACATCAGAAAAAGCCATTTTGCGTTTGCAAATGGCCTGATTCTTCAGACCAGCCTTCTTGCAACTGCAATGATAGTTCGTACATCTTGCAAGTAGGCAGAGCTTTTAAGGAGAAATTAAATAGTTCCTACGTTGCACAAAAATGAAGTCCTTCAAACAAACACATACTTTGCATGCACAGAGAAGAGGTGAAATATATGTAAGACTGAAGACAGAGGTGAAATGAGAAATAGATTGACTGCTTCGCTGCCAAGTTTTATACGCCATTTCTTCAGTGCAATACAAGAAAGCACCAAACAGTATAACAAAGTTGTCAATTGGTTTCATAGTCCATTCCCTTTGTTTAGTGCTGTGAAAGGAAGAGGCGAATTCCAAAATTGATCAATGATGTTACAGAAATTTCCCAAAGGGAATACCAAGCCGAGTGTTAAAAACTGCATTTACTCATAGGTTTTGAGCAGGAAACACTGAAATGCTATTAAAGTGCAATATCCAAGGGAACACTGACTCTGTCAAAGATGATCCAAATGGAATTGATGAAAAGTCCCAATTACAAACAACAGAATCAAAATAGAGTGAGGTGACACACGGATTTGAACCAGGGACCTCTTGATCTGCAGTCAAATGCTCTACCACTGAGCTATAACCCCCGGCTTTATAGTAAAATCAGAATGACAAAATATCAGTACATCATGAAAGAGTGAGTGGATCATACTAAGTTGTTCCGGAAAGTACAACCTTGAAACTGTGGAACAGGAGAAATAGTCCTTAATATTATTTATTAAAGGAAAACTGGATCATTTAAAAAACAGATATTTGTTTCATTGTTATTTTATTTGAATAGGCAGTGGTACATAGGACCAATGCCTCTACATACAATGATTGTTTTGAAACATTCTTAAAGGGGAAGAGGTTTTTACGGGACACCTTATCATTTGAGGATTGGTTACCACAATCAGTGAGATGGTGATGAAGTATGATTGTTTTGGGCCAAATTATGGTGAATGAATGAATGAATGATGGGAATCTTATATCGCGCAACTTAGCCCAAGGGCATCAAGGCGCCTATTGTATTTTGTAATTTGTACTAATGTATTAAATTTCAAATAAAGATAGTTTTAAGCAGTTAAAAAGGTTTGATTTTGAGGGATAATACTATATCTGTAGTAAAATGGAAAGTGTAGAGGGAAGTTGAGAGGAGAGAATGAAGAGCTACATGGATAAAAAGTTTGGGGGGATGTCAGCATCTCTTGAAAAAAAAAAAAAAAACAGTTTAGAAAAATCTATGCAAAGGAGACAAAGGTCTGGCGAAGAGGAGAACTTCTGGACCACTGAGGAAAGGAATGTGGTTGCAGGAGGATCTAGCCAGGGGAAGAAAAGAACTCAGAAAAGAAAGTATATTGACACAGTAAAGAAAGGAAAAGAACGTAAGGTTCTGAAGGAGTCCGCAACAAAGGCGAAAGAGAGCTCAATAAAGGCGCTTTAAGTTAAGCACACAGCGGTGGCCTGTGATTCAAGTTTATCTAGTGGTGATGTTGAACTTACTTGTAGCTCAAGTATAGTTGAGTCAGATGTGGAGGAGGTTCCACTTAAGAGGAGAAAGGTGAGAGAGAGGGAGATTAAGATTGAGGAAAATGACACTGTTGATCCGCAAGGGGAAGAAATGTTCAACCCTCTTATGATACAACATCCACTTTCTCCGCAATGGTCTCCGGTGGAGCACGTAGCAACATACGTTAGGTATTGGATTAGAAGGGAAATACCGAAGGATGTGAGGACTAGGATGAGGAGCGAATGTCCTAGACCAAGTCTGAAAAGCAAGGTTGCATATACACCTGAGCTGGACCAGAAATGATGGCATTTATAAACAAGTCTGGGAAAGACCCTAGAAGAGGTCTTGAAAAAGGAATGAAGGGGTGTCAGGATAGACTTCTGGACGTTTAGGGGCCACTGACAAACATTTTTGACATGTGCGAAGAGGCGCATTCAAACAATACAGGAATTGACGTATCTGAAATGCGTCAATGGGTCCAAAGGGCTATATGCCTTCTAGGTAATTCAAACACTGCGCTATGCATAGAAAGAAGGAAAAGTATTCTTTTTAAAATAGATTTGAAGTTGGCAGATCTTGCACGTAAGGAGCCAGGGGAACAGTGATAGATTACTTTTTGGTGGAAAAACATTTCTATGTACCACTACAATTCAGTATTTGGAAGGTACACCCAAACACCCCTTTCGAATACCTTCCATTTAATACATCAGAAAAAGCCATTTTGAGTTTGCAAATGGCCTGATTCTTCAGACCAGCCTTCTTGCAACTGCAATGATAGTTCGTACATCTTGCACGTAGGCAGAGCTTTTAAGGAGAAATTAAATAGTTCCTACGTTGCACAAAAATGAAGTGCTTCAAACAAACACATACTTTGCATGCACAGAGAAGAGGTGGAATATATGTAAGACTGAAGACACAGGTGAAATGAGAAATAGATTGACTGCTCCGCTGCCAAGTTTTATACACCATTTCTTCAGTGCAATACAAGAAAGCACCAAACAGTATAACAACGTTGTCAATTGGTTTCATAGTCCATTCCCTTTGTTTAGCGCTGTGAAAGGAAGAGCCGAATTCCAAAATTGATCAATGATGTTTCAGAAATTTCCCAAAGGGAATACCAAGCCGAGTGTTAAAAACTGCATTTACTCAGAGGTTTTGAGCAGGAAACACTTAAATGCTATTAAAGTGCAATATCCAAGGGAACACTGACTCTGTCAAAGATAATCCAAATGGAATTGATGAAAAGTCCAAATTACAAACAACAGAATCAAAATAGGGTAAGGGGACAACCGGATTTGAACCAGGGACCTCTTGATCTGCAGTCAAATGCTCTACCACTGAGCTATATCCCCAGCTTTTCAGTAAAATCAGAATGACAAAATATCAGTACATATTGAAAGCGTGTGAGGATCATACTAAGTTGTGCCAGAAAGTACAACCTTGAAACTGTGGAACAGGAGAAGTAGTCCTTAACATTATTTATTAAAGGAAAACTGGATCATTTAAAAAACAGATTTATTTGTTTCATTGTTATTTTATTTGAATAGGCAGTGGTACATAGGACCAATGCCTCTACATACAATGATTGTTTTGAAACATTCTTAAAGGGGTAGAGGTTTTTACGGGACACCTTATCATTTGAGGATTTGTTACCACAATCACGGAGATGGTGATGAAGTATGATTGTTTTGGGCCAAATTATGGTGGAAAAACATTTCTACGTACCACTACAATTCGGTATTTGGAAGGTACACCCAAACACCCCTTTCGAATACCTTCCATTTAATACATCAGAAAAAGCCATTTTGCATTTGCAAATGGCCTGATTCTTCAGACCAGCCTTCTTGCAACTGCAATGGTAGTTCGTACATCTTGCACGTAGGCAGATCTTTTAAGGAGAAATTAAATAGTTCCGACGTTGCACAAAAATGAAGTGCTTCAAACAAACACATACTTTGCATGCACAGAGAAGAGGTGAAATATATGTAAGACTGAAGACAGAGGTGAAATAAGAAATAGATTGACTGCTTCGCCGCCAAGTTGTATACGCCATTTCTTCAGTGCAATACAAGAAAGCACCAAACAGTATAACAAAGTTGTCAATTGGTTTCATAGTCCATTCCCTTTGTTTAGTGCTGTGAAAGGAAGAGCCGAATTCCAAAATTTATCAAAGATGTTTCAGAAATTTCCCAAAGGGAATACCAAGCCGAGTGTTAAAAACTGCATTTACTCACAGGTTTTGAGCAGGAAACACTGAAATGCTATTAAAGTGCAATATCCAAGGGAACACTGACTCTGTCAAAGATGATCCAAATGGAATTGATGAAAAGTCCCAATTACAAACAACAGAATCAAAATAGATTGAGGTGACACACGGATTTGAACCAGGGACCTCTTGATCTGCAGTCAAATGCTCTACCACTTAGCTATATCCCCAGCTTTACATTAAAATCAGAATGACAAAATATCAGTACATCATGAAAGAGTGAGTGGATCATACTAAGTTGTTCCGGAAAGTACAACCTTGAAACTGTGGAACAGGAGAAATAGTCCTTAATATTATTTATTAAAGGAACACTGGATCATTTAAAAAACAGATATTTGTTTCATTGTTATTTTATTTGAACAGGCAGTGGTACATAGGACCAATGCCTCTACATACAATGATTGTTTTGAAACATTCTTAAAGGGGAAGAGGTTTTTACGGGACACCTTATCATTTGAGGATTGGTTACCACAATCAGTGAAATGGTGATGAAGTATGATTGTTTTGGGCCAAATTATGGTGGAAAAACATTTCTACGTACCACTACAATTCAGTATTTGGAAGGTACACCCAAACACCCCTTTCGAATACCTTCCATTTAATACATCAGAAAAAGCCATTTTGAGTTTGCAAATGGCCTGATTCTTCAGACCAGCCTTCTTGCAACTGCAATGATAGTTCGTACATCTTGCACGTAGGCAGAGCTTTTAAGGAGAAATTAAATAGTTCCTACGTTGCACAAAAATGAAGTGCTTCAAATGTGGTAAATAAATAAATATTACCAGATCTATTTTTGACTGGATTCAATATAAACAGGTAGCTCAATAAATAAGAGTCAAGATTCGAGGTAGCTGAAGTTTACAGGCTTTAATCAGGCATAAAGGACAGGAACAGGACAGCCTGCATGGGAATAGGATGGCAAGGCCCGGCAGCTGCCGGGGACAGGATCTGGGAATGATGCGCATAACTTTTAATAACAGTGCATTAGTATTTATAGTTAAACAAAATACATTTCATTCAATACAGTAGGCGTAGCAGTAGGCGTGGTTTGTAACAGTCGCGAAAGATAAGGGCAAAATGGGTGTAACAAAAGGCGTATACATAGACATGTGATGCAAACGTAACAGAATATGTCATAAACGGGGCGGAAACATGGAGGGGGCTACCTGAGCAGCTGGGACCTCTAACCTAGTGGTGCGCGCAAACTGGCAATGACGTGTTACCAGGGAGAACTGGGGGCTATGACTTCTGCGCTAGAAGAGGAGACTAAAGTCTGGAGTGTCAGAGCGACATGTACCCAGGCATATCTAGTATCTGATGTTTAGAGAACATGTTGATAGAATCCAAAAGTTATCAGGGCAAAGGCTAACAGACGCTAAGACTGGTGCATGCATTATTCCATATGTAGTGCGGGTGCGAGGAATATTCTATGAATATTAATACAGTATTTCTCTTACATGGAGACATAAAGGCTAGACCATGACGGAAACTTTGATGCGATTCAGTAGCTTAGGAATGCAGAGAAGGAGGGCTGGACTGATAACTAGAAACATAACATACTCTTGGCAGACTGGGAGGCAGAGCCAGGCCGAGCCGGGCACTGCGAGGCAGGAAGTAAGTGAAGGGTCAGGGATACAGGTGGGGGCTGTATCGCTCCTCGGAGAGGGTTCAGAAGACAGGAGCTGAATCTGAGTCCGGGCCCTTTTGAGGCCTAGAAACGGGGACAATTCAATGAATTAACGTGCACACTGTAAAATGTGGCAACGTAGGTTTACATAGGCCTAATATTCGTTGCTTTCACGAGAACTGGAAACTGGCATACTAGAGATGGACACAACTGTAATTGCGTCTTTAATCGATCAGAGGGGAATACATGCATATCGATCATGCACATATAACATAAGATGGGGAACACGTAGGCACATATAACATGGCAAAATTTACTTTTCCACATTCCCTCCTTGTGCCCTACGTTTCCATCAGGAAACATCAATATTCATGATACCATCTATCATTTCATATAGCATCATTTGCTCGTCTCGAATTGTCTTGGAACGGGATTTAGGACTAGGAATACAAGAGGTAGCGCAAATGCCGCAAATCGCAGGGCCACATTGTATACAGAGGCAGCAACTGAATATGATCATTACTGCAATACCTAGGAATGACAATACTTTCCATCCCCAGGCAGATATAATACTCCAGAGCCAACCGGACCATGTCCAGGTGCCTGGATTCTGGTGTAACTGATGGGCAATTTTATGAAGTCTGGTTATAGCTGAATAAACAGACGGCGCGTTATTAGGAATGAAAATGCAGCAACTAGATCCGATGACTCTACATGCTCCTCCTCTATCGGCCAGTATGACGTCAAGAACGAGACGATTTTGGAGCACGACAAATCTCATAGCAGATTGCTCTTCGGTTAAGTTACCTAGAGCACAAGTAGTCTCATTCACTACTGCTTCAAGGGTTCTGGTTAACCTACGTATTAACTTACTATTCTGGACAGGTCCTATAAAGAAGAAAAAACCTTTATTGAAGTCTTGATACTGTTCTAGAGTAGTTTCAGTTTGATCGACAATTGGGGACTCGATCTCCCTTCTATGTCTGACGTGTACTAGATGTGTGTTTCTGTGATAATCAGATGGGGCTAGAAAAACTGGTGGCAGTAGGAAGGCAATGTAACATGTTCCATCCCAATCGAGGGGCAGACGAACATATGCGGTCTGACCACAAATAAAATAAGAATGACGTGAGGCTTTGAAAATAGACTTCCTACTGTCCCTATACTCGACAGTAGTAGTACAATCACTATGTCCTACATGTGCGGAACCATTCTTTCTGACACATAATTCGCCTTTGACTGGTAGTACTGAAATAGCAGGTAAATCCGGAGTAGTATCAGACTGAACATTCAGGACCATAAAATTCGAAGAATAATTACCTAAATTGTAAACTTCATTTTATAGATCTGACCCTGTTCTATGGGAGAGACCTTGCTTGTCTGTAAAACATGTCCTATTCAGAAGGGACATATCATTGGAAGATGACGTTAACGTGGACCATGCTCCACATGAACCATTATGTGAAAATGGATAAGGAAAGAGTGGCAGAACTCCCTTCGGTGTCTGGAAAGGGGGGAGTCGACCACACACCCAACAATTAGTAGCATTGCTGGTCTGGTGTGAATAGTGTAACATTCTAATGAATGTATTGTTGCGCATAGCAAGACGATAGGATAGCTCGTGAGGAGGCAGATCACTAAACGTGTGCTCTACTGTAGCATTAGAAAACTTATTTACATGAGAAATTGGAAAACATTAATGTAATGCATAACTTGTGCAGGTAACCATTAAACTTACATATAAGACAAAACTTAGAATGATGATACATCGTATAGAGTTGTGACTAACTCTCTCACTATGGGGGTCTATCTCATACATGTCAGAAACCTGTCTAACCGTTTCACCCGAGAGGGACTTAGACAATTAAACTGGCTGACTTATTTTACTAGACCGGAGCTTCAACTTATACTCCTGTTGCGGAGTTTTCTCTAACAGAGGAACTTTCAGTTCCAAATCAATTTCAGAGTCTGGTTTCAGGCAGTCTTTAAAATTTTGGCAGTCCTTTTCGAATGTCTTTTCACGAAGTCCATGGAATTTTTTGACGGTAGTGGTACATAGGACCAATGCCTCTACATACAATGATTGTTTTGAAACATTCTTAAAGGGGAAGAGGTTTTTACGGGACACCTTATCATTTGAGGATTGGTTACCACAATCACGGAGATGGTGATGAAGTATGATTGTTTAGGCCAAATTATGGTGGAAAAACATTTCTACGTACCACTACAATTCGGTATTTGGAAGGTACACCCAAACACCCCTTTCGAATACCTTCCATTTAATACTTCAGAAAAAGCCATTTTGCGTTTGCAAATGGCCTGATTCTTCAGACCAGCCTTCTTGCAACTGCAATGATAGTTCGTACATCTTGCAAGTAGGCAGAGCTTTTAAGGAGAAATTAAATAGTTCCTACGTTGCACAAAAATGAAGTCCTTCAAACAAACACATACTTTGCATGCACAGAGAAGAGGTGAAATATATGTAAGACTGAAGACAGAGGTGAAATGAGAAATAGATTGACTGCTTCGCTGCCAAGTTTTATACGCCATTTCTTCAGTGCAATACAAGAAAGCACCAAACAGTATAACAAAGTTGTCAATTGGTTTCATAGTCCATTCCCTTTGTTTAGTGCTGTGAAAGGAAGAGGCGAATTCCAAAATTGATCAATGATGTTACAGAAATTTCCCAAAGGGAATACCAAGCCGAGTGTTAAAAACTGCATTTACTCATAGGTTTTGAGCAGGAAACACTGAAATGCTATTAAAGTGCAATATCCAAGGGAACACTGACTCTGTCAAAGATGATCCAAATGGAATTGATGAAAAGTCCCAATTACAAACAACAGAATCAAAATAGAGTGAGGTGACACACGGATTTGAACCAGGGACCTCTTGATCTGCAGTCAAATGCTCTACCACTGAGCTATAACCCCCGGCTTTATAGTAAAATCAGAATGACAAAATATCAGTACATCATGAAAGAGTGAGTGGATCATACTAAGTTGTTCCGGAAAGTACAACCTTGAAACTGTGGAACAGGAGAAATAGTCCTTAATATTATTTATTAAAGGAAAACTGGATCATTTAAAAAACAGATATTTGTTTCATTGTTATTTTATTTGAATAGGCAGTGGTACATAGGACCAATGCCTCTACATACAATGATTGTTTTGAAACATTCTTAAAGGGGAAGAGGTTTTTACGGGACACCTTATCATTTGAGGATTGGTTACCACAATCAGTGAGATGGTGATGAAGTATGATTGTTTTGGGCCAAATTATGGTGAATGAATGAATGAATGATGGGAATCTTATATCGCGCAACTTAGCCCAAGGGCATCAAGGCGCCTATTGTATTTTGTAATTTGTACTAATGTATTAAATTTCAAATAAAGATAGTTTTAAGCAGTTAAAAAGGTTTGATTTTGAGGGATAATACTATATCTGTAGTAAAATGGAAAGTGTAGAGGGAAGTTGAGAGGAGAGAATGAAGAGCTACATGGATAAAAAGTTTGGGGGGATGTCAGCATCTCTTGAAAAAAAAATAAAAAACAGTTTAGAAAAATCTATGCAAAGGAGACAAAGGTCTGGCGAAGAGGAGAACTTCTGGACCACTGAGGAAAGGGATGTGGTTGCAGGAGGATCTAGCCAGGGGAAGAAAAGAACTCAGAAAAGAAAGTATATTGACACAGTAAAGAAAGGAAAAGAACGTAAGGTTCTGAAGGAGTCCGCAACAAAGGCGAAAGAGAGCTCAATAAAGGCGCTTTAAGTTAAGCACACAGCGGTGGCCTGTGATTCAAGTTTATCTAGTGGTGATGTTGAACTTACTTGTAGCTCAAGTATAGTTGAGTCAGATGTGGAGGAGGTTCCACTTAAGAGGAGAAAGGTGAGAGAGAGGGAGATTAAGATTGAGGAAAATGACACTGTTGATCCGCAAGGGGAAGAAATGTTCAACCCTCTTATGATACAACATCCACTTTCTCCGCAATGGTCTCCGGTGGAGCACGTAGCAACATACGTTAGGTATTGGATTAGAAGGGAAATACCGAAGGATGTGAGGACTAGGATGAGGAGCGAATGTCCTAGACCAAGTCTGAAAAGCAAGGTTGCATATACACCTGAGCTGGACCAGAAATGATGGCATTTATAAACAAGTCTGGGAAAGACCCTAGAAGAGGTCTTGAAAAAGGAATGAAGGGGTGTCAGGATAGACTTCTGGACGTTTAGGGGCCACTGACAAACATTTTTGACATGTGCGAAGAGGCGCATTCAAACAATACAGGAATTGACGTATCTGAAATGCGTCAATGGGTCCAAAGGGCTATATGCCTTCTAGGTAATTCAAACACTGCGCTATGCATAGAAAGAAGGAAAAGTATTCTTTTTAAAATAGATTTGAAGTTGGCAGATCTTGCACGTAAGGAGCCAGGGGAACAGTGATAGATTACTTTTTGGTGGAAAAACATTTCTATGTACCACTACAATTCAGTATTTGGAAGGTACACCCAAACACCCCTTTCGAATACCTTCCATTTAATACATCAGAAAAAGCCATTTTGAGTTTGCAAATGGCCTGATTCTTCAGACCAGCCTTCTTGCAACTGCAATGATAGTTCGTACATCTTGCACGTAGGCAGAGCTTTTAAGGAGAAATTAAATAGTTCCTACGTTGCACAAAAATGAAGTGCTTCAAACAAACACATACTTTGCATGCACAGAGAAGAGGTGGAATATATGTAAGACTGAAGACACAGGTGAAATGAGAAATAGATTGACTGCTCCGCTGCCAAGTTTTATACGCCATTTCTTCAGTGCAATACAAGAAAGCACCAAACAGTATAACAACGTTGTCAATTGGTTTCATAGTCCATTCCCTTTGTTTAGCGCTGTGAAAGGAAGAGCCGAATTCCAAAATTGATCAATGATGTTTCAGAAATTTCCCAAAGGGAATACCAAGCCGAGTGTTAAAAACTGCATTTACTCAGAGGTTTTGAGCAGGAAACACTGAAATGCTATTAAAGTGCAATATCCAAGGGAACACTGACTCTGTCAAAGATAATCCAAATGGAATTGATGAAAAGTCCAAATTACAAACAACAGAATCAAAATAGGGTAAGGGGACAACCGGATTTGAACCAGGGACCTCTTGATCTGCAGTCAAATGCTCTACCACTGAGCTATATCCCCAGCTTTTCAGTAAAATCAGAATGACAAAATATCAGTACATATTGAAAGCGTGTGAGGATCATACTAAGTTGTGCCAGAAAGTACAACCTTGAAACTGTGGAACAGGAGAAGTAGTCCTTAACATTATTTATTAAAGGAAAACTGGATCATTTAAAAAACAGATTTATTTGTTTCATTGTTATTTTATTTGAATAGGCAGTGGTACATAGGACCAATGCCTCTACATACAATGATTGTTTTGAAACATTCTTAAAGGGGTAGAGGTTTTTACGGGACACCTTATCATTTGAGGATTTGTTACCACAATCACGGAGATGGTGATGAAGTATGATTGTTTTGGGCCAAATTATGGTGGAAAAACATTTCTACGTACCACTACAATTCGGTATTTGGAAGGTACACCCAAACACCCCTTTCGAATACCTTCCATTTAATACATCAGAAAAAGCCATTTTGCATTTGCAAATGGCCTGATTCTTCAGACCAGCCTTCTTGCAACTGCAATGGTAGTTCGTACATCTTGCACGTAGGCAGAGCTTTTAAGGAGAAATTAAATAGTTCCGACGTTGCACAAAAATGAAGTGCTTCAAACAAACACATACTTTGCATGCACAGAGAAGAGGTGAAATATATGTAAGACTGAAGACAGAGGTGAAATAAGAAATAGATTGACTGCTTCGCCGCCAAGTTTTATACGCCATTTCTTCAGTGCAATACAAGAAAGCACCAAACAGTATAACAAAGTTGTCAATTGGTTTCATAGTCCATTCCCTTTGTTTAGTGCTGTGAAAGGAAGAGCCGAATTCCAAAATTTATCAAAGATGTTTCAGAAATTTCCCAAAGGGAATACCAAGCCGAGTGTTAAAAACTGCATTTACTCACAGGTTTTGAGCAGGAAACACTGAAATGCTATTAAAGTGCAATATCCAAGGGAACACTGACTCTGTCAAAGATGATCCAAATGGAATTGATGAAAAGTCCCAATTACAAACAACAGAATCAAAATAGATTGAGGTGACACACGGATTCGAACCAGGGACCTCTTGATCTGCAGTCAAATGCTCTACCACTTAGCTATATCCCCAGCTTTACATTAAAATCAGAATGACAAAATATCAGTACATCATGAAAGAGTGAGTGGATCATACTAAGTTGTTCCGGAAAGTACAACCTTGAAACTGTGGAACAGGAGAAATAGTCCTTAATATTATGTATTAAAGGAACACTGGATCATTTAAAAAACAGATATTTGTTTCATTGTTATTTTATTTGAATAGGCAGTGGTACATAGGACCAATGCCTCTACATACAATTATTGTTTTGAAACATTCTTAAAGGGGAAGAGGTTTTTACGGGACACCTTATCATTTGAGGATTGGTTACCACAATCAGTGAAATGGTGATGAAGTATGATTGTTTTGGGCCAAATTATGGTGGAAAAACATTTCTACGTACCACTACAATTCAGTATTTGGAAGGTACACCCAAACACCCCTTTCGAATACCTTCCATTTAATACATCAGAAAAAGCCATTTTGAGTTTGCAAATGGCCTGATTCTTCAGACCAGCCTTCTTGCAACTGCAATGATAGTTCGTACATCTTGCACGTAGGCAGAGCTTTTAAGGAGAAATTAAATAGTTCCTACGTTGCACAAAAATGAAGTGCTTCAAATGTGGTAAATAAATAAATATTACCGGATCTATTTTTGACTGGATTCAATATAAACAGGTAGCTCAATAAATAAGAGTCAAGATTCGAGGTAGCTGAAGTTTACAGGCTTTAATCAGGCATAAAGGACAGGAACAGGACAGCCTGCATGGGAATAGGATGGCAAGGCCCGGCAGCTGCCGGGGACAGGATCTGGGAATGATGCGCATAACTTTTAATAACAGTGCATTAGTATTTATAGTTAAACAAAATGCATTTCATTCAATACAGTAGGCGTAGCAGTAGGCGTGGTTTGTAACAGTCGCGAAAGATAAGGGCAAAATGGGTGTAACAAAAGGCGTATACATAGACATGTGATGCAAACGTAACAGAATATGTCATAAACGGGGCGGAAACATGGAGGGGGCTACCTGAGCAGCTGGGACCTCTAACCTAGTGGTGCGCGCAAACTGGCAATGACGTGTTACCAGGGAGAACTGGGGGCTATGACTTCTGCGCTAGAAGAGGAGACTAAAGTCTGGAGTGTCAGAGCGACATGTACCCAGGCATATCTAGTATCTGATGTTTAGAGAACATGTTGATAGAATCCAAAAATTATCAGGGCAAAGGCTAACAGACGCTAAGACTGGTGCATGCATTATTCCATATGTAGTGCGGGTGCGAGGAATATTCTATGAATATTAATACAGTATTTCTCTTACATGGAGACATAAAGGCTAGACCATGACGGAAACTTTGATGCGATTCAGTAGCTTAGGAATGCAGAGAAGGAGGGCTGGACTGATCAGTAGAAACATAACATACTCTTGGCAGACTGGGAGGCAGAGCCAGGCCGAGCCGGGCACTGCGAGGCAGGAAGTAAGTG
Organism: Lissotriton helveticus; assembly: GCF_964261635.1. Classification (NCBI taxonomy): domain Eukaryota; kingdom Metazoa; phylum Chordata; class Amphibia; order Caudata; family Salamandridae; genus Lissotriton; species Lissotriton helveticus. The sequence goes on along the minus strand of NC_136058.1, from coordinate 325,019,841 downwards.
AAGGGTCAGGGATACAGGTGGGGGCTGTATCGCTCCTCGGAGAGGGTTCAGAAGACAGGAGCTGAATCTGAGTCCGGGCCCTTTTGAGGCCTAGAAACGGGGACAATTCAATGAATTAACGTGCACACTGTAAAATGTGGCAACGTAGGTTTACATAGGCCTAATATTCGTTGCTTTCACGAGAACTGGAAACTGGCATACTAGAGATGGACACAACTGTAATTGCGTCTTTAATCGATCAGAGGGGAATACATGCATATCGATCATGCACATATAACATAAGATGGGGAACACGTAGGCACATATAACATGGCAAAATGTACTTTTCCACACAAACAAACACATACTTTGCATGCACAGAGAAGAGGTGGAATAAATGTAAGACTGAAGACACAGGTGAAATGAGAAATAGATTGACTGCTCCGCTGCCAAGTTTTATACGCCATTTCTTCAGTGCAATACAAGAAAGCACCAAACAGTATAACAACGTTGTCAATTGGTTTCATAGTCCATTCCCTTTGTTTAGTGCTGTGAAAGGAAGAGCCGAATTCCAAAATTGATCAATGATGTTTCAGAAATTTCCCAAAGGGAATACCAAGCCGAGTGTTAAAAACTGCATTTACTCACAGGTTTTGAGCAGGAAACACTGAAATGCTATTAAAGTGCAATATCCAAGGGAACACTGACTCTGTCAAAGATAATCCAAATGGAATTGATGAAAAGTCCAAATTACAAACAACAGAATCAAATTACGGTAAGGGGACACCCGGATTTGAACCAGGGACCTCTTGATCTGCAGTCAAATGCTCTACCACTGAGCTATATCCCCAGCTTTTCAGTACAATCAGAATGACAAAATATCAGTACATATTGAAAGAGTGTGAGGATCATACTAAGTTGTGCCAGAAAGTACAACCTTGAAACTGTGGAACAGGAGAAGTAGTCCTTAACATTATTTATTAAAGGAAAACTGGATCATTTAAAAAACAGATTTATTTGTTTCATTGTTATTTTATTTGAATAGGCAGTGGTACATAGGACCAATGCCTCTACATACAATGATTGTTTTGAAACATTCTTAAAGGGGTAGAGGTTTTTACGGGACACCTTATCATTTGAGGATTTGTTACCACAATCACGGAGATGGTGATGAAGTATGATTGTTTTGGCCAAATTATGGTGGAAAAACATTTCTACGTACGACTACAATTCGGTATTTGGAAGGTACACCCAAACACCCCTTTCGAATACCTTCCATTTAATACATCAGAAAAATCCATTTTGCATTTGCAAATGGCCTGATTCTTCAGACCAGCCTTCTTGCAACTGCAATGGTAGTTCGTACATCTTGCACGTAGGCAGAGCTTTTAAGGAGAAATTAAATAGTTCCGACGTTGCACAAAAATGAAGTGCTTCAAACAAACACATACTTTGCATGCACAGAGAAGAGGTGGAATACATGTAAGACTAAAGACACAGGTGAAATGAGAAATAGATTGACTGCTTCGCTGCCAAGTTTTATACGCCATTTCTTCAGTGCAATACAAGAAAGCACCAAACAGTACAACAAAGTTGTCAATTGGTTTCATAGTCCATTCCTTTTGTTTAGTGCTGTGAAAGGAAGAGCCGAATTCCAAAATTTATCAATGATGTTTCAGAAATTTCCCAAAGGGAATACCAAGCCGAGTGTTAAAAACTGCATTTACTCACAGGTTTTGAGAAGCAAACACTGTAATGCCATTAAAATGCAATATCCAAGGGAACACTGACTCTGTCAAAGATGATCCAAATTGAATTGATGGAAAGTCCCAATTACAAACAACAGAATCAAAATAGGGTGAGGGGACTCCAGGATTTGAACCAGGTACCTCTTGATCTGCAGTCAAATGCTCTACCACTGAGCTATATCCCCAGCTTTACAGTAAAATTAGAATGACAAAATATCAGTACATCATGAAAGAGTGAGAGGATCATACTGAGTTGTTCCGGAAAGTACAACCTTGAAACTGTGGAACAGGAGAAGTAGTCCTTAATATTATTTATTAAAGGAAAACTGGATCATTTAAAAAACAGATATTTGTTTCATTGTTATTTTATTTGAATAGGCAGTGGAACATAGGACCAATTCCTCTACATACAATGATTGTTTTGAAACATTCTTAAAGGGGAAATGGTTTTTACGGGACACCTTATCATTTGAGTATTGGTTACCAAAATCACTGAGATGGTGATGAAGTATGATTGTTTTGGGCCAAATTATGGTGGAAAAACATTTCTATGTACCACTACAATTCGGTATTTGGAAGGTACACCCAAACACCCCTTTCGAATACCTTCCATTTAATACATCAGAAAAAGCCACTTTGCGTTTGCAAATAGCCTGATTCTTCAGACCAGCCTTCTTGCAACTGCAAAGATAGTTCGTACATCTTGCACGTAGGCAGAGCTTTTAAGGAGAAATTAAATAGTTCCTAGGTTGCACAAAAAGTGAAGTGCTTCAAACAAACACATACTTTGCATGCACAGAGAAGAGGTGGAATATATGTAAGACTGAAGACAAAGGTGAAATGAGAAATAGATTGACTGCTTCGCTGCCAAGTTTTATACGCCATTTCTTCAGTGCAATACAAGAAAGCACCAAACAGTATAACAAAGTTGTCAATTGGTTTCATAGTCCATTCCCTTTGGTTAGTGCTGTGAAAGGAAGAGCCGAATTCCAAAATTGATCAATGTTTCAGAAATTTCCCAAAGGGAATACCAAGCCGAGTGTTAAAAACTGCATTTACTCACAGGCTTTGAGCAGGAAACACTGAAATGCTATTAAAGTGCAATATCCAAGGGAACACTGACTCAGTCAAAGATGATCCAAATGGAATTGATGAAAAGTCCCAATTACAAACAACAGAATCAATATAGGGTGAGGGGACACCCAGATTTGAACCAGGGACCTCTTGATCTGCAGTCAAATGCTCTACCACTGAGCTATATCCCCAGCTTTGCAGTAAAATAAGAATGACAAAATATCAGTACATCATGAAAGAGTGTGAGGATCATACTAAGTTGTGCCAGAAAGTACAACCTTGAAACTGTGGAACAGGAGAAGTAGTCCTTAATATTATTTATTAAAGGAAAACTGGATCATTTAAAAAACAGATTTATTTGTTTCATTGTTATTTTATTTGAATAGGCAGTGGTACATAGGACCAATGCCTCTACATACAATGATTGTTTTGAAACATTCTTAAAGGGGAAGAGGTTTTTAAGGGACACCTTATCATTTGAGGATTGGTTACCACAATCACGGAGATGGTGATGAAGTATGATTGTTTTGGGCCAAATTATGGTGGAAAAACATTCCTACGTACCACTACAATTCAGTATTTGGAAGGTACACCCAAACACCCCTTTCGAATACCTTCCATTTAATACATCAGAAAAAGCCATTTTGCGTTTGCAAATGGCCTGATTCTTCAGACCAGCCTTCTTGCAACTGCAATGATAGTTCGTACCTCTTGCACGTAGGCAGAGCTTTTAAGAAGAAATTAAATAGTTCCTACGTTGCACAAAAATGAAGTGCTTCAAACAAACACATACTTTGCATGCACAGAGAAGAGGTGGAATATATGTAAGACTGAAGACACAGGTGAAATGAGAAATAGATTGACTGCTCCACTGCCAAGTTTTATACGCCATTTCTTCAGTGCAATACAAGAAAGCACCAAACAGTATAACAACATTGTCAATTGGTTTCATAGTCCATTCCCTTTGTTTAGTGCTGTGAAAGGAAGAGCCGAATTCCAAAATTGATCAATGATGTTTCAGAAATTTCCCAAAGGGAATACCAAGCAGAGTGTTAAAAACTGCATTTACTTACAGGTTTTGAGCAGGAAACACTGAAATGCTATTAAAGTGAAATATCCAAGGCAACACTGACTCTGTCAAAGATAATCCAAATGGAATTGATGAAAAGTCCAAATTACAAACAACAGAATCAAAATAGGGTAAGGGGACAACCTGATTTGAACCAGGGACCTCTTGATCTGCAGTCAAATACTCTACCACTGAGCTATATCCCCAGCTTTTCAGTAAAATCAGAATGACAAAATATCAGTACATATTGAAAGAGTGTGAGGATCATACTAAGTTGTGCCAGAAAGTACAACCTTGAAACGGTGGAACAGGAGAAGTAGTCCTTAACATTATTTATTAAAGGAAAACTTGATCATTTAAAAAACAGATTTATTTGTTTCATTGTTATTTTATTTGAATAGGCAGTGGTACATAGGACCAATGCCTCTACATACAATGATTGTTTTGAAACATTCTTAAAGGGGTAGAGGTTTTTACGGGACACCTTATCATTTGAGGATTTGTTACCACAATCACGGAGATGGTGATGAAGTATGATTGTTTTGGCCAAATTATGGTGGAAAAACATTTCTACGTACCACTACAATTCGGTATTTGGAAGGTACACCCAAACACCCCTTTCGAATACCTTCCATTTAATACATCAGAAAAAGTCATTTTGCGTTTGCAAATGGCCTGATTCTTCAGACCAGCCTTCTTGCAACTGCAATGATAGTTCGTACATCTTGCACGTAGGCAGAGCTTTGAAGGAGAAATTAAATAGTTCCTACGTTGCACAAAAATGAAGTGCTTCAAACAAACACATACTTTGCATGCACAGAGAAGAGGTGGAATATATGTAAGACTGAAGACACAGGTGAAATGAGAAATAGATTGACTGCTTCGCTGCCAAGTTTTATACGCCATTTCTTCAGTGCAATACAAGAAAGCACCAAACAGTATAACAAAGTTGTCAATTGGTTTCCTAGTCCATTCCCTTTGTTTAGTGCTGTGAAAGGAAGAGCCGAATTCCAAAATTGATCAATGATGTTTCAGAAATTTCCCAAAGGGAATACCAAGCCGAGTGTTAAAAACTGCATTTACTTACAGGTTTTGAGCAGGAAACACTGAAATGCTATTAAAGTGCAATATCCAAGGGAACACTGACTCTGTCAAAGATAATCCAAATGGAATTGATGAAAAGTCCAAATTACAAACAACAGAATCAAAATAGGGTAAGGGGACAACCTGATTTGAACCAGGGACCTCTTGATCTGCAGTCAAATGCTCTATCACTGAGCTATATCCCCAGCTTTTCAGTAAAATCAGAATGACAAAATATCAGTACATATTGAAAGAGTGTGAGGATCATACTAAGTTGTGCCAGAAAGTACAACCTTGAAACGGTGGAACAGGAGAAGTAGTCCTTAACATTATTTATTAAAGGAAAACTGGATCATTTAAAAAACAGATTTATTTGTTTCATTGTTATTTTATTTGAATAGGCAGTGGTACATAGGACCAATGCCTCTACATACAATGATTGTTTTGAAACATTCTTAAAGGGGTAGAGGTTTTTACGGGACACCTTATCATTTGAGGATTTGTTACCACAATCACGGAGATGGTGATGAAGTATGATTGTTTTGGCCAAATTATGGTGGAAAAACATTTGTACGTACCACTACAATTCGGTATTTGGAAGGTACACCCAAACACCCCTTTCGAATACCTTCCATTTAATACATCAGAAAAAGTCATTTTGCGTTTGCAAATGGCCTGATTCTTCAGACCAGCCTTCTTGCAACTGCAATGATAGTTCGTACATCTTGCACGTAGGCAGAGCTTTTAAGGAGAAATTAAATAGTTCCTACGTTGCACAAAAATGAAGTGCTTCAAACAAACACATACTTTGCATGCACAGAGAAGAGGTGGAATATATGTAAGACTGAAGACACAGGTGAAATGAGAAATAGATTGACTGCTTCGCTGCCAAGTTTTATACGCCATTTCTTCAGTGCAATACAAGAAAGCACCAAACAGTATAACAAAGTTGTCAATTGGTTTCATAGTCCATTCCCTTTGTTTAGTGCTGTGAAAGGAAGAGCCGAATTCCAAAATTGATCAATGATGTTTCAGAAATTTCCCAAAGGGAATACCAAACCGAGTGTTAAAAACTGCATTTACTCACAGGTTTTGAGCAGGAAACACTGAAATGCTATTAAAGTGCAATATCCAAGGGAAAACTGACTCTGTCAAAGATGATCCAAATGCAATTGATGAAAAGTCCCAATTACAAACAACAGAATCAAAATAGGGTGAGGGGCCACCTGGATTTGAACCAGGGACCTCTTGATCTGCAGTCAAATGCTCTACCACTGAGCTATATCCCCAGCTTTTCAGTAAAATCAGAATGACAAAATATCAGTACATCATGAAAGAGTGTGAGGATCATACTAAGTTGTGCCAGAAAGTACAACCTTGAAACTGTGGAACAGGAGAAGTAGTCCTTAATATTATTTAATAAAGGAAAACTGGATCACTTAAAAAAACAGATATTTGTTTCATTGTTATTTTATTTGAATAGGCAGTCGTACATTGGACCAATGCCTCTACATACATGGATTGTTTTGAAACATTTTTAAAGGGGAAGAGGTTTTTACGGGACAACTTATCATTTGAGGATTGGTTACCACAATCACTGAGATGGTGATGAAGTATGATTGATTTGGGCCAAATTATGGTGGAAAAACATTTGTACGTACCACTACAATTCGGTATTTATAAGGTACACACAAACACCCCTTTCGAATACCTTCCATTTAATACATCAGAAAAAGCCACTTTGCGTTTGCAAATAGCCTGATTCTTCAGACCAGCCTTCTTGCAACTGCAAAGATAGTTCGTACATCTTGCATGTAGGCAGAGCTTTTAAGGAGAAATTAAATAGTTCCTAGGTTGCACAAAAAGTGAAGTGCTTCAAACAAACACATACTTTGCATGCACAGAGAAGAGGTGGAATATATGTAAGACTGAAGACAAAGGTGAAATGAGAAATAGATTGACTGCTTCCATGCCAAGTTTTATACGTCATTTCTTCAGTGCAATACAAGAAAGCACCAAACAGTATAACAAAGTTGTCAATTGGTTTCATAGTCCACTCCCTTTGTTTAGTGCGGTGAAAGGAAGAGCCGAATTCCAAAATTGATCAATGTTTCAGAAATTTCCCAAAGGGAATACCAAGCCGAGTGTTAAAAACTGCATTTACTCACAGGCTTTGAGCAGGAAACACTGAAATGCTATTAATATCCAAGGGAACACTGACTCTGTCAAAGATGATCCAAATGGAATTGATGAAACGTCCCAATTACAAACAACAGAATCAAAATAGGGTGAGCGTACACCCGGATTAGAACCAGGGACCTCTCGATCTGCAGTCAAATGCTCTACCACTGAGCTATATCCCCAGCTTTTCAGTAAAATCAGAATGACAAAATATCAGTACATCATGAAAGAGTGTGAAGATCATACTAAGTTGTGCCAGAAAGTACAACCTTGAAACTGTGGAACAGGAGAAGTAGTCCTTAATATTATTTATTAAAGGAAAACTGGATCATTTAAAAACAGATTTATTTGTTTCATTGTTATTTAATTTGAATAGGCAGTGGTACATAGGACCAATGCCTCTACATACAATGATTGTTTTGAAACATTCTTAAAGGGGAAGAGGTTTTTACGGGACACCTTATCATTTGAGAATTGGTTACCACAATCACGGAGATGGTGATGAAGTATGATTGTTTTGGCCAAATTATGGTGGAAAAACATTTCTACGTACCACTACAATTCGGTATTTGGAAGGTACACCCAAACACCCCTTTCGAATACCTTCCATTTAATACATCAGAAAAAGCCATTTTGCGTTTGCAAATGGCCTGATTCTTCAGACCAGCCTTCTTGCAACTGCAATGATAGTTCGTACATCTTGCACGTAGGCAGAGCTTTTAAGGAGAAATTAAATAGTTCCTATGTTGCACAAAAATGAAGTGCTTCAAACAAACACATAATTTGCATGCACAGAGAAGAGGTGGAATATATGTAAGACTGAAGACACAGGTGAAATGAGAAATAGATTGACTGCTTCGCTGCCAAGTTTTATACGCCATTTATTCAGTGTAATACAAGAAAGCACCAAACAGTATAACAAAGTTGTCAATTGGTTTCATAGTCCATTCCCTTTGTTTAGTGCTGTGAAAGGAAGAGCCGAATTCCAAAATTGATCAATGATGTTTCAGAAATTTCCCAAAGGGAATACCAAGCCGAGTGTTAAAAACTGCATTTACTCACAGGCTTTGAGCAGGAAACACTGAAATGCTATTAAAGTGCAATATCGAAGGGAACACTGACTCAGTCAAAGATGATCCAAATGGAATTGATGAAAAGTCCCAATTACAAACAACAGATTCAAAATAGGGTGAGGGGACACCCGGATTTGAACCAGGGACCTCTTGATCTGCAGTCAAATGCTCTACCACTGAGCTATATCCCCAGCTTTTCAGTAAAATAAGAATGACAAAATATCAGTACATCATGAAAGAGTGTGAGGATCATACTAAGTTGTGCCAGAAAGTACAACCTTGAAACTGTGGAACAGGAGAAGTAGTCCTTAATATTATTTATTAAAGGAAAACTGGATCATTTAAAAACAGATTTATTTGTTTCATTGTTATTTTATTTGAATAGGCAGTGGTACATAGGACCAATGCCTCTACATACAATGATTGTTTTGAAACATTCTTAAAGTGGAAGAGGTTTTTACGGGACACCTTATCATTTGAGGATTGGTTACCACAATCACGGAGATGGTGATGAAGTATGATTGTTTTGGCCAAATTATGGTGGAAAAACATTTCTACGTACCACTACAATTCGGTATTTGGAAGGTACACCCAAACACCCCTTTTGAATACCTTCCATTTAATACATCAGAAAAAGCCATTTTGCGTTTGCAAATGGCCTGATTCTTCAGATCAGCCTTCTTGCAACTGCAATGATAGTTCGTACATCTTGCAAGTAGGCAGACCTTTTCAGGAGAAATTAAATAGTTCCTACGTTTCACAAAAATGAAGTGCTTCAAACAAACACATACTTTGCATGCACAGAGAAGAGGTGAAATATATCTAAGACTGAATACAGAGGTGAAATGAGAAATAGATTGACTGCTTCGCTGCCAAGTTTTATACGCCATTTCTTCAGTGCAATACAAGAAAGCACCAAACAGTATAAGAAAGTTGTCAATTGGTTTCATAGTCCATTCCCTTTGTTTAGTGCTGTGAAAGGAAGAGCCGAATTCCAAAATTGATCAATGATTTTACAGAAATTTCCCATAGGGAATACCAAGCCGAGTGTTAAAAACTGCATTTACTCACAGGTTTTGAGCAGGAAACACTGAAATGCTATTAAAGTGCAATATCCAAGTGAACACTGACTCTGTCAAAGATGATCCAAATGGAATTGATGAAAAGTCCCAATTACAAACAACAGAATCAAAATAGGGTGAGGGGACACCCGGATTTGAACCAGGGACCTCTTGATCTGCAGTCAAATGCTCTACCACTGAGCTATATCCCCAGCTTTACAGTAAAATCAGAATGACAAAATATCAGTACATCATGAAAGAGTGAGTGGATCATACTGAGTTGTTCCGGAAAGTACAACCTTGAAACTGTGGAACAGGAGAAGTAGTCCTTAATATTATTTATTAAAGGAAAACTGGATCATTTAAAAAACAGATATTTGTTTCATTGTTATTTTATTTGAATAGGCAGTGGAACATAGGACCAATGCCTCTACATACAATGATTGTTTTGAAACATTCTTAAAGGGGAAGAGGTTTTTACGGGACACCTTATCATTTGAGGATTGGTTACCACAATCACTGAGATGGTGATGAAGTATGATTGTTTTGGGCCAAATTATGGTGAAAAAACATTTCTACGTACTACTACAATTCGGTATTTGGAAGGTACACCCAAACACCCCTTTCGAATACCTTCCATTTAATACATCAGAAAAAGGCATTTTGGGTTTGCAAATGGCCTGATTCTTCAGACCAGCCTTCTTGCAACTGCAATGATAGTTCGTACATCTTGCACGTAGGCAGAGCTTTTAAGGAGAAATTAAATAGTTCCTACGTTGCACAAAAATGAAGTGCTTCAAACAAACACATACTTTGCATGCACAGAGAAGAGGTGAAATATATCTAAGACTGAATACAGAGGTGAAATGAGAAATAGATTGACTGCTTCGCTGCCAAGTTTTATACGCCATTTCTTCAGTGCAATACAAGAAAGCACCAAACAGTATAAGAAAGTTGTCAATTGGTTTCATAGTCCATTCCCTTTGTTTAGTGCTGTGAAAGGAAGAGCCGAATTCCAAAATTGATCAATGATTTTACAGAAATTTCCCATAGGGAATACCAAGCCGAGTGTTAAAAACTGCATTTACTCACAGGTTTTGAGCAGGAAACACTGAAATGCTATTAAAGTGCAATATCCAAGTGAACACTGACTCTGTCAAAGATGATCCAAATGGAATTGATGAAAAGTCCCAATTACAAACAACAGAATCAAAATAGGGTGAGGGGACACCCGGATTTGAACCAGGGACCTCTTGATCTGCAGTCAAATGCTCTACCACTGAGCTATATCCCCAGCTTTACAGTAAAATCAGAATGACAAAATATCAGTACATCATGAAAGAGTGAGTGGATCATACTGAGTTGTTCCGGAAAGTACAACCTTGAAACTGTGGAACAGGAGAAGTAGTCCTTAATATTATTTATTAAAGGAAAACTGGATCATTTAAAAAACAGATATTTGTTTCATTGTTATTTTATTTGAATAGGCAGTGGAACATAGGACCAATGCCTCTACATACAATGATTGTTTTGAAACATTCTTAAAGGGGAAGAGGTTTTTACGGGACACCTTATCATTTGAGGATTGGTTACCACAATCACTGAGATGGTGATGAAGTATGATTGTTTTGGGCCAAATTATGGTGAAAAAACATTTCTACGTACTACTACAATTCGGTATTTGGAAGGTACACCCAAACACCCCTTTCGAATACCTTCCATTTAATACATCAGAAAAAGGCATTTTGGGTTTGCAAATGGCCTGATTCTTCAGACCAGCCTTCTTGCAACTGCAATGATAGTTCGTACATCTTGCACGTAGGCAGAGCTTTTAAGGAGAAATTAAATAGTTCCTACGTTGCACAAAAATGAAGTGCTTCAAACAAACACATACTTTGCATGCACAGAGAAGAGGTGGAATATATGTAAGACTGAAGACACAGGTGAATTGAGAAATAGATAGACTGCTTCGCTGCCAAGTTTTATACGCCATTTCTTCAGTGCAATACAAGAAAGCACCAAACAGTATAACAAAGTTGTCAATTGGTTTCAAAGTCCATTCCCTTTGTTTAGTGCTGTGAAAAGAAGAGCCGAATTCCAAAATTGATCAATGATGTTTCAGAAATTTCCCAAAGGGAATATGTTATGTTATGTTATGTTAAAATGGTTTTTATAGAGCGCACGGCTACTCAAAAAGAGTGTCCCGGCGCTTTTATTTGAGGTAGGCTGCAGTAAACTAACATAACACATTAAGAGAAAAAGTGTCATAGACAGAAAGAAAACAACAAACTAAAAAAGACCTACTGGGTAAACAACCAGGTTTTGAGGTCCTTTCTAAAAGCTAGTAGGCTAGTGGCTCCCCGAAGAATAAGAGGCAGAGAGTTCCACAATTGTGGCGCCAGTAGTCCAAAGGAGCGACCTCCCAAGCGCGCTCTCTTCACTCGTGGAACAGTCGCCAAAAATAAAGATTCTGACCTCAGAGAACGAGCCGGTCGGTAGAAGGCAAGTCTCCTTTGGAGGTACTTTGCTCCCGTCGCGTGGAGGGCCTTGTATGTCAGGGTCAAAGCCTTAAAGGCGATCCGCTTGCGGATTGGGAGCCAGTGCAAGGTCTGGAGCAAGCCCGCAGCACTGGCGCGTCTGTTCAATCCATAAATCGCTCTCGCCGCAGCATTCTGCACAACTTGGAGCCGCTGTAACAGGTACCCTGGCAGGCCCAGGTATAGAACGTTGGAATAATCCAACCTAGAGCCTATTAGGGCCTGCACAGTCAGCTTCCTGTGCTCCTCCGATAATAGGGGAAGGAACCTCCGAAGCATCCGGAGGAGGCCGAAGCACATGCCCGACACCCCCAGGATCTGGGACTTCATGGTCAACCCCTTGTCCATCTTAACACCCAAGTTCTTAGCCATTTGGGATGAACACGTTGGGGGGAACATGTTGGTAGGCCACCAAGCCTGCCAGTCTGGCTCTGTGTCACACCCAAAGAAGAGTACCTCGGACTTATCGGAATTGCACTTGAGGCTGTTCAGTTGGAACCATTGAAACACAGCCCCAAGGCAATCCCGGATACTCTCCCCCTCAAAGTCTCCTCCTCTCTTACACGAGAAGAGGAGCTGGGTGTCATCTGCGTAGGATACGATCCGGGCCCCAAACGACTCCGCCAACGCCGCCAAAGGGGTCATGAAGATATTAAAGAGGGTCGGGCTCAATACCAAGCCGAGTGTTAAAAACTGCATTTACTCACAGGTTTTAAGCAGGAAACACTGAAATGCTATTAAAGTGCAATATCCAAGGGAACACTGACTCTGTCAAAGATGATCCAAATGGAATTGATGAAAAGTCCCAATGACAAACAACAGAATCAAAATAGGGTGAGGGGACACCAGGATGTGAACCAGGGACCTCTTGATCTGCAGTCAATATAGCTCTACCCCTGAGCTATATCGCCAGCTTTACAGTAAAATCAGAATGACAAAATATCAGTACATCATGAAAGAGTGAGTGGATCATACTAAGTTGTTCCGGAAAGTACTACCTTGAAACTGTGGAACAGGAGAAGTAGTCCTTAATATTATTTATTAAAGGAAAACTGGATCATTTAAAAAACAGATATTTGTTTCATTGTTATTTTATTTGAATAGGCAGTGGAACATAGGACCAATGCCTCTACATACATTGATTGTTTTGAAACATTCTTAAAGGGGAAAATGTTTTTACGGGACACCTTATCATTTGAGGATTGGTTACCACAATCACTGAGATGGTTATGAAGTATGATTGTTTTGGGCCAAATTATGGTGGAAAAACATTTCTATGTACCACTACAATTCGGTATTTGGAAGGTACACCCAAACACCCCTTTCGAATACCTTCCATTTAATACATCAGAAAAAGCCATTTTGCGTTTGCAAATGGCCTGATTCTTCAGACCAGCCTTCTTGCAACTGCAATGATAGTTCGTACATCTTGCACGTAGGCAGAGCTTTTAAGGAGAAATTAAATAGTTCCTACGTTGCACAAAAATGAAGTGCTTCAAGCAAACACATACTTTGCATGCACAGAGAAGAGGTGGAATATATGTAAGACTGAAGACACAGGTGAAATGAGAAATAGATTGACTGCTTCGCTGCCAAGTTTTATACGCCATTTCTTCAGTGCAATACAAGAAAGCACCAAACAGTATAACAAAGTTGTCAATTGGTTTCATAGTCCATTCCCTTTGTTTAGTGCTGTGAAAGGAAGAGCCGAATTCCAAAATTGATCAATGATGTTTCAGAAATTTCCCGAAGGGAATACCAAGCCGAGTGTTAAAAACTGCCTTTACTCACAGGTTTTGAGCAGGAAACACTGAAATGCTATTAAAGTGCAATATCTAAGGGAACACTGACTCTGTCAAAGATGATCCAAATGGAATTGATGAAAAGTCCCAATTACAAACAACAGAATCAAAATAGGGTGAGGGGACACCCAGATTCGAACCAGGGACCTCTTGATCTGCAGGCAAATGCTCTACCACTGAGCTATATCCCCAGCTTTTGTGTAAGATCAGAATGACAAAATATCAGTACATCATGAAAGAGTGTGAGGATCATACTAAGTTGTGCCAGAGAGTACAACCTTGAAACTGTGGAACAGGAGAAGTAGTCCTTAATATTATTTATTAAAGGAAAACTAGATCATTTAAAAAACAGATATTTGTTTCATTGTTATTTTATTTGAATAGGCAGTGGTACATAGGACCAATGCCTCTACATACAATGATTGTTTTGAAACATTCTTAAAGGGGAAGAGGTTTTTACGGGACACCTTATCATTTGAGGATTGGTTACCACAATCACGGAGATGGTGATGAAGTATGATTGTTTTGGCCAAATTATGGTGGAAAAACATTTCTACGTACCACTACAATTCGGTATTTGGAAGGTACACCCAAACACCCCTTTTGAATACCTTCCATTTAATACATCAGAAAAAGCCATTTTGCGTTTGCAAATGGCCTGATTCTTCAGATCAGCCTTCTTGCAACTGCAATGATAGTTCGTACATCTTGCAAGTAGGCAGACCTTTTCAGGAGAAATTAAATAGTTCCTACGTTTCACAAAAATGAAGTGCTTCAAACAAACACATACTTTGCATGCACAGAGAAGAGGTGAAATATATCTAAGACTGAATACAGAGGTGAAATGAGAAATAGATTGACTGCTTCGCTGCCAAGTTTTATACGCCATTTCTTCAGTGCAATACAAGAAAGCACCAAACAGTATAAGAAAGTTGTCAATTGGTTTCATAGTCCATTCCCTTTGTTTAGTGCTGTGAAAGGAAGAGCCGAATTCCAAAATTGATCAATGATTTTACAGAAATTTCCCATAGGGAATACCAAGCCGAGTGTTAAAAACTGCATTTACTCACAGGTTTTGAGCAGGAAACACTGAAATGCTATTAAAGTGCAATATCCAAGTGAACACTGACTCTGTCAAAGATGATCCAAATGGAATTGATGAAAAGTCCCAATTACAAACAACAGAATCAAAATAGGGTGAGGGGACACCCGGATTTGAACCAGGGACCTCTTGATCTGCAGTCAAATGCTCTACCACTGAGCTATATCCCCAGCTTTACAGTAAAATCAGAATGACAAAATATCAGTACATCATGAAAGAGTGAGTGGATCATACTGAGTTGTTCCGGAAAGTACAACCTTGAAACTGTGGAACAGGAGAAGTAGTCCTTAATATTATTTATTAAAGGAAAACTGGATCATTTAAAAAACAGATATTTGTTTCATTGTTATTTTATTTGAATAGGCAGTGGAACATAGGACCAATGCCTCTACATACAATGATTGTTTTGAAACATTCTTAAAGGGGAAGAGGTTTTTACGGGACACCTTATCATTTGAGGATTGGTTACCACAATCACTGAGATGGTGATGAAGTATGATTGTTTTGGGCCAAATTATGGTGAAAAAACATTTCTACGTACTACTACAATTCGGTATTTGGAAGGTACACCCAAACACCCCTTTCGAATACCTTCCATTTAATACATCAGAAAAAGGCATTTTGGGTTTGCAAATGGCCTGATTCTTCAGACCAGCCTTCTTGCAACTGCAATGATAGTTCGTACATCTTGCACGTAGGCAGAGCTTTTAAGGAGAAATTAAATAGTTCCTACGTTGCACAAAAATGAAGTGCTTCAAACAAACACATACTTTGCATGCACAGAGAAGAGGTGGAATATATGTAAGACTGAAGACACAGGTGAATTGAGAAATAGATAGACTGCTTCGCTGCCAAGTTTTATACGCCATTTCTTCAGTGCAATACAAGAAAGCACCAAACAGTATAACAAAGTTGTCAATTGGTTTCAAAGTCCATTCCCTTTGTTTAGTGCTGTGAAAAGAAGAGCCGAATTCCAAAATTGATCAATGATGTTTCAGAAATTTCCCAAAGGGAATATGTTATGTTATGTTATGTTAAAATGGTTTTTATAGAGCGCACGGCTACTCAAAAAGAGTGTCCCGGCGCTTTTATTTGAGGTAGGCTGCAGTAAACTAACATAACACATTAAGAGAAAAAGTGTCATAGACAGAAAGAAAACAACAAACTAAAAAAGACCTACTGGGTAAACAACCAGGTTTTGAGGTCCTTTCTAAAAGCTAGTAGGCTAGTGGCTCCCCGAAGAATAAGAGGCAGAGAGTTCCACAATTGTGGCGCCAGTAGTCCAAAGGAGCGACCTCCCAAGCGCGCTCTCTTCACTCGTGGAACAGTCGCCAAAAATAAAGATTCTGACCTCAGAGAACGAGCCGGTCGGTAGAAGGCAAGTCTCCTTTGGAGGTACTTTGCTCCCGTCGCGTGGAGGGCCTTGTATGTCAGGGTCAAAGCCTTAAAGGCGATCCGCTTGCGGATTGGGAGCCAGTGCAAGGTCTGGAGCAAGCCCGCAGCACTGGCGCGTCTGTTCAATCCATAAATCGCTCTCGCCGCAGCATTCTGCACAACTTGGAGCCGCTGTAACAGGTACCCTGGCAGGCCCAGGTATAGAACGTTGGAATAATCCAACCTAGAGCCTATTAGGGCCTGCACAGTCAGCTTCCTGTGCTCCTCCGATAATAGGGGAAGGAACCTCCGAAGCATCCGGAGGAGGCCGAAGCACATGCCCGACACCCCCAGGATCTGGGACTTCATGGTCAACCCCTTGTCCATCTTAACACCCAAGTTCTTAGCCATTTGGGATGAACACGTTGGGGGGAACATGTTGGTAGGCCACCAAGCCTGCCAGTCTGGCTCTGTGTCACACCCAAAGAAGAGTACCTCGGACTTATCGGAATTGCACTTGAGGCTGTTCAGTTGGAACCATTGAAACACAGCCCCAAGGCAATCCCGGATACTCTCCCCCTCAAAGTCTCCTCCTCTCTTACACGAGAAGAGGAGCTGGGTGTCATCTGCGTAGGATACGATCCGGGCCCCAAACGACTCCGCCAACGCCGCCAAAGGGGTCATGAAGATATTAAAGAGGGTCGGGCTCAATACCAAGCCGAGTGTTAAAAACTGCATTTACTCACAGGTTTTAAGCAGGAAACACTGAAATGCTATTAAAGTGCAATATCCAAGGGAACACTGACTCTGTCAAAGATGATCCAAATGGAATTGATGAAAAGTCCCAATGACAAACAACAGAATCAAAATAGGGTGAGGGGACACCAGGATGTGAACCAGGGACCTCTTGATCTGCAGTCAATATAGCTCTACCCCTGAGCTATATCGCCAGCTTTACAGTAAAATCAGAATGACAAAATATCAGTACATCATGAAAGAGTGAGTGGATCATACTAAGTTGTTCCGGAAAGTACTACCTTGAAACTGTGGAACAGGAGAAGTAGTCCTTAATATTATTTATTAAAGGAAAACTGGATCATTTAAAAAACAGATATTTGTTTCATTGTTATTTTATTTGAATAGGCAGTGGAACATAGGACCAATGCCTCTACATACATTGATTGTTTTGAAACATTCTTAAAGGGGAAAATGTTTTTACGGGACACCTTATCATTTGAGGATTGGTTACCACAATCACTGAGATGGTTATGAAGTATGATTGTTTTGGGCCAAATTATGGTGGAAAAACATTTCTATGTACCACTACAATTCGGTATTTGGAAGGTACACCCAAACACCCCTTTCGAATACCTTCCATTTAATACATCAGAAAAAGCCATTTTGCGTTTGCAAATGGCCTGATTCTTCAGACCAGCCTTCTTGCAACTGCAATGATAGTTCGTACATCTTGCACGTAGGCAGAGCTTTTAAGGAGAAATTAAATAGTTCCTACGTTGCACAAAAATGAAGTGCTTCAAGCAAACACATACTTTGCATGCACAGAGAAGAGGTGGAATATATGTAAGACTGAAGACACAGGTGAAATGAGAAATAGATTGACTGCTTCGCTGCCAAGTTTTATACGCCATTTCTTCAGTGCAATACAAGAAAGCACCAAACAGTATAACAAAGTTGTCAATTGGTTTCATAGTCCATTCCCTTTGTTTAGTGCTGTGAAAGGAAGAGCCGAATTCCAAAATTGATCAATGATGTTTCAGAAATTTCCCGAAGGGAATACCAAGCCGAGTGTTAAAAACTGCCTTTACTCACAGGTTTTGAGCAGGAAACACTGAAATGCTATTAAAGTGCAATATCTAAGGGAACACTGACTCTGTCAAAGATGATCCAAATGGAATTGATGAAAAGTCCCAATTACAAACAACAGAATCAAAATAGGGTGAGGGGACACCCAGATTCGAACCAGGGACCTCTTGATCTGCAGGCAAATGCTCTACCACTGAGCTATATCCCCAGCTTTTGTGTAAGATCAGAATGACAAAATATCAGTACATCATGAAAGAGTGTGAGGATCATACTAAGTTGTGCCAGAGAGTACAACCTTGAAACTGTGGAACAGGAGAAGTAGTCCTTAATATTATTTATTAAAGGAAAACTAGATCATTTAAAAAACAGATATTTGTTTCATTGTTATTTTATTTGAATAGGCAGTCGTACATTGGACCAATGCCTCTACATACAATGATTGTTTTGAAACATTCTTAAAGGGGAAGAGGTTTTTACGGGACAACTTATCATTTGAGGATTGGTTACCACAATCATTGAGATGGTGATGAAGTATGATTGTTTTGGGCCAAATTATGGTGGAAAAACATTTGTACGTACCACTACAATTCGGTATTTGGAAGGTACACCCAAACACCCCTTTCGAATACCTTTCCGATTTGCAAATAGCCTGACTTCAGACCAGCCTTGCTTGCAACTGCAATGATAGTTCGTACCAACTTGCAACTGCAATGATAGTCTACAACTTGCCGTAGCAGGTTAGAAATTAAATAGTTCCTACGTAGCACAAAAATTAAGTGCTTCAAACAAACACATACTTTGCATGCACAGAGAAGAGGTGGAATATATGTTAGACTGAAGACACAGGTGAAATGAGAAATAGATTGACTGCTTCGCTGCCAAGTTTTATACGCCATTTCTTCAGTGCAATACAAGAAAGCACCAAACAGTATAACAAAGTTGTCAATTGGTTTCATAGTCCATTCCCTTTGTTTAGTGCTGTGAAAGGAAGAGCTGAATTCCAAAATTGATCAATGATGTTGCAGAAATTTCCCAAAGGGAATACCAAGCCGAGTGTTAAAATCTCCATTTACTCACAGGTTTTGAGCAGGAAACACTGAAATGCTATTAAAGTGCAATATCCAAGGGAACACTGACTCTGTCAAAGATGATCCAAGTGGAATTGATGAAAAGTACCAATTACAAACAACAGAATCAAAATAGGGTGAGGGGACACCCGGATTTGAACCAGGGACCTCTTGATCTGCAGTCAAATGCTCTACCACTGAGCTATATCCCCAGCTTTTCAGTAAAATCAGAATGACAAAATATCAGTACATCATGAAAGAGTGAGAGGATCATACTAAGTTTGCCAGAAAGTACAACCTTGAAACTGTGGAACAGGAGAAGTAGTCCTTAATATTATTTATTAAAGGAAAACTGGATCATTTAAAAACAGATTTATTTGTTTCATTGTTATTTTATTTGAATAGGCAGTGGTACATAGGACCAATGCCTCTACATACAATGATTGTTTTGAAACATTCTTAAAGGGGAAGAGGTTTTTACGGGACACCTTATCGTTTGAGGATTGGTTACTACAATCACGGAGATGGTGATGAAGTATGATTGTTTTGGCCAAATTATGGTGGAAAAACATTTCTACGTACCGCTACAATTCGGTATTTGGAAGGTACACCCAAACACCCCTTTCGAATACCTTCCATTTAATACTTCAGAAAAATCCATTTTGCGTTTGCAAATGGCCTGATTCTTCAGACCAGCCTTCTTGCAACTGCAATGATAGTTCGTACATCTTGCAAGTAGGCAGAGCTTTTAAGGAGAAATTAAATAGTTCCTACGTTGCACAAAAATGAAGTGCTTCAAACAAACACATACTTTGCATGCACAGAGAAGAGGTGAAATATATGTAAGACTGAAGACAGAGGTGAAATGAGAAATAGATTGACTGCTTCGCTGCCAAGTTTTATACGCCATTTCTTCAGTGCAATACAAGAAAGCACCAAACAGTATAACAAAGTTGTCAATTGGTTTCATAGTCCATTCCCTTTGTTTAGTGCTGTGAAAGGAAGAGCCGAATTCCAAAATAGATCAATGATGTTACAGAAATTTCCCAAAGGGAATACCAAGCCGAGTGTTAAAAACTGCATTTACTCAAAGGTTTTGAGCAGGAAACACTGAAATGCTATTAAAGTGCAATATCCAAGGGAACACTGACTCTGTCAAAGATGATCCAAATGGAATTGATGAAAAGTCCCAATTACAAACAACAGAATCAAAATAGAGTGAGGTGACACCCCGATTTGAACCAGGTACCTCTTGATCTGCAGTCAAATGCTCTACCACTGAGCTATATCCCCAGCTTTACAGTAAAATCAGAATGACAAAATATCAGTACATCATGAAAGAGTGAGTGGATCATACTAAGTTGTTCTGGAATTGTTCTGGAAAGTACAACCTTGAAACTGTGGAACAGGAGAAATAGTCCTTAATATTATTTATTAAAGGAAAACTGGATCATTTAAAAAACAGATATTTGTTTCATTGTTATTTTATTTAAATAGACAGTGGTACATAGGACCAATGCCTCTACATACAATGATTGTTTTGAAACATTCTTAAAGGGGAAGAGGTTTTTACGGGACACCTCATCATTTGAGGATTGGTTACCACAATCAGTGAGATGGTGATGAAGTATGATTGTTTTGGGCCAAATTATGGTGGAAAAACATTTCTACGTACCACTACAATTCAGTATTTGGAAGGTACACCCAAACACCCCTTTCGAATACCTTCCATTTAATACATCAGAAAAAGCCATTTTGCGTTTGCAAATGGCCTGATTCTTCAGACCAGCCTTCTTGCAACTGCAATGATAGTTCGTACATCTTGCACGTAGGCAGAGCTTTTAAGGAGAAATTAAATAGTTCCTACGTTGCACAAAAATGAAGTGCTTCAAACAAACACATACTTTGCATGCACAGAGAAGAGGTGGAATATATGTAAGACTGAAGACACAGGTGAAATGAGAAATAGATTGACTGCTCCGCTGCCAAGTTTTATACGCCATTTCTTCAGTGCAATACAAGAAAGCACCAAACAGTATAACAACGTTGTCAATTGGTTTCATAGTCCATTCCCTTTGTTTAGTGCTGTGAAAGGAAGAGCCGAATTCCAAAATTGATCAATGATGTTTCAGAAATTTCCCAAAGGGAATACCAAGCCGAGTGTTAAAAACTGCATTTACTCACAGGTTTTGAGCAGGAAACACTGAAATGCTATTAAAGTGCAATATCCAAGGGAACACTGACTCTGTCAAAGATAATCCAAATGGAATTGATGAAAAGTCCAAATTACAAACAACAGAATCAAAATAGGGTAAGGGGACAACCGGATTTGAACCAGGGACCTCTTGATCTGCAGTCAAATGCTCTACCACTGAGCTATATCTCCTGCTTTTCAGTAAAAATCAGAATGACAAAATATCAGTACATATTGAAAGAGTGTGAGGATCAAACTACGTTCTGCCAGAAAGTACAACCTTGAAACTGTGGAACAGGAGAAGTAGTCCTTAACATTATTTATTAAAGGAAAACTGGATCATTTAAAAAACAGATTTATTTGTTTCATTGTTATTTTATTTGAATAGGCAGTGGTACATAGGACCAATGCCTCTACATACAATGATTATTTTGAAACATTCTTAAAGGGGTAGAGGTTTTTACCGGACACCTTATCATTTGAGGATTTGTTACCACAATCACGGAGATGGTGATGAAGTATGATTGTTTTGGCCAAATTATGGTGGAAAAACATTTCTACGTACCACTACAATTCGGTATTTGGAAGGTACACCCAAACACCCCTTTCGAATACCTTCCATTTAATACATCAGAAAAAGACATTTTGCATTTGCAAATGGCCTGATTCTTCAGACCAGCCTTCTTGCAACTCCAATGGTAGTTCGTACATCTTGCACGTAGGCAGAGCTTTTAAGGAGAAATTAAATAGTTCCGACGTTGCACAAAAATGAAGTGCTTCAAACAAACACATACTTTGCATGCACAGAGAAGAGGTGAAATATATGTAAGACTGAAGACAGAGGTGAAATAAGAAATAGATTGACTGCTTCGCCGCCAAGTTTTATCGCCATTTCTTCAGTGCAATACAAGAAAGCACCAAACAGTATAACAAAGTTGTCAATTGGTTTCATAGTCCATTCCCTTTGTTTAGTGCTGTGAAAGGAAGAGCCGAATTCCAAAATCTATCAATGATGTTTCAGAAATTTCCCAACGGGAATACCAAGCCGAGTGTTAAAAACTGCATTTACTCACAGGTTTTGAGAAGCAAACACTGTAATGCCATTAAAATGCAATATCCAAGGGAACACTGACTCTGTCAAAGATGATCCAAATGGAATTGATGGAAAGTCCCAATTACAAACAACAGAATCAAAATATGGTGAGGGGACTCCAGGATTTGAACCAGAGACCTCTTGATCTGCAGTCAAATGCTCTACCACTGAGCTATATCCCCAGCTTTACAGTAAAACTAGAGTGACAAAATATCAGTACATCATGAAAGAGTGAGAGGATCATACTGAGTTGTTCCGAAAGTACAACCTTGAAACTGTGGAACAGGAGAAGTAGTCCTTAATAGTATTTATTAAAGGAAAACTGGATCATTTAAAAAACAGATATTTGTTTCATTGTTATTTTATTTGAATAGGCAGTGGAACATAGGACCAATGCCTCTACATACAATGATTGTTTTGAAACATTCTTAAAGGGGAAGAGGTTTTTACGGGACACCTTATCATTTGAGGATTGGTTACCACAATCACTGAGATGGTGATGAAGTATGATTGTTTTGGGCCAAATTATGGTGGAAAAATATTCCTACGTACCACTACAATTCAGTATTTGGAAGGTACACCCAAACACCCCTTTCGAATACCTTCCATTTAATACATCAGAAAAAGCCATTTTGCGATTGACAATGGCCTGATTCTTCAGACCATCCTTCTTGCAACTGCAATGATAGTTTGTACATCTTGCACGTAGGCAGAGCTTTTAAGGAGAAATTAAATAGTTCCTATGTTGCACAAAATTGAAGTGCTTCAAACAAACACATACTTTGCATGCACAGAGAAGAGGTGGAATATATGTAAGACTGAAGACACAGGTGAAATGACAAATAGATTGACTGCTTCGCTGCCAAATTTTATACGCCATTTCTTCAGTGTAATACAAGAAAGCACCAAACAGTATAACAAAGTTGTCAATTGGTTTAATAGTCCATTCCCTTTGTTAAGTGCTGTGAAAGGAAGAGCCGAATTCCAAAATTGATCAATGATGTTTCAGAAATTTCCCAAAGGGAATAACAAGCCGACTGTTAAAAATTGCATTCACTCACAGGTTTTGAGCAGGAAACACTGAAATGCTATTAAAGTGCAATATCCAAGGGAACACTGACTCTGTCAAAGATGATCCAAATAGAATTGATGAAAAGTCCCAATTACAAACAACAGAATCAAAATAGGGTGAGAGGACACCCGGATTTGAACCAGGGACCTCTTGATCTGCAGTCAAATGCTCTACCACTGAGCTATATCCCCAGCTTTGCAGTAAAATCAGAATGACAAAATATCAGTACATCATGAAAGAGTGTGAGGATCATACTAAGTTGTTCCGGAAAGTACAACCTTGAAACTGTGGAACAGGAGAAGTAGTCCTTAATATTATTTATTAAAGGAAAACTGGATCATTTAAAAAACAGATTTATTTGTTTCATTGTTATTTTATTTGCATAGGCAGTGGTACATAGGACCAATGCCTCTACATACAATGATTGTTTTGAAACATTCTTAAAGGGGAAGAGGTTTTTACGGGACACCTTATCATTTGAGGATTGGTTACCACAATCACGGAGATGATGATGAAGTATGATTGTTTTGGGCCAAATTATGGTGGAAAAACATTTCTACGTACCACTACAATTTGGTATTTGGAAGGTACACCCAAACACCCCTTTCGAATACCTTCCATTTAATACATCAGAAAAAGCCATTTTGCGTTTGCAAATGGCCTGATTCTTCAGACCAGCCTTCTTGCAACTGCAATGCTAGTTCGTACATCTTGCACGTAGGAAGAGCTTTTGAGGAGAATTTAAATAGTTCCTACGTTGCACAAAAATGAAGTGCTTCAAACAAACACATACTTTGCATGCACAGAGAAGAGGTGGAATATATGTAAGACTGAAGACACAGGTGAAATGAGAAATAGATTGACCGCTTCGCTGCCAAGTTTTATACGCCATTTCTTCAGCGCAATACAAGAAAGCACCAAACAGTATAACGAAGTTGTCAATTGGTTTCATAGTCCATTCCCTTTGTTTAGTGCTGTGAAAGGAAGAGCCGAATTCCAAAATTGATCAATGATGTTTCAGAAATTTCCCAAAGGGAATACTAAGCCGAGTGTTAAAAACTGCATTTACTCACAGGCTTTGAGCAGGAAACACTGAAATGCTATTAAAGTGCAATATCCAAGGGAACACTGACTCTGTCAAAGATGATCCAAATGGAATTGATGAAAAGTCCAAATTGCAAACAACAGAATCAAAATAGGGTGAGGGGACACCCGGATTTGAACCAGGGACCACTTCATCTGCAGTCAAATGCTCTACCACTGAGCTATATCCCCAGCCTTTCAGTAAAATCAGAATGACAACATATCGGTATATCATGAAAGAGTATGAGGATCATACTAAGTTGTGCCAGAAAGTACAACCTTGAAACTGTGGAACAGGAGAAGTAGTCCTTAATATTATTTATTAAAGGAAAACTAGATCATATAAAAAACAGATTTATTTGTTTCATTGTTATTTTATTTGAATATGCAGTGGTACATAGGACCAATGCCTCTACATACAATGATTGTTTTGAACCATTCTTAAAGGGGAAGAGGTTTTTATGGGACACCTTATCATTTGAGGATTGGTTACCACAATCACGGAGATGGTGATGAAGTATGATTGTTTTGGGCCAAATTATGGTGGAAAAACATTTCGACTTACCACTACAATTCGGTATTTGGAAGGTACACCCAAACACCCCTTTCGAATACCTTCCATTTAATACATCAGAAAAAGCCATTTTGCGTTTGCAAATGGCCTGATTCTTCAGACCAGCCTTCTTGCAACTGCAATGCTAGTTCGTACATCTTGCACGTAGGCAGAGCTTTTAAGGAGAAATTAAATAGTTCCTACGTTGCACAAAAATGAAGTGCTTCAAACAAACACATACTTTGCATGCACAGAGAAGAGGTGGAATATATGTAAGACTGAAGACACAGGTGAAATGAGAAATAGATTGACTGCTTCGCTGCCAAGTTTTATACGCCATTTCTTCAGTGCAATACAAGAAAGCACCAAACAGTATAACAAAGTTGTCAATTGGTTTCATAGTCCATTCCCTTTGTTTAGTGCTGTGAAAGGAAGAGCCGAATTCCAAAATTGATCAATGATGTTTCAGAAATTTCCCAAAGGGAATAACAAGCCGAGTGTTAAAAACTGCATTTACTCACAGGTTTTGAGCAGGAAACACTGAAATGCTATTAAAGTGCAATATCCAAGGGAATACTGACTCTGTCAAAGATGATCCAAATGGAATTGATGAAAAGTCCCAATTACAAACAACAGAATCAAAATAGGGTGAGGGTACACCCGGATTTGAACCAGGGACCTCTTGATCTGCAGTCAAATGCTCTACCACTGAGCTATATCCCCAGGTTGTCAGTAAAATCAGAATGACAAAATATCAGTACATCATGAAAGAGTGTGAGGATCATTCTAAGTTGTGCCAGAAAGTACAACCTTGAAACTGTGGAACAGGAGAAGTAGTCCTTAATATTATGTATTAAAGGAAAACTGGATCATTTAAAAAACATATATTTGTTTCATTGTTATTTTATTTGAATAGGCAGTGGTACATAGGACCAATGCCTCTACATACAATGATTATTTTGAAACATTCTTAAAGGGGAAGAGGTTTTTACGGGACACCTTATCATTTGAGGATTGGTTACCACAATCACAGAGATGATGATGAAGTATGATTATTTTGGGCCAAATTATGGTCGTAAAACATTTCTAAGTACCACTACAATTCGGTATTTGGAAGGTACACCCAAACACCCCTTTCGAATACCTTCCATTTAATACATCAGAAAAAGCCATTTTGCGTTTGCAAATGGCCTGATTCTTCAGACCAGCCTTCTTGCAACTGCAATGCTAGTTCGTACATCTTGCACGTAGGCAGAGCTTTTAAGGAGAAATTAAATAGTTCCTACGTTGCACAAAAATGAAGTGCTTCAAACAAACACATACTTTGCATGCACAGAGAAGAGGTGGAATATATGTAAGACTGAAGACACAGGTGAAATGAGAAATAGATTGACTGCTTCGCTGCCAAGTTTTATACGCCATTTCTTCAGTGCAATACAAGAAAGCACCAAACAGTATAACAAAGTTGTCAATTGGTTTCATAGTCCATTCCCTTTGTTTAGTGCTGTGAAAGGAAGAGCCGAATTCCAAAATTGATCAATGATGTTTCAGAAATTTCCCAAAGGGAATAACAAGCCGAGTGTTAAAAACTGCATTTACTCACAGGTTTTGAGCAGGAAACACTGAAATGCTATTAAAGTGCAATATCCAAGGGAATACTGACTCTGTCAAAGATTATCCAAATGGAATTGATGAAAAGTCCCAATTACAAACAACAGAATCAAAATAGGGTGAGGGTACACCCGGATTTGAACCAGGGACCTCTTGATCTGCAGTCAAATGCTCTACCACTGAGCTATATCCCCAGGTTGTCAGTAAAATCAGAATGACAAAATATCAGTACATCATGAAAGAGTGTGAGGATCATTCTAAGTTGTGCCAGAAAGTACAACCTTGAAACTGTGGAACAGGAGAAGTAGTCCTTAATATTATGTATTAAAGGAAAACTGGATCATTTAAAAAACATATATTTGTTTCATTGTTATTTTATTTGAATAGGCAGTGGTACATAGGACCAATGCCTCTACATACAATGATTATTTTGAAACATTCTTAAAGGGGAAGAGGTTTTTACGGGACACCTTATCATTTGAGGATTGGTTACCACAATCACAGAGATGATGATGAAGTATGATTATTTTGGGCCAAATTATGGTCGTAAAACATTTCTAAGTACCACTACAATTCGGTATTTGGAAGGTACACCCAAACACCCCTTTCGAATACCTTCCATTTAATACATCAGAAAAAGCCATTTTGCGTTTGCAAATGGCCTGATTCTTCAGACCAGCCTTCTTGCAACTGCAATGATAGTTCGTACATCTTGCACGTAGGCAGAGCTTTTAAGGAGAAATTAAATAGTTCCTACGTTGCACAAAAATGAAGTGCTTCAAACAAACACATACTTTGCATGCACAGAGAAGAGGTGGAATATATGTAAGACTGAAGACACAGGTGAAATGAAAAATAGATTGACTGCTTCGCTGCCAAGTTTTATATGCCATTTCTTCAGAGCAATACAAGAAAGCACCAAACAGTATAACAAAGTTGTCAATTGGTTTCATAGTCCATTCCCTTTGTTTAGTGCTGTGAAAGGAAGAGCCGAATTCCAAAATTGATCAATGATGTTCCAGACATTTCCCAAAGGGAATAACAAGCCCAGTGTTAAAAACTGCATTTACTCACAGGTTTTGAGAAGCAAACACTGTAATGCCATTAAAGTGCAATATCCAAGGGAACACTGACTGTTAAAGATGATCCAAATGGAATTGATGGAAAGTCCCAATTACAAACAACAGAATCCAAACAGGGTGAGGGGACACCAGGATTTGAACCAGGGACCTCTTGATCTGCAGTCAAATGCTCTACCACTGAGCTATATCCCCAGCTTTAAAGTACAACCAGAATGACAAAATATCAGTACATCATGAAAGAGTGAGAGGATCATACTAAGTTGTTCCGGAAAGTACAACCTTGAAACTGTGGATGAGGAGAAGTAGTCCTTAATATTATTTATTAAAGGAAAACTGGATCATTTAAAAAACAGATATTTGTTTCATTGTTATTTTATTTGAATAGGCAGTGGTACATAGGACCAATGCCTCTACATACAATGATTGTTTTGAAACATTCTTAAAGGGGAAGAGGTTTTTACGGGACACCTTATCATTTGAGGATTGGTTACCACAATCACTGAGATGGTGATGAAGTATGATTGTTTTCGGCCAAATTATGGTGGAAAAACATTTCTACGTACCACTACAATTCGGTATTTGGAAGGTACACCCAAACACCCCTTTCGAATACCTTCCATTTAATACATCAGAAAAAGCCATTTTGCGTTTGCAAATGGCCTGATTCTTCAGACCAGCCTTCTTGCAACTGCAATGATAGTTCGTACATCTTGCATGTAGGCAGAGCTTTTAAGGAAAAATTAAATAGTTCCTACGTTGCACAAAAATGAAGTGCTTCAAACAAACACATACTTTGCATGCACAGACAAGAGGTGGAATATATGTAAGACTGAAGACACAGGTGAAATGAGAAATAGATTGACTGCTTCGCTGCCAAGTTTTATACGCCATTTCTTCAGTGCAATACAAGAAAGAACCAAACAGTATAACAAAGTTGTCAATTGGTTTAATAGTCCATTCCCTTTGTTTAGTGCTGTGAAAGGAAGAGCCGAATTCCAAAATTGATCAATGATGTTTCAGAAATTTCCCAAAGGGAATAACAAGCCCAGTGTTAAAAACTGCACTTACTCACAGGTTTTGAGCAGGAAACACTGAAATGCTATTAAAGTGCAATATCCAAGGGAACACTGACTCTGTCAAATATGATCCAAATGGAATGGTGAAAAGTCCCAATTACAAACAACAGAATCAAAATAGGGTGAGGGGACACCCGGATTTGAACCAGGGACCTCTTGATCTGCAGTCAAATGCTCTACCACTGAGCTATACCCCAGCTTTTCAGTAAAATCAGAATGACAAAATATCAGTACATCATGAAAGAGTGTGAGGCTCATACTAAGTTGTGCCAGAAAGTACAACCTTGAAACTGTGGAGCAGGAGAAGTAGTCCTTAATATTATTTATTAAAGGAAAACTGGATCATTTGAAAAACAGATTTATTTGTTTCATTGTTATTTTATTTGAATAGGCAGTGGTACATAGGACCAATGCCTCTACATACAATGATTGTTTTGAAACATTCTTAAAGTTGAAGAGGTTTTTATGGGACACCTTATCATTTGAGGATTGGTTACCACAATCACAGAGATGATGATGAAGTAAGATTGTTTTGGGCCAAATTATGGTGGAAAAACATTTCTACGTACCACTACAATTCGGTATTTGGAAGGTACACCCAAACACCCCTTTCGAATACCTTCCATTTAATACATCAGAAAAAGCCATTTTGCGTTTGCAAATGGCCTGATTCTTCAGACCAGCCTTCTTGCAACTGCAATGAGAGTTCGTACATCTTGCACGTAGGCAGAGCTTTTAAGGAGAAATTAAATAGTTCCTACGTTGCACAAAAATGAAGTGCTTCAAACAAACACATACTTTGCATGCACAGAGAAGAGGTGGAATATATGTAAGACTGAAGACACAGGTGAAATGAGAAATAGATTGACTGCTTCGCTGCCAAGTTTTATATGCCATTTCTTCAGTGCAATACAAGAAAGCACCAAACAGTATAACAAAGTTGTCAATTGGTTTCATAGTCCATTCCCTTTGTTTAGTGCTGTGAAAGGAAGAGCCGAATTCCAAAATCTATCAATGATGTTTCAGAAATTTCCCAACGGGAATACCAAGCCGAGTGTTAAAAACTGCATTTACTCACAGGTTTTGAGAAGCAAACACTGTAATGCCATTAAAATGCAATATCCAAGGGAACACTGACTCTGTCAAAGATGATCCAAATGGAATTGATGGAAAGTCCCAATTACAAACAACAGAATCAAAATATGGTGAGGGGACTCCAGGATTTGAACCAGAGACCTCTTGATCTGCAGTCAAATGCTCTACCACTGAGCTATATCCCCAGCTTTACAGTAAAACTAGAGTGACAAAATATCAGTACATCATGAAAGAGTGAGAGGATCATACTGAGTTGTTCCGAAAGTACAACCTTGAAACTGTGGAACAGGAGAAGTAGTCCTTAATAGTATTTATTAAAGGAAAACTGGATCATTTAAAAAACAGATATTTGTTTCATTGTTATTTTATTTGAATAGGCAGTGGAACATAGGACCAATGCCTCTACATACAATGATTGTTTTGAAACATTCTTAAAGGGGAAGAGGTTTTTACGGGACACCTTATCATTTGAGGATTGGTTACCACAATCACTGAGATGGTGATGAAGTATGATTGTTTTGGGCCAAATTATGGTGGAAAAATATTCCTACGTACCACTACAATTCAGTATTTGGAAGGTACACCCAAACACCCCTTTCGAATACCTTCCATTTAATACATCAGAAAAAGCCATTTTGCGATTGACAATGGCCTGATTCTTCAGACCATCCTTCTTGCAACTGCAATGATAGTTTGTACATCTTGCACGTAGGCAGAGCTTTTAAGGAGAAATTAAATAGTTCCTATGTTGCACAAAATTGAAGTGCTTCAAACAAACACATACTTTGCATGCACAGAGAAGAGGTGGAATATATGTAAGACTGAAGACACAGGTGAAATGACAAATAGATTGACTGCTTCGCTGCCAAATTTTATACGCCATTTCTTCAGTGTAATACAAGAAAGCACCAAACAGTATAACAAAGTTGTCAATTGGTTTAATAGTCCATTCCCTGTGTTAAGTGCTGTGAAAGGAAGAGCCGAATTCCAAAATTGATCAATGATGTTTCAGAAATTTCCCAAAGGGAATAACAAGCCGACTGTTAAAAATTGCATTCACTCACAGGTTTTGAGCAGGAAACACTGAAATGCTATTAAAGTGCAATATCCAAGGGAACACTGACTCTGTCAAAGATGATCCAAATAGAATTGATGAAAAGTCCCAATTACAAACAACAGAATCAAAATAGGGTGAGAGGACACCCGGATTTGAACCAGGGACCTCTTGATCTGCAGTCAAATGCTCTACCACTGAGCTATATCCCCAGCTTTGCAGTAAAATCAGAATGACAAAATATCAGTACATCATGAAAGAGTGTGAGGATCATACTAAGTTGTTCCGGAAAGTACAACCTTGAAACTGTGGAACAGGAGAAGTAGTCCTTAATATTATTTATTAAAGGAAAACTGGATCATTTAAAAAACAGATTTATTTGTTTCATTGTTATTTTATTTGCATAGGCAGTGGTACATAGGACCAATGCCTCTACATACAATGATTGTTTTGAAACATTCTTAAAGGGGAAGAGGTTTTTACGGGACACCTTATCATTTGAGGATTGGTTACCACAATCACGGAGATGATGATGAAGTATGATTGTTTTGGGCCAAATTATGGTGGAAAAACATTTCTACGTACCACTACAATTTGGTATTTGGAAGGTACACCCAAACACCCCTTTCGAATACCTTCCATTTAATACATCAGAAAAAGCCATTTTGCGTTTGCAAATGGCCTGATTCTTCAGACCAGCCTTCTTGCAACTGCAATGCTAGTTCGTACATCTTGCACGTAGGAAGAGCTTTTGAGGAGAATTTAAATAGTTCCTACGTTGCACAAAAATGAAGTGCTTCAAACAAACACATACTTTGCATGCACAGAGAAGAGGTGGAATATATGTAAGACTGAAGACACAGGTGAAATGAGAAATAGATTGACCGCTTCGCTGCCAAGTTTTATACGCCATTTCTTCAGCGCAATACAAGAAAGCACCAAACAGTATAACGAAGTTGTCAATTGGTTTCATAGTCCATTCCCTTTGTTTAGTGCTGTGAAAGGAAGAGCCGAATTCCAAAATTGATCAATGATGTTTCAGAAATTTCCCAAAGGGAATACTAAGCCGAGTGTTAAAAACTGCATTTACTCACAGGCTTTGAGCAGGAAACACTGAAATGCTATTAAAGTGCAATATCCAAGGGAACACTGACTCTGTCAAAGATGATCCAAATGGAATTGATGAAAAGTCCAAATTGCAAACAACAGAATCAAAATAGGGTGAGGGGACACCCGGATTTGAACCAGGGACCACTTCATCTGCAGTCAAATGCTCTACCACTGAGCTATATCCCCAGCCTTTCAGTAAAATCAGAATGACAACATATCGGTATATCATGAAAGAGTATGAGGATCATACTAAGTTGTGCCAGAAAGTACAACCTTGAAACTGTGGAACAGGAGAAGTAGTCCTTAATATTATTTATTAAAGGAAAACTAGATCATATAAAAAACAGATTTATTTGTTTCATTGTTATTTTATTTGAATATGCAGTGGTACATAGGACCAATGCCTCTACATACAATGATTGTTTTGAACCATTCTTAAAGGGGAAGAGGTTTTTATGGGACACCTTATCATTTGAGGATTGGTTACCACAATCACGGAGATGGTGATGAAGTATGATTGTTTTGGGCCAAATTATGGTGGAAAAACATTTCGACTTACCACTACAATTCGGTATTTGGAAGGTACACCCAAACACCCCTTTCGAATACCTTCCATTTAATACATCAGAAAAAGCCATTTTGCGTTTGCAAATGGCCTGATTCTTCAGACCAGCCTTCTTGCAACTGCAATGCTAGTTCGTACATCTTGCACGTAGGCAGAGCTTTTAAGGAGAAATTAAATAGTTCCTACGTTGCACAAAAATGAAGTGCTTCAAACAAACACATACTTTGCATGCACAGAGAAGAGGTGGAATATATGTAAGACTGAAGACACAGGTGAAATGAGAAATAGATTGACTGCTTCGCTGCCAAGTTTTATACGCCATTTCTTCAGTGCAATACAAGAAAGCACCAAACAGTATAACAAAGTTGTCAATTGGTTTCATAGTCCATTCCCTTTGTTTAGTGCTGTGAAAGGAAGAGCCGAATTCCAAAATTGATCAATGATGTTTCAGAAATTTCCCAAAGGGAATAACAAGCCGAGTGTTAAAAACTGCATTTACTCACAGGTTTTGAGCAGGAAACACTGAAATGCTATTAAAGTGCAATATCCAAGGGAATACTGACTCTGTCAAAGATGATCCAAATGGAATTGATGAAAAGTCCCAATTACAAACAACAGAATCAAAATAGGGTGAGGGTACACCCGGATTTGAACCAGGGACCTCTTGATCTGCAGTCAAATGCTCTACCACTGAGCTATATCCCCAGGTTGTCAGTAAAATCAGAATGACAAAATATCAGTACATCATGAAAGAGTGTGAGGATCATTCTAAGTTGTGCCAGAAAGTACAACCTTGAAACTGTGGAACAGGAGAAGTAGTCCTTAATATTATGTATTAAAGGAAAACTGGATCATTTAAAAAACATATATTTGTTTCATTGTTATTTTATTTGAATAGGCAGTGGTACATAGGACCAATGCCTCTACATACAATGATTATTTTGAAACATTCTTAAAGGGGAAGAGGTTTTTACGGGACACCTTATCATTTGAGGATTGGTTACCACAATCACAGAGATGATGATGAAGTATGATTATTTTGGGCCAAATTATGGTCGTAAAACATTTCTAAGTACCACTACAATTCGGTATTTGGAAGGTACACCCAAACACCCCTTTCGAATACCTTCCATTTAATACATCAGAAAAAGCCATTTTGCGTTTGCAAATGGCCTGATTCTTCAGACCAGCCTTCTTGCAACTGCAATGATAGTTCGTACATCTTGCACGTAGGCAGAGCTTTTAAGGAGAAATTAAATAGTTCCTACGTTGCACAAAAATGAAGTGCTTCAAACAAACACATACTTTGCATGCACAGAGAAGAGGTGGAATATATGTAAGACTGAAGACACAGGTGAAATGAAAAATAGATTGACTGCTTCGCTGCCAAGTTTTATATGCCATTTCTTCAGAGCAATACAAGAAAGCACCAAACAGTATAACAAAGTTGTCAATTGGTTTCATAGTCCATTCCCTTTGTTTAGTGCTGTGAAAGGAAGAGCCGAATTCCAAAATTGATCAATGATGTTCCAGACATTTCCCAAAGGGAATAACAAGCCCAGTGTTAAAAACTGCATTTACTCACAGGTTTTGAGAAGCAAACACTGTAATGCCATTAAAGTGCAATATCCAAGGGAACACTGACTGTTAAAGATGATCCAAATGGAATTGATGGAAAGTCCCAATTACAAACAACAGAATCCAAACAGGGTGAGGGGACACCAGGATTTGAACCAGGGACCTCTTGATCTGCAGTCAAATGCTCTACCACTGAGCTATATCCCCAGCTTTAAAGTACAACCAGAATGACAAAATATCAGTACATCATGAAAGAGTGAGAGGATCATACTAAGTTGTTCCGGAAAGTACAACCTTGAAACTGTGGATGAGGAGAAGTAGTCCTTAATATTATTTATTAAAGGAAAACTGGATCATTTAAAAAACAGATATTTGTTTCATTGTTATTTTATTTGAATAGGCAGTGGTACATAGGACCAATGCCTCTACATACAATGATTGTTTTGAAACATTCTTAAAGGGGAAGAGGTTTTTACGGGACACCTTATCATTTGAGGATTGGTTACCACAATCACTGAGATGGTGATGAAGTATGATTGTTTTCGGCCAAATTATGGTGGAAAAACATTTCTACGTACCACTACAATTCGGTATTTGGAAGGTACACCCAAACACCCCTTCGAATACCTTCCATTTAATACATCAGAAAAAGCCATTTTGCGTTTGCAAATGGCCTGATTCTTCAGACCAGCCTTCTTGCAACTGCAATGATAGTTCGTACATCTTGCATGTAGGCAGAGCTTTTAAGGAAAAATTAAATAGTTCCTACGTTGCACAAAAATGAAGTGCTTCAAACAAACACATACTTTGCATGCACAGACAAGAGGTGGAATATATGTAAGACTGAAGACACAGGTGAAATGAGAAATAGATTGACTGCTTCGCTGCCAAGTTTTATACGCCATTTCTTCAGTGCAATACAAGAAAGAACCAAACAGTATAACAAAGTTGTCAATTGGTTTAATAGTCCATTCCCTTTGTTTAGTGCTGTGAAAGGAAGAGCCGAATTCCAAAATTGATCAATGATGTTTCAGAAATTTCCCAAAGGGAATAACAAGCCCAGTGTTAAAAACTGCACTTACTCACAGGTTTTGAGCAGGAAACACTGAAATGCTATTAAAGTGCAATATCCAAGGGAACACTGACTCTGTCAAATATGATCCAAATGGAATGGTGAAAAGTCCCAATTACAAACAACAGAATCAAAATAGGGTGAGGGGACACCCGGATTTGAACCAGGGACCTCTTGATCTGCAGTCAAATGCTCTACCACTGAGCTATACCCCAGCTTTTCAGTAAAATCAGAATGACAAAATATCAGTACATCATGAAAGAGTGTGAGGCTCATACTAAGTTGTGCCAGAAAGTACAACCTTGAAACTGTGGAGCAGGAGAAGTAGTCCTTAATATTATTTATTAAAGGAAAACTGGATCATTTGAAAAACAGATTTATTTGTTTCATTGTTATTTTATTTGAATAGGCAGTGGTACATAGGACCAATGCCTCTACATACAATGATTGTTTTGAAACATTCTTAAAGTTGAAGAGGTTTTTATGGGACACCTTATCATTTGAGGATTGGTTACCACAATCACAGAGATGATGATGAAGTAAGATTGTTTTGGGCCAAATTATGGTGGAAAAACATTTCTACGTACCACTACAATTCGGTATTTGGAAGGTACACCCAAACACCCCTTTCGAATACCTTCCATTTAATACATCAGAAAAAGCCATTTTGCGTTTGCAAATGGCCTGATTCTTCAGACCAGCCTTCTTGCAACTGCAATGAGAGTTCGTACATCTTGCACGTAGGCAGAGCTTTTAAGGAGAAATTAAATAGTTCCTACGTTGCACAAAAATGAAGTGCTTCAAACAAACACATACTTTGCATGCACAGAGAAGAGGTGGAATATATGTAAGACTGAAGACACAGGTGAAATGAGAAATAGATTGACTGCTTCGCTGCCAAGTTTTATATGCCATTTCTTCAGTGCAATACAAGAAAGCACCAAACAGTATAACAAAGTTGTCAATTGGTTTAATAGTCCATTCCCTTTGTTTAGTGCTGTGAAAGGAAGAGCCGAATTCCAAAATTGATCAATGATGTTTCAGAAATTTCCCAAAGGGAATACCAAGCCGAGTGTTAAAAACTGCATTTACTCACAGGTTTTGAGAAGCAAACACTGTAATGCCATTAAAGTGCAATATCCAAGGGAACACTGACTCTGTCAAAGATGATCCAAATGGAATTGATGGAACGTCCCAATTACAAACAACAGAATCAAAATAGGGTGAGGGGACACCAGGATTTGAACCAGGGACCTCTTGATCTGCAGTCAAATGCTCTACCACTGAGCTATATCCCCAGCTTTAAAGTACCACCAGAATGACAAAATATCAGTAAATCATGAAAGAGTGAGAGGATCATACTAAGTTGTTCCGGAAAGTACAACCTTGAAACTGTGGAACAGGAGAAGTCGTCCTTAATATTATTTATTAAAGGAAAACTGGATCATTTAAAAAACAGATATTTGTTTCATTGTTATTTTATTTGAATAGGCAGTGGTACATAGGACCAATGCCTCTACATACAATGATTGTTTTGAAACATTCTTAAAGGGGAAGAGGTTTTTACGGGACACCTTATCATTTGAGGATTGCTTACCACAATCACTGAGATGGTGATGAAGTATGATTGTTTTGGGCCAAATTATGGTGGAAAAACATTTCTACGTACCACTACAATTCGGTATTTGGAAGGTACACCCAAACACCCCTTTCGAATACCTTCCATTTAATACATCAGAAAAAGCCATTTTGCGTTTGCAAATGGCCTGATTCTTCAGACCAGCCTTCTTGCAACTGCAATGATAGTTCGTACATCTTGCACGTAGGCAGAGCTTTTAAGGAAAAATTAAATAGTTCCTACGTTGCACAAAAATGAAGTGCTTCAAACAAACACATACTTTGCATGCATAGAGAAGAGGTGGAATATATGTAAGACTGAAGACACAGGTGAAATGAGAAATAGATTTACTGCTTCGCTGCCAAGTTTTATACGCCATTTCTTCAGTGCAATACAAGAAAGCACCAAACAGTATAACAAAGTTGTCAATTGGTTTAATAGTCCATTCCCTTTGTTTAGTGCTGTGAAAGGAAGAGCCGAATTCCAAAATTGATCAATGATGTTTCAGAAATTTCCCAAAGGGAATAACAAGCCGACTGTTAAAAACTGCATTCACTCACAGGTTTTGGGCAGGAAACACTGAAATGCTATTAAAGTGCAATATCCAAGGGAACACTGACTCTGTCAAAGATGATCCAAATAGAATTGATGAAAAGTCCCAATTACAAACAACAGAATCAAAATAGGGTGAGAGGACACGCGGATTTGAATCAGGGAACTCTTGATCTGCAGTCTAATGCTCTACCACTGAGCTATATCCCCAGGTTGTCAGTAAAATCAGAATGACAAAATATCAGTACATCATGAAAGAGTGTGAGGATCATTCTAAGTTGTGCCAGAAAGTACAACCTTGAAACTGTGGAACAGGAGAAGTAGTCCTTAATATTATTTATTAAAGGAAAACTGGATCATTTAAAAAACAGATTTATTTGTTTCATTGTTATTTTATTTGAATAGGCAGTGGTACATAGGACCAATGCCTCTACATACAATGATTGTTTTGAAACATTCCTAAAGGGGAAGATGTTTTTACGGGACACCTTATCATTTGAGGATTGGTTACCACAATCACGGAGATGATGATGAAGTATGATTGTTTTGGGCCAAATTATGGTGGAAAAACATTTCTACGTACCACTACAATTTGGTATTTGGAAGGTACACCCAAACACCCCTTTCGAATACCTTCCATTTAATACATCAGAAAAAGCCATTTTGCGTTTGCAAATGGCCTGATTCTTCAGACCAGCCTTCTTGCAACTGCAATGATAGTGCGTACATCTTGCACGTAGGAAGAGCTTTTAAGGAGAAATTAAATAGTTCCTACGTTGCACAAAAATGAAGTGCTTCAAACAAACACATACTTTGCATGCACAGAGAAGAGGTGGAATATATGTAAGACTGAAGACACAGGTGAAATGAGAAATAGATTGACTGCTTCGCTGCCAAGTTTTATACGCAATTTGTTCAGCGCAATACAAGAAAGCACCAAACAGTATAACGAAGTTGTCAATTGGTTTCATAGTCCATTCCCTTTGTTTAGTGCTGTGAAAGGAAGAGCTGAATTCCAAAATTGATCAATGATGTTTCAGAAATTTCCCAAAGTGAATACCAAGCCGAGTGTTAAAAACTGCATTTACTCACAGGCTTTGAGCAGGAAACACTGAAATGCTATTAAAGTGCAATATCCAAGGGAACACTGACTCTGTCAAAGATGATCCAAATGGAATTGATGAAAAGTCCAAATTACAAACAACAGAATCAAAATAGGGTGATGGGACACCCGGATTTGAACCAGGGACCACTTCATCTGTAGTCAAATGCTCTACCACTGAGCTATATCCCCAGCCTTTCAGTAAAATCAGAATGACAACATATCGGTATATCATGAAAGAGTGTGAGGATCATACTAAGTTGTGCCAGAAAGTACAACCTTGAAACTGTGGAACAGGAGAAGTAGTCCTTAATATTATTTATTAAAGGAAAACTGGATCATTTAATAAACAGATTTATTTGTTTCATTGTTATTTTATTTGAATAGGCAGTGGTACATAGGACCAATCCCTCTACATACAATGATTGTTTTGAAACATTCTTAAAGGGGAAGAGGTTTTTACGGGACACCTTATCATTTGAGGATTGGTTACCACAATCACAGAGATGATGATGAAGTATGATTGTTTTGGGCCAAATTATTGTGGAAAAACATTTCTACGTACCACTACAATTCGAGAATTTGGAAGGTACACACAAACACCCCTTTCGAATACCTTCCATTTAATACATCAGAAAAAGCCATTTTGCGTTTGCAAATGGCCTGATTCTTCAGACCAGCCTTCTTGCAACTGCAATGATAGTTCGTACATCTTGCCCGTAGGCAGAGCTTTTAAGGAGAAATTAAATAGTTCCTACGTTGCACAAAAATGAAGTGCTTCAAACAAACACATCCTTTGCATGCACAGAGAAGAGGTGGAATATATGTAAGACTGAAGACACAGGTGAAATGAGAAATAGATTGACTGCTTCGCTGCCAAGTTTTATATGCCATTTCTTCAGTGCAATACAAGAAAGCACCAAACAGTATAACAAAGTTGTCAATTGGTTTAATAGTCCATTCCCTTTGTTTAGTGCTTTGAAAGGAAGAGCCGAATTCCAAAATTGATCAATGATGTTTCAGAAATTTCCCAAAGGGAATACCAAGCCGAGTGTTAAAAACTGCATTTACTCACAGGTTTTGAGAAGCAAACACTGTAATGCCATTAAAGTGCAATATCCAAGGGAACACTGACTCTGTCAAAGATGATCCAAATGGAATTGATGGAACGTCCCAATTACAAACAACAGAATCAAAATAGGGTGAGGGGACACCAGGATTTGAACCAGGGACCTCTTGATCTGCAGTCAAATGCTCTACCACTGAGCTATATCCCCAGCTTTAAAGTACCACCAGAATGACAAAATATCAGTAAATCATGAAAGAGTGAGAGGATCATACTAAGTTGTTCCGGAAAGTACAACCTTGAAACTGTGGAACAGGAGAAGTCGTCCTTAATATTATTTATTAAAGGAAAACTGGATCATTTAAAAAACAGATATTTGTTTCATTGTTATTTTATTTGAATAGGCAGTGGTACATAGGACCAATGCCTCTACATACAATGATTGTTTTGAAACATTCTTAAAGGGGAAGAGGTTTTTACGGGACACCTTATCATTTGAGGATTGCTTACCACAATCACTGAGATGGTGATGAAGTATGATTGTTTTGGGCCAAATTATGGTGGAAAAACATTTCTACGTACCACTACAATTCGGTATTTGGAAGGTACACCCAAACACCCCTTTCGAATACCTTCCATTTAATACATCAGAAAATGCCACTTTGCGTTTGCAAATGGCCTGATTCTTCAAACCAGCCTTCTTGCAACTGCAATAATAGTTCGTACATCTTGCAGAGCTTTTAAGGAAAAATTAAATAGTTCCTACGTTGCACAAAAATGAAGTGCTTCAAACAAACACATACTTTGCATGCACAGAGAAGAGGTGGAATATATGTAAGACTGAAGACACAGGTGAAATGAGAAATAGATTGACTGCTTCGCTGCCAAGTTTTATACGCCATTTCTTCAGTGCAATACAAGAAAGCACCAAACAGTATAACAAAGTTGTCAATTGGTTTAATAGTCCATTCCCTTTGTTTAGTGCTGTGAAAGGAAGAGCCGAATTCCAAAATTGATCAATGATGTTTCAGAAATTTCCCAAAGGGAATAACAAGCCGACTGTTAAAAACTGCATTCGCTCACAGGTTTTGAGCAGGAAACACTGAAATGCTATTAAAGTGCAATATCCAAGGGAACACTGACTCTGTCAAAGATGATCCAAATAGAATTGATGAAAAGTCCCAATTACAAACAACAGTATCAAAATAGGGTGAGAGGACACCCGGATTTGAACCAGGGAACTCTTGATCTGCAGTCAAATGCTCTACCACTGAGCTATATCCCCAGCTTTTCTGTAAAATCAGAATGACAAAATATCAGTACATCATGAAAGAGTGTGAGGATCATACTAAGTTGTGCTAGAAAGTACAACCTTGAAACTGTGGAACAGGAGAAGTAGTCCTTAATATTATTTATTAAAGGAAAACTGGATCATTTAAAAAACAGATTTATTTGTTTCATTGTTATTTAATTTGAATAGGCAGTGGTACATAGGACCAATGCCTCTACATACAATGATTGTTTTGAAACATTCTTAAAGGGGAGAGGTTTTTACGGGACACCTTATCATTTGAGGATTGGTTACCACAATCACAGAGATGATGATGAAGTATGATTGTTTTGGGCCAAATTAAGGTGGAAAAACATTTCTACGTACCACTACAATTCGGTATTTGGAAGGTACACCCAAACACCCCTTTCGAATACCTTCCATTTAATACATCAGAAAAAGCCATTTTGCGTTTGCAAATGGCCTGATTCTTCAGGCCAGCCATCTTGCAACTGCAATGATAGTTCGTACATCTTGCACGTAGGCAGAGCTTTTAAGGAGAAATTAAATAGTTCCTACGTTGCACAAAAATGAAGTGCTTCAAACAAACACATACTTTGCATGCACAGAGAAGAGGTGGAATATATGTAAGACTGAAGACACAGGTGAATTGAGAAATAGATTGACTGCTTCGCTGCCAAGTTTTATATGCCATTTCTTCAGTGCAATACAAGAAAGCACCAAACAGTATAACAAAGTTGTCAATTGGTTTAATAGTCCATTCCCTTTGTGTAGTGCTGTGAAAGGAAGAGCCGAATTCCAAAATTGATCAATGATGTTTCAGAAATTTCCCAAAGGGAATAAAAGCCGACTGTTAAAAATTGCATTCACTCACAGGTTTTGAGCAGGAAACACTGAAATGCTATTAAAGTGCAATATCCAAGGGAACACTGACTCTGTCAAAGATGATCCAAATAGAATTGATGAAAAGTCCCAATTACAAACAACAGAATCAAAATAGGGTGAGAGGACACCCGGATTTGAACCAGGGACCCCTTGATCTGCAGTCAAATGCTCTACCACTGAGCTATATGCCCAGCTTTGCAGTAAAATCAGAATGACAAAATATCAGTACATCATGAAAGTGTGTGAGGTTTATACTAAGTTGTGCCAGAAAGTACAACCTTGAAATTGTGGAACAGGAGAAGTAGTCCTTAATATTATTTATTAAAGGAAAACTGGATCATTTAAAAAACAGATTTATTTGTTTCATTGTTATTTTATTTGAATAGGCAGTGGTACATAGGACCAATGCTTCTACATACAATGATTGTTTTGAAACATTCTTAAAGGGGAAGAGGTTTTTTCGGGACACCATATCATTTGAGGATTGGTTACCATAATCACAGAGATGATGATGAAGTATGATTGTTTTGGGCCAAATTATGGTGGAAAAACATTTCTACGTACCACTACAATTCGGTATTTGGAAGGTACACCCAAACACCCCTTTCGAATACCTTCCATTTAATACATCAGAAAAAGCCATTTTGCATTTGCAAATGGCCTGATTCTTCAGACCAGCCTTCTTGCAACTGCAATGATAGTTCGTACATCTTGCACGTAGGCAGAGCTTTTAAGGAGAAATTAAATAGTTCCAACGTTGCACAAAAATGAAGTGCTTCAAACAAACACATACTTTGCATGCACAGAGAAGAGGTGGAATATATGTAAGACTGAAGACACAGGTGAAATGAGAAATAGATTGACTGCTTCGCTGCCAAGTTTTATACGCCATTTCTTCAGTGCAATACAAGAAAGCACCAAACAGTATAACAAAGTTGTCAATTGGTTTAATAGTCCATTCCCTTTGTTTAGTGCTGTGAAAGGAAGAGCCGAATTCCAAAATTGATCAATGATGTTTCAGAAATTTCCCAAAGGGAATAACAAGCCGACTGTTAAAAACTGCATTCGCTCACAGGTTTTGAGCAGGAAACACTGAAATGCTATTAAAGTGCAATATCCAAGGGAACACTGACTCTGTCAAAGATGATCCAAATAGAATTGATGAAAAGTCCCAATTACAAACAACAGTATCAAAATAGGGTGAGAGGACACCCGGATTTGAACCAGGGAACTCTTGATCTGCAGTCAAATGCTCTACCACTGAGCTATATCCCCAGCTTTTCTGTAAAATCAGAATGACAAAATATCAGTACATCATGAAAGAGTGTGAGGATCATACTAAGTTGTGCTAGAAAGTACAACCTTGAAACTGTGGAACAGGAGAAGTAGTCCTTAATATTATTTATTAAAGGAAAACTGGATCATTTAAAAAACAGATTTATTTGTTTCATTGTTATTTTATTTGAATAGGCAGTGGTACATAGGACCAATGCCTCTACATACAATGATTGTTTTGAAACATTCTTAAAGGGGAGAGGTTTTTACGGGACACCTTATCATTTGAGGATTGGTTACCACAATCACAGAGATGATGATGAAGTATGATTGTTTTGGGCCAAATTAAGGTGGAAAAACATTTCTACGTACCACTACAATTCGGTATTTGGAAGGTACACCCAAACACCCCTTTCGAATACCTTCCATTTAATACATCAGAAAAAGCCATTTTGCGTTTGCAAATGGCCTGATTCTTCAGGCCAGCCATCTTGCAACTGCAATGATAGTTCGTACATCTTGCACGTAGGCAGAGCTTTTAAGGAGAAATTAAATAGTTCCTACGTTGCACAAAAATGAAGTGCTTCAAACAAACACATACTTTGCATGCACAGAGAAGAGGTGGAATATATGTAAGACTGAAGACACAGGTGAATTGAGAAATAGATTGACTGCTTCGCTGCCAAGTTTTATATGCCATTTCTTCAGTGCAATACAAGAAAGCACCAAACAGTATAACAAAGTTGTCAATTGGTTTAATAGTCCATTCCCTTTGTGTAGTGCTGTGAAAGGAAGAGCCGAATTCCAAAATTGATCAATGATGTTTCAGAAATTTCCCAAAGGGAATAAAAGCCGACTGTTAAAAATTGCATTCACTCACAGGTTTTGAGCAGGAAACACTGAAATGCTATTAAAGTGCAATATCCAAGGGAACACTGACTCTGTCAAAGATGATCCAAATAGAATTGATGAAAAGTCCCAATTACAAACAACAGAATCAAAATAGGGTGAGAGGACACCCGGATTTGAACCAGGGACCCCTTGATCTGCAGTCAAATGCTCTACCACTGAGCTATATCCCCAGCTTTGCAGTAAAATCAGAATGACAAAATATCAGTACATCATGAAAGTGTGTGAGGTTTATACTAAGTTGTGCCAGAAAGTACAACCTTGAAATTGTGGAACAGGAGAAGTAGTCCTTAATATTATTTATTAAAGGAAAACTGGATCATTTAAAAAACAGATTTATTTGTTTCATTGTTATTTTATTTGAATAGGCAGTGGTACATAGGACCAAT
Organism: Lissotriton helveticus; assembly: GCF_964261635.1. Lineage (NCBI taxonomy): Eukaryota > Metazoa > Chordata > Amphibia > Caudata > Salamandridae > Lissotriton > Lissotriton helveticus. The sequence goes on along the minus strand of NC_136058.1, from coordinate 324,975,542 downwards.
GCTTCTACATACAATGATTGTTTTGAAACATTCTTAAAGGGGAAGAGGTTTTTACGGGACACCATATCATTTGAGGATTGGTTACCATAATCACAGAGATGATGATGAAGTATGATTGTTTTGGGCCAAATTATGGTGGAAAAACATTTCTACGTACCACTACAATTCGGTATTTGGAAGGTACACCCAAACACCCCTTTCGAATACCTTCCATTTAATACATCAGAAAAAGCCATTTTGCATTTGCAAATGGCCTGATTCTTCAGACCAGCCTTCTTGCAACTGCAATGATAGTTCGTACATCTTGCACGTAGGCAGAGCTTTTAAGGAGAAATTAAATAGTTCCAACGTTGCACAAAAATGAAGTGCTTCAAACAAACACATACTTAGCATGCACAGAGTAGAGGTGGAATATATGTAAGACTGAAGACACAGGTGAAATGAGAAATAGATTGACTGCTTCGCTGCCAAGTTTTACATGCCATTTTTTCAGTGCAATACAAGAAAGCACCAAAGAGTATAACAAAGTTGTCAATTGGTTTAATAGTCCATTCCTTTTGTTTAGTGCTGTGAAAGGAAGAGCCGAATTCCAAAATTGATCAATGATGTTTCAGAAATTTCCCAAAGGGAATACCAAGCCGAGTGTTAAAAACTGCATTTACTCACAGGTTTTGAGAAGCAAACACTGTAATGCCATTAAAGTGCAATATCCAAGGGAACACTGACTCTGTCAAAGATGATCCAAATGGAATTGATGGAAAGTCCCAATTACAAACAACAGAATCAAAATAGGGTGAGGGGACACCAGGATTTGAACAAGTGACCTCTTGATCTGCAGTTAAATGCTCTACCACTGAGCTATATCCCCAGCTTTAAAGTACAACCAGAATGACAAAATATCAGTACATCATGAAAGAGTGAGAGGATCATACTAAGTTGTTCCGGAAAGTACAACCTTGAAACTGTGGAATAGGAGAAGTAGTCCTTAATATTATTTATTAAAGGAAAACTGGATCATTTAAAAAACAGATATTTGTTTCATTGTTATTTTATTTGAATAGGCAGTGGTACATAGGACCAATGCCTCTACATACAATGATTGTTTTGAAACATTCTTAAAGGGGAAGAGGTTTTTACGGGACACCTTATCATTTGAGGATTGGTTACCACAATCACGGAGATGGTGATGAAGTATGATTGTTTTGGGCCAAATTATGGTGGAAAAACATTTCTACATACCACTACAATTCGGTATTTGGAAGGTACACCCAAACACCCCTTTCGAATACCTTCCATTTAATACATCAGAAAAAGCCATTTTGCGTTTGAAAATGGCCTGATTCTTCAAACCAGCCTTCTTGCAACTGCAATAATAGTTTGTACATCTTGCACGTAGGCAGAGCTTTTAAGGAAAAATTAAATAGTTCCTACGTTGCACAAAAATGAAGTGCTTCAAACAAACACATACTTTGCATGCACAGAGAAGAGGTGGAATATATGTAAGACTGAATACACAGGTGAAATGAGAAATAGATTGACTGCTTCGCTGCCAAGTTTTATACGCCATTTCTTCAGTGCAATACAAGAAAGCACCAAACAGTATAACAAAGTTGTCAATTGGTTTAATAGTCCATTCCCTTTGTTTAGTGCTGTGAAAGGAAGAGCCGAATTCCAAAATTGATCAATGATGTTTCAGAAATTTCCCAAAGGGAATAACAAGCCGACTGTTAAAAACTGCATTCACTCACAGGTTTTGAGCAGGAAACACTGAAATGCTATGAAAGTGCAATATCCAAGGGAACACTGACTCTGCCAAAGATGATCCAAATAGAATTGATGAAAAGTCCCAATTACAAACAACAGTATCAAAATAGGGTGAGAGGACACCCGGATTTGAACCAGGGAACTCTTGATCTGCAGTCAGATGCTCTACCACTGAGCTATATCCCCAGCTTTTCTGTAAAATCAGAATGACAAAATATCAGTACATCATGAAAGAGTGTGAGGATCATACTAAGTTGTGCCAGAAAGTACAACCTTGAAACTGTGGAACAGGAGAAGTAGTCCTTAATATTATTTATTAAAGGAAAACTGGATCATTTAAAAAACAGATTTATTTGTTTCATTGTTATTTTATTTGAATATGCAGTGGTACATAGGACCAATGCCTCTACATACAATGATTGTTTTGAAACATTCTTAAAGGGGAAGAGGTTTTTACGGGACACCTTATCATTTGAGGATTGGTTACCACAATCACAGAGATGATGATGAAGTATGATTGTTTTGGGCCAAATTATGGTGGAAAAACATTTCTACGTACCACTACAATTCGGTATTTGGAAGGTACACCCAAACACCCCTTTCGAATACCTTCCATTTAATACATCAGAAAAAGCCATTTTGCGTTTGCAAATGGCCTGATTCTTCAGACCAGCCTTCTTGCAACTGCAATGATAGTTCATACATCTTGCACGTAGGCAGAGCTTTTAAGGAGAAATTAAATAGTTCCTACGTTGCACAAAAATGAAGTGCTTCAAACAAACACATACTTTGCATGCACAGAGAAGAGGTGGAATATATGTAAGACTGAAGACACAGGTGAAATGAGAAATAGATTGACTGCTTCGCTGCCAAGTTTTATACGCCATTTCTTCAGTGCAATACAAGAAAGCACCAAACAGTATAACAAAGTTGTCAATTGGTTTAATAGTCCATTCCCTTTGTTTAGTGCTGTGAAAGGAAGAGCCGAATTCCTAAATTGATCAATGATGTTTCAGAAATTTCCCAAAAGGAATACCAAGCCGAGTGTTAAAAACTGCATTTACTCACAGGTTTTGAGAAGCAAACACTGTAATGCCATTAAAGTGCAATATCCAAGGGCACACTGACTCTGTCAAAGATGATCCAAATGGAATTGATGGAAAGTTCCAATTAGATACAACAGAATCAAAATAGGGTGAGGGGACACCAGGATTTGAACCAGGGACCTCTTGATCTGCAGTCAAATGCTCTACCACTGAGCTATATCCCCAGCTTTAACCACCTCGATGCTATGCATTTTCCCCTCCTGTGCTGAGATTTACTTATTCCCATGTTTCATGACGAGCTGGGCTCGTCATGAGCGTGCGAGGAGGCTACCTCATGACGAGCCCAGCTCGTCATGAGCGTGGAAGGGGTTAAAGTACAACCAGAATGACAAAATATCAGTACATCATGAAAGAGTGAGAGGATCATACTAAATTGTTCCGGAAAGTACAACCTTGAAACTGTGGTTGAGGAGAAGTAGTCCTTAATATTATTTATTAAAGGAAAACTGGATCATTTAAAAAACAGATATTTGTTTCATTGTTATATGGCCGGGATGCCCGCCACCCCCTCCCAACACACATCCCCAAGGATGGGAAGTCGGACAATCGTTGAACTTTTGGAAGACGGGAGGGAGTCACCCTCACGCTCGTATTTATTAAAATATGAAACAAAATTTAAAACATTAAATTAAAAGTTTCATCATTATGCATTATGTACAATTTGACATTTATTACATTTCGATGCAGTCATGTACTTTTGGCTAACATCCTGAAAATGCATACACTCTAATTCAAATTGTACATCCTAGCATTAAGGGCCAACGGCAAGGTCTTAACCGGTGTCAGATCCCTACTACCAAACTCCCGCCCTCACCGTGTGAGCGGCGCATGCGCAGAGGGCTCTACCCTCATTGCCAACTGTAACTTCCCTTGTCGTGGTGGGGGCCCCTTTTCTACTCGACGCCATCTTAAGGGTCGTCCGAGTTCCCGTATGAGGTCTCTGTAGGAAGGACAGCGTGGACTCCCCCCCCACCCCATACTCTCTATCCGCCGTCGCGGATATCCGGCCCCCGGGAAATTAGTCAGGAGGGGCATTTAACCGCCTCCCCCCCTGGGAGGGGCCCATGGCCATCTCCCCCTAGGCGCCCCATCCTTAGTGGGTGCCGCCTCCCCGTGGAAGGGGCCAATGGCCGTCTTCCCCCAGGCGCTCCCATCCATTGTGGGTGGCGCCCCACTCTAGGGACCTTTAAATTCCTGCTCACCGATCATGACCTTACCGCCACAGACCGGATAGTTGACCGACTATCCGGTCCCCCCAACTCCTCCTATAGGTCATACTTCCTCAAACCTCTCAGCCATGCAACCAAATCTCCTATTAGTAAATCATTCCCCTCCCTGGACAGGTGAACCCCATCGTACAGATACATATGGTCACCCCGGATACACCCATGAGGAATGACATGCAACTGTGCAGAACGGAACAGTCTATTAATCTTATTATTGACCGGTTTAACTGAATGGTTCAGAGCTGACACCGAAAGGCCCCCCTGCCACCTCCTTCTAGGAATCATGTGGGACCAGGCAATCGTGCACCCCGGGACTCTTTTAGCCAACCAGCTAACAGCCGACAAGATTCGTTCAAGTAACACTCGTCTACCCAGTGTCACCAAATCGTTGCCACCCAGGTGTACTATGACTATAGATGGCGGTGACCTATGCCGCCCTAAGAGTCCCTCGAAAAATGACTCAAATTTGTCAAAAACGAGCCCACCTTTCCCATGGAAAGCCACTCTGAACCCGTATTCCCCAGGTGCGTGAATGGCGTCACCTTCCTTGAATACGTCACCGGCGCGCCTCACGTATGAGTGGCCCACGACCCATACCATCCTCTCCCCAGTCGGTGATCTCTGACCGCTGGTCTCTTGATGTAGGGTCGACCTCCAATTCCGCCCTGCATGGCAGGCCCGCGAAACTGCAAAGTAAACAAAAGACAGAAAACGTGAGTGCATGTCAATTGATCACTTACAACATGTGCAATCGCACATACCTCTTAAAGCAATTCGAGGATCAACGGCCCAATTGTTTCACTTCCTCGGCACTCTGACCCCTGGCTGTAGCCTCAGTAGCAGCCCCTATCCTAAAGGAGTGGGTCCCAAAACCGCACGGGTCCATGCCCGCGTTAGCGATTGCCAGTGCCAGCACCCTCTGAAACTGGAATCTCGTCAGTGGGGGGCTATCCTTGTGTCAGAGCAAGCTCCCCCCCAAGCGGCCGATCTCAGCGCCAAATTGTCTTCCACACACTTCAACGGGCAGACGGGGGACCCTCGCTTGCGCTGTACGACCACACTATCTCCCATAGCCCCCTGGTCGGTCTTGGACCTGGCTATCATGATTACCATCGAATCACCCCTTATCTGGATGTGATCCCTGCACAAACCTCCCTCCATATCTCTCTTGTTCCTTGCGACAAGCTCGCTCACCCTCATGGCCCCATGGAATGCCAATGTGAACGCTGCCCGGAACAGAACTGCTTCGTAATGGGAGGAACACGTCTCGTCCAGCTTTGCTAAAAGCAGAGACAGTCTGTCTAAGCCAATCGGGTGCCTCGTATCTCTCTTGCAACCCTCAAGGCGCTGCCAGCCGCGAAGGGCTTTCTTCACCAAAAAAGAACCTGTAGGGTCTTTTATGCCGTGTACCTGGGCCATGAATGAAATGGCCGCCCTATGCCTACCGGCCGTTGCCACTGATCGGCCCTCCCTGTGTAGTGCAACCAGGTACCCCAGGAAGAATTCCTCCTGCCCCCAATGCAGACTCCCCACAGGACCCAAATATGTGCAATAAGAACGAAACGCTCCTTCGTATGCTTTCCTTGTCCTGGGGGCTAGACTCGCTGCCACGAGGTCTTGTAATCCGAGGCACCGATTAGCCACATTGCTTCTGGGAATGGTGCTGCCTCTAAGTCTGCTGTGGGCAGATAACCCCTGAATGCCTGCATACGTGAACGAGAGAGTGCATCAGCCGCATGATTCAGTACACCTGGCACATGTTTCGCCCTGAACAGTACATTCAATCTCATGCACAGCAGCACAATCTCTTTCAACAATCTCAACATCATTTTGCAGCGTGCTGCCTGTCGGTTAATGCAATCTACGACAGTCATATTGTCGGACCAAAACACCACTGAGCGGCCCCTGAAGTCATCGGCCCATGTCATCAGAGCAACCCAGATGGGGAATAACTCCAGGAACCCAATGTTACCTGTGAGGCCGTCGGAGTACCACCATGTTGGCCATGTTTGTGCCGACCATCGATCACCCAAGATGGCGCCAAAACCCACGCTCCCTGCCGAGTCGGTCCATAGACCCAATTCCTCCGAAGACTCTGGCGGGGAGCTCCAGACGACTCGACCGTTGAAGTCCGCCAGAAATGCCAACCAGATACGCATATCCTGGCGAACCTCTCCAGACAGTCTCGTACGGTGGTGAGCCTCTTTGAGACCACCCATAGCCTGCGCGATAGAGCGCGAAAACGGGCGGGCCATAGGAATCACCCTTAAGGCAAAATTAAGCTGACCCACTGTTCGTTGTAACTAGTGCAGGGTCACTTTCTCCCCACCCAGGCATTGCCTCAAGGAAGCCCGGAACTTGGTCACTTTGTCTACTGGTAGTCGGAAACACCCCTCCCCAGAATCGAGCTCAATACCCAGAAACTCCAGTGAAGTAGATGGTCCAACCGTCTTACCTGGTGCCAATGGGACACCGAATTCATTCATGAGGATGCAGAAATCATACAGCGCCTGTGCGCAATTCATATCATCGGCTGCCCCCAAAAACAGAAAATCATCCAGATAATGCATAACATGTCTATGCCCTGTGGCCTCTGTAAATGCCCAATCCAAAAAACAGCTAAACATCTCAAAATATGCACATGAAATGGAACAACCCATGGGCATGCATTTGTCCATGTAATAATTTCCCTGAAATGCAAAACCTAACAGGCTCTGATCCTGCGGGTGCACCGGAAGCAACCGGAATGCTGATTCGATATCACATTTCGCCATCAGTGCCCCAGGGCCTAGGTGGTTCAACATGGCCACGGCATCGTCGAACGATGCGTATCGTACGAACAAACTTCTGGGTCTATGGCATCATTCACCGAGGAACCCCTGGGAGCAGAAAGGTTATGTATGAGTCTAAACTCCCCCGGATCTTTCTTCGGGACAACCCCTTACGGGGAACATATGAAATCGGCCAACGGCGGGCAGGAAAAGGGGCCAGCCACTCGTCCGAAACTGGCTTCTTTTGCTATTTTCTTTTCTGCCACGCTTGGGTTGTGCTGTACCGATAACTGGTTTCTATAAAAGGAATTCCCCCGAACTTCCCCCACCGGGATGTGGAGGCCATGTAAGAATCCCTTCCTCAACACCCCAGCGGACACATGATCAGGGTATTTGTTTAACCACGGAATCATAACCATTAGATCAACTGGTGTAGGCAATCGGTTACAAAGGTCCATCTCACTCCTGCTTAGGTCCTCCTTTTCCAACCGTCCCGCCATTCTTTGATCTACATGCACTTTCCGGGTGTGAGGAATTCCCACAGCCGGCACACACATGCTTAAACTTGCATGTCCCCTGTGGTCTGTTACAATTGCCTCGATTGAAGCCCCAACAGACCCCTCCTTGTCCGCCCTTCCCGCCAACTCTAGGCTGATAGCCCCCACCTGTGCCTGCTCGAAAGGGCACCCCGGGCTTTTGGCGGACAACTCCGGACCTGCTCCCGCCTGGCGAGGACGTACCTGTCGCCCCTGGCAGGAGTTGCTTGTGCCATGACACCGAGTCCAAACAATCCCAAGACAGAGAAGCATCATATTCCTTTGCTTTACGGAACTTCATGTCATAGCCTTTCCATTCTTCCCCCTCATACATTGAATAAAAATCCATAATGCGATTCTGATAGCAAACCAACTCAGTCATAACATCAGGTTTACGTTCCCCCATAACTGCGGTAAATAAAGAGAAGGCCTTAACCCAGTTCGTCACTGTCTCTTCCACCCTGAACTCGGCCATCTTGGCGCGCCATACACTAGGGTGCCACAAATCTTTCTGCGTTTTAGCATACTCCATCTCACGATGGTCCGTTAACAATGAAAACATGTTGACATACTTGTCTCCCCATATTAACTCTTTCGTGGCCAAGGGAACGTGCTGTGCAACCTTTTCCCGCCTAGAGGGTATCGAGCCCTCCCCCACCATTGGCAATGCGAGCTTACCCGGATCGGCTATTGTTGCCGCCACCTTCTCTTGACCAGCTGCTGGTACTCCTGGCGCCACCTGTGGGGGAACAAGAGGAACACTCGCTTTCGCGACATCTCTCGATTGCCGCAACTGCTTCATTAACACTCTGGCCTCTTCGGCCGGATCTCCCGGGGTCGCTGTGCCCCCCACCTTTGTTTTAAGCCATGCGGTCAACTGAGCGGCCAATTCTGGGGGCATTTCATCATCCTCGGTCGAGGTGATCACCACTGGGATAGGCTGGCCTAAAACTGGTTCCTGAACCGGGTTACCAGCCGGTACTAGGGGGACGATGGGCGGCACCACTGGTGCCGGGACCCCTCCCCCGAGACTGCCCTTTCTTTGACCCGCTTCCCTCTTAACCCGGGAACCACTCCCGGCAAGGCCGGGCCTATTACCTTTTTCGGCTGACCTGGGTCGTCCATTGTAGCCAATTGCTTCTTTACCTCCGCCAAACCTCTACCGAGCGATTGGACTTGACCGAGCTTTCGGTCCATACACGCCATCCGGTTCGACAACAGGCGTAACATCTTCTCCATCTCGGAACCCTTTCCTGCTTGCTTGCTAGGCATGGTTTCGAGTCCTCCGCCTTTGGTCGATCCACGAGGTCCTGAAATCTGTGTCGAAACTGAAAGATAAAAACAGGATTACCACGTTCAAAATTGCTGCTTGTTCCGTCGAGGGCTCACGAGCAACGAGTGGGTGCAGCCTTCCGATCCGAGGAACAAGAGGACGATCTTCTGGGTTCCCGCTCCTTTATCCTTCTGCGGGAGGGCGTATACCCGTCCCTGATACGCCTACTGGGCGTGGTCTTCCTTCGAGGTGTCTAGGACAACCCCTCTCGGGCGGGGGAAGGCGCGCTCCGGCTATGCCGCTTTGGGCATACCGAGAAAAACAAAGTGAAAATGCCAGTACTGATGCAAAAGAATAATTAACAAATGTTTAAACACAGAACCTGAAGGAGTAATTCAAGACTGGGAGCTGATTAGTAGCTTTTATTATTTTGTTCAAAAGAACAGCTATATTTTAGAAAAACTTGTTCAAAAAGGTAGACAATATTACATGCTAAGTACAAAAATAAGAGATAAGGGCATCTTTCATCATATCAAACATGTCACAAGCATACGACATTCAACCATTCAGGAACAACAGGAAATTATAACGTGTGCAATATATTACAGTGACCAATATTTACAGTGGACGAACAGGCACAAGAATGCTGGAGAAGGCCACGGTCTGCAAAGTAATTTGGAGGGTATTACTGGAAAATTATATATACGAAAAGTACATTCCTTTAAACAAATTCAGATATTCTCAGTTTTTTTGTTAAAGAAAAAATGAACAAAGTAATGTACAAAGAGTAGTGATAAGCAACAGGGCGATTCAGATGAGCTTATCACCCATGCAGACTCGAGAGTGGCAATGGGCCTACGCGTTTCGAATCCTACTGGTCTATGAGGATTCTCTTCAGGGCCTTTGGTTATATCTAAAAGAAGAAAAGAAAGATTGAGGGGGAAAGTTATACAAGATGTGCATTCAGTGAATCAGCATCAGATTCCTCACTCAGGTCTCACCCCCTCCTCCACAGCTTACCCAAATGGTGAAATTACATCCAGATAATCAAATTCACAGCATCATGGCTGGGGGGAAAAAAACCTGTACCTGAAAATGATCAAGGCAGACTAGAGTTACCTACGTGACCTAATCAGGGTGGCTGAAGAATGAAAGAATTGGAAAACTTATAGTCTTACCTGCCTTGATAGTAGGCGGGAATGCTATGCTAGAGGCAGAGTCACTTGGAAGAACGATTGTGGTACCTATAAATCAGTGGACACATATATAATCAGGGCAGGTTTCTCGCTGGTAAAGAGCTAGAAGTTCTAAAATAGCTGCAACAGTCCTTACCTATTATTATTGAGCCTTTATTTTAGAGTGCAACCGCCGTCGGAATGAGAGTAGAACAAAGCATGATGTCTATAAAAAAGTAATGGAGCAAAAGCTTCAGTTAACTGCAACCGCCTCAGGATACTAACGTATCAATGTGTAACTGCTGACATATCTTACCAGAAGGACTGAACATTCAATGTTGAAATTACTGTAGCCGACACTTTATTTAGAGTAGTTTGGGGAACCTGGGGGAGAACCAACATTGCGCCCGTCAGTACATTTGGAATGCTACCCACCAGTAGTTCAATAAGGCTCGAAGGAAGCAACGCGGCTTACCGTAGTTAATTGCGAAGGGCGTGGTCCGCCAAACGCGGCTCGCTGATTACAAACGAATCACAGGCCCTGCAAAATATAACATGGCAAATGTCAGGGGACCGTTGGAACGGGTATGACTAAATTTAAAAAGGTTGTAGGCGTGTTACCGTAAACGCGGCGCTGCACGCTGAGGGCATTTTGAAGATAATTACTGCGGTAGAAACAACGGGGTAAGAGTTAGTTACGAGGCGGTAAAGTGTAAATGGCTAACACTGCGAGACATGCGTCTAGTAATACTCACAAATGAATCACTAGTCCAAAACCTCAGGCGACGGCGTAGCGGGAGGCAGCACTCTGGCACAAGCGCCTTAGCTAGCTGGGCTGCCGTGCGACCGCCCATATATACAGGTCAATAATTGGTATACGCCCACTACGTTTCCCGGTAGTCAGTTTGGAAACAGAAAACCAGGGCCGGATTAGCAGGTCCGCAAAGGTTTCCAGTGGTCTACTAGAAAAAAACGGAATTTGCATGCATAGGAGGAGTGAATGATAGTGAAACAAACCTGCTTATAATTTAAATATTTCACTTAGTTCATTCAGCCCAGACACAGCAGTGTCAAATTTGACTATTAAAAAAGCTTCCCGTTTCGACAATGCAAGATTTTGATCGCCACCACGGGGATTTTTTTCCACTTTGGAAATCACAGTCCATTTAAGGTCACTGACAGCATGTTGCATCCGCGTCCAGTGGAGCACCAGAGGGGCGTTTTCGACCTTCCTTTTGATTCTCGATTTATGTTGCGAGATCCGGTGACGGATCTCCTGGTTGGTTTTACCTATGTACAGTAGGTGGCAAGGGCATGTAATGCCATAAACGACAAACTTGCTCTTACAGTTACTGAAGGATTCGTGTTTCCAGAAGATACCGTTATGCTGGAACAATGAACCCTCAATAGAAGATTCACAACACAGGCACGTGCCACATCTGTGGTGTCCGAGAATGGGGGGCATCCCCATCATTTGGCGCAGTGTCGCAGGTTTAGATGCTGGCATAGCAGCCCGAACAATGTGGTTGGCAATGTTATTTTCCTTTTTAAAAGCAAATAGAGGCATATCTACAAGACTGTCATCCAGATCTTTCACTAGGTGCCAATTCTGCTTTATGACTTTTTTCAGATGATTGGCATTAGGGCAGTATGTCGTGACACAAACCTGTCGTTTCAGTTCAGGTTTAGTTTTGCGTTCTAGGGTGGTCTCACGTGGTGTCCATTGTGCTCTCCTCATACAGCTCTTCACGAGTTTCTTAGGGTAACCCCTATCACACAATTTAGATGTTAATTTTGCTGAGTGATGTTGAAAATCTTCCTTGAATGTGCAGTTCCTGCGAACTCGCAGGAACTGCCCATATGGGAGATTTTCTTTGAGGTTCCTAGGATGATTACTTGAAAACATCAGGGACTTGTTTCTGTCAGTGGGCTTGCTGTATAGAGTAGTGGCCAATTTCCCTTCACAAGGGAAGACTTCCACGTCTAAGAATGCAATCCTCCTAGTCGAACTGGAAATACTGAATTTTATATCAGCAGTTCTATCATTCAACCATTGGTGGAACTGGTCAAGAGTGTCACTATCACCCGTCCAAGTCATGAAAACATCATCAATAAACCGGAGCCACGCTCCGATGTATTGAATGAAAGGGTTGTTCTGATAGATGTATGCCTCTTCAAACATTGCCATAAATAATACCGCCAATTCTGGTGCGAAGGGGCAGCCCATGGCTACTCCTTTGACTTGGTAGTAGTATTCGCCATTAAAGCAGAAGTAGTTCTTCTTTAAGGCGAAAGCTGCCAAGTCCACAATGAATTTGGTGGGCACCTGCGTCGGTCTAGGTCTGGAATCAAGATAATGTGTGAGTACTGCTATCGCCTCATCTTGAGGGATCTGGGTATATAGAGCAGTTACGTCCAAAGTAACTAGTCTGTCTCTGTTTTCACAGAACTCAATACTTTCTAATTTGTTGATAAAATCAGTTGTATCCTGAAGGTAGGATTTTACACTGATCATGAATTCTTTTAAAAAACAGTCTACATATTTGGCTGCTGGCTCTAGCACAGAACCACACCCTGCAACGATAGGTCTGCCAGGCGGATGGTCAGGATCTTTATGTATCTTAGGCAATACGTAAAACATCGGCACTTTCGGATGTAGAATTTTAAGATATTCGAGTTCTTTTGGTCCAACGAAGCCTAGGTCAGAACCTTCTTGTATGATGGCAAAAAGTTCATTTTGAAGGTCTATAGTTGGGTCTTTATTTATTTTACGATAACAGCTACTGTCTGCCAGCTGTCTCATGACTTCGGTAGTATAGTCGTTGATATCCCACACTACAATCGCTCCGCCTTTGTCGGCCTGCTTTATTATGACCGTACTGTCAGTTTTAAGATTATTTAGAGCTGTCATCTGTGCCTTGGTGGTATTATATTTTACATATTTCCTCTCTTTTTCCATAGCCGATATAGCCGACAAAACACTTTTTTCGAAGGTCAAAAGGCTTTTTGGAACTTTACTTGCTGGGGGACAGAAGGTGGATTTATTCCTAAGGCCAGTAACCTCCATTGGCTGATTGCTGGGGGCTTCCTTAAAGAACAAGGTTAATCTTAATTTCCTACAGAATTCAATGAATTCTGACTTCATTTTAACGAAGTCTGTTCTTTTAGAGGGGACAAATGACAGGCCTTTTGCCAACACGCTTTCCTCGTCAGATGTTAAAACTTTTTTAGATAAATTGAAAATAGGCGACGCATCTAGTTTTTGTAATGCTGCCGTCTGGTTTTCATTTCCCACGGGGTGTTGGTTCTCACTCGACCCCTGGGTAGTGTTTGGCCTCTCCCTAAAAAATGGGGGTTTGACGATTGGTTTTGTTGTTGTTGGTTAGCGTTCCAGTTCCTATTCCTATTAGGACGGTTGTAATTGCTGGTGGAATCCCTGTCAGTTCCTGATGACGATGTATCACTGAAGGAAATAAACTGCTTTCGTGATCTTCCCTGGTTTCCTGGAAGGAAACGTCTCGATTCCGCCTTGGAATAAAAGTCGGCCTGCAAGTATGGGTATATGTTATCTAGCGAAAAGCCTTTTTTATCCTTCTCAAATTGGTTGGATTTTTGGGTTATCGTGTAGTCTTTGAATTCTTGGACTTCTTTGTTAACTTTATCCAAAAGTGCCTTGGCGTCTGCTATGGTAGGGTTAATGCTTATTTCTGACTCTAGTTTAGAGATTTCGGCTAGTTCTTCTTTTGATATTCGGGCAGCTGTCTCAACTGTTAGAACCATCAAATCTCTACTGCATTTAGTTTCTATCATGGAAAAACCTTTCTTAAATATCGGGTCCTCTGTAAAAATTACAGGTATATTCTTAATTTGTAAACCAGCAGGAATGGTGCCTTCCCGGAGGTGTTGCAACAAGAAGTGACCATGGAGGTCTGTCCTTATCTGCTTCTTCTTAAGACGGATTAGTTTATCCGATTCGTTAGACGTAGTAGCTGTCTCACTTAGGGTAACTGAGGAGAAGACAGGTGGGTCACTGAGGAAGTTTCTGATATGATCCTCTGTATAGGCGAAGGTGTCTTTTTCTGCCATTACTCTAAGAAATCAATGAAAAGAAAAGAAAAGTTTAAAGACCTAAAAAAGGGGAAAGATTAAAGAATAGCATGTACATGGGACACAATCGCACAATTAATGCAATGTAAAAGGATAGCGTAAAGTCTATCCTTGCTTCAAATGGATGAACAACAGAACCTCGCGGGCCTGCGCCCGCTATTCTAACCAAAAAACTACAAAGGGGGGGCTCTAATCAGTATGGCTGAGCCAATATCCAGAAAAACAAAGTGAAAATGCCAGTACTGATGCAAAAGAATAATTAACAAATGTTTAAACACAGAACCTGAAGGAGTAATTCAAGACTGGGAGCTGATTAGTAGCTTTTATTATTTTGTTCAAAAGAACAGCTATATTTTAGAAAAACTTGTTCAAAAAGGTAGACAATATTACATGCTAAGTACAAAAATAAGAGATAAAGGCAGGTAAGACTATAAGTTTTCCAATTCTTTCATTCTTCAGCTACCCTGATTAGGTCACGTAGGTAACTCTAGTCTGCCTTGATCATTTTCAGGTACAGGTTTTTTTCCCCCCAGCCATGATGCTGTGAATTTGATTATCTGGATGTAATTTCACCATTTGGGTAAGCTGTGGAGGAGGGGGTGAGACCTGAGTGAGGAATCTGATGCTGATTCACTGAATGCACATCTTGTATAACTTTCCCCCTCAATCTTTCTTTTCTTCTTTTAGATATAACCAAAGGCCCTGAAGAGAATCCTCATAGACCAGTAGGATTCGAAACGCGTAGGCCCATTGCCACTCTCGAGTCTGCATGGGTGATAAGCTCATCTGAATCGCCCTGTTGCTTATCACTACTCTTTGTACATTACTTTGTTCATTTTTTCTTTAACAAAAAAACTGAGAATATCTGAATTTGTTTAAAGGAATGTACTTTTCGTATATATAATTTTCCAGTAATACCCTCCAAAATACTTTGCAGACCGTGGCCTTCTCCAGCATTCTTGTGCCTGTTCGTCCACTGTAAATATTGGTCACTGTAATATATTGCACACGTTATAATTTCCTGTTGTTCCTGAATGGTTGAATGTCGTATGCTTGTGACATGTTTGATATGATGAAAGATGCCCTTATCTCTTATTTTTGTACTTAGCATGTAATATTGTCTACCTTTTTGAACAAGTTTTTCTAAAATATAGCTGTTCTTTTGAACAAAATAATAAAAGCTACTAATCAGCTCCCAGTCTTGAATTACTCCTTCAGGTTCTGTGTTTAAACATTTGTTAATTATTCTTTTGCATCAGTACTGGCATTTTCACTTTGTTTTTCTGGATATTGGCTCAGCCATACTGATTAGAGCCCCCCCTTTGTAGTTTTTGGGCTTTGGGCATACCAGCCGGGCCACGCCCACCCCGCCCAAATTGGCTTCCTGGGAGGTTCGGGCCCCCATCCATACGTTCGGGGGGACCGAGCGGTCCCCCCTTTCCATTTTATTTGAATAGGCAGTGGTACATAGGACCAATGCCTCTACATACAATGATTGTTTTGAAACATTCTTAAAGGGGAAGAGGTTTTTACGGGACACCTTATCATTTGAGGATTGGTTACCACGATCACTGAGATGGTGATGAAGTATGATTGTTTTGGGCCAAATTATGGTGGAAAAACATTTCTACGTACCACTACAATTCGGTATTTGGAAGGTACAACCAAACACCCCTTTCGAATACCTTCCATTTAATACATCAGAAAAAGCCATTTTGCGTTTGCAAATGGCCTGATTCTTCAGACCAGCCTTCTTGCAACTGCAATGATAGTTCGTACATCTTGCACGTAGGCAGAGCTTTTAAGGAAAAATTAAATAGTTCCTACGCCAAGTTTTATACGCCATTTCTTCAGTGCAATACAAGAAAGCACCAAACAGTATAACAAAGTTGTCAATTGGTTTAATAGTCCATTCCCTTTGTTTAGTGCTGTGAAAGGAAGAGCCGAATTCCAAAATTGATCAATGATGTTTCAGAAATTTCCCAAAGGGAATAACAAGCCGAGTGTTAAAAACTGCATTTACTCACAGGTTTTGAGCAGGAAACACTGTGCTTCAAACAAACACATACTTTGCATGCACAGAGAAGAGGTGGAATATATGTAAGACTGAAGACACAGGTGAAATGAGAAATAGATTGACTGCTTCGCTGCCAAGTTTTATACGCCATTTCTTCAGTTAAATACAAGAAAGCACCAAACAGTATAACAAAGTTGTCAATTGGTTTAATAGTCCATTCCCTTTGTTTAGTGCTGTGAAAGGAAGAGCCGAATTCCAAAATTGATCAACGATGTTTCAGAAATTTCCCAAAGGGAATAACAAGCCGAGTGTTAAAAACTGCATTTACTCACAGGTTTTGAGCAGGAAACACTGAAATGCTATTAAAGTGCAATATCCAAGGGAGCACTGACTCTGTCAAAGATGATCCAAATGGAATTGATGAAAAGTCCCAATTACAAACAACAGAATCAAAATAGGGAGTGGGGACACCCGGATTTGAACCAGGGACCTCTTGATCTGCATTCAAATGCTCTAGCACTGAGCTATATCCCCAGCTTTAAAGTACTACCAGAATGACAAAATATCAGTACATCATGAAAGAGTGAGAGGATAATGCTAAGTTGTTCCGGAAAGTACAACCTTGAAACTGTGGAACAAGAGAAGTAGTCCTTAATATTATTTATTAAAAGAAAACTGGATCATTTAAAAATAAGATATTTGTTTCATTGTTATTTTATTTGAATAGGCAGTGGTACATAGGACCAATGCCTCTAAATACAATGATTGTTTTGAAACATTCTTAAAGGGGAAGAGGTTTTTACGGGACACCTTATCATTTGAGGATTGGTTACCACAATCACTGAGATGGTGATGAAGTATGATTGTTTTGGGCCAAATTATGGTGGAAAAACATTTCTACGTACCACTACAATTCGGTATTTGGAAGGTACACCCAAACACCCCTTTCGAATACTTTCCATTTAATACATCAGAAAAAGCCATTTTGCGTTTGCAAATGGCCTGATTCTTCAGACCAGCCGTCTTGCAACTGCAATGATAGTTCGTACATCTTGCACGTAGGCAGAGCTTTTAAGGAAAAATTAAATAGTTCCTACGTTGCACAAAAATGAAGTGCTTCAAACAAACACATACTTTGCATGCACAGAGAAGAGGTGGAATATATGTAAGACTGAAGACACAGGTGAAATGAGAAATAGATTGACTGCTTCGCTGCCAAGTTTTATATGCCATTTCTTCAGTGCAATACAAGAAAGCACCAAACAGTATAACAAAGTTGTCAATTGGTTTAATAGTCCATTCCCTTTGTTTAGTGCTGTGAAAGGAAGAGCCGAATTCCAAAATTGATCAATGATGTTTCAGAAATTTCCCAAAGGGAATACCAAGCCGAGTGTTAAAAACTGCATTTACTCACAGGTTTTGAGAAGCAAACACTGTAATGCCATTAAAGTGCACTATCCAAGGGAACACTGACTCTGTCAAAGATGATTTAAATAGAATTGATGAAAAGTCCCAATTACAAACAACAGAATCAAAATAGGGTGAGAGGACACCCGGATTTGAACCAGGGAACTCTTGATCTGCAGTCAAATGCTCTACCACTGAGCTATATCCCCAGCTTTTCAGTAAAATCAGAATGACAAAATATCAGTACATCATGAAAGAGTGTGAGGATCATACTAAGTTGTGCCAGAAAGTACAACCTTGAAACTGTGGAACAGGAGAAGTAGTCCTTAATATTATTTATTAAAGGAAAACTGAATCATTTAAAAAACAGATTTATTTGTTTCATTGTTATGTTATTTGAATAGGCAGTGGTACATAGGACCAATGCCTCTACATACAATGATTGTTTTGAAACATTCTTAAAGGGGAAGAGGTTTTTACGGGACACCTTATCGTTTGAGGATTGGTTACCACAATCACGGAGATGATGATGAAGTATGATTGTTTTGGGCCAAATTATGGTGGAAAAACATTTCTACGTACCACTACAATTTGGTATTTGGAAGGTACACCCAAACACCCCTTTCGAATACCATCCATTTAATACATCAGAAAAAGCCATTTTGCGTTTGCAAATGGCCTGATTCTTCAGACCAGCCTTCTTGCAACTGCAATGATAGTTCGTACATCTTGCACGTAGGCAGAGCTTTTAAGGAGAAATTAAATAGTTCCTACGTTGCACAAAAATGAAGTGCTTCAAACAAACACATCCTTTGCATGCACAGAGAAGAGGTGGAATATATGTAAGACTGTAGACACAGGTGAAATGAGAAATAGATTGACTGCTTCGCTGCCAAGTTTTATATGCTATTTCTTCAGTGCAATACAAGAAAGCACCAAACAGTATAACAAAGTTGTCAATTGGTTTAATAGTCCATTCCCTTTGTTTAGTGCTGTGAAAGGAAGAGCCGAATTCCAAAATTGATCAATGATGTTTCAGAAATGTCCCAAAGGGAATACCAAGCCGAGTGTTAAAAACTGCATTTACTCACAGGTTTTAAGAAGCAAACACTGTAATGCCATTAAAGTGCAATATACAAGGGAACACTGACTCTGTCAAAGATGATCCAAATGGAATTGATGGAAAGTCCCAATTACAAACAACAGAATCAAAATATGGTGAGGGGACACCAGGATTTGAACCAGGTACCTCTTGATCTGCAGTCAAATGCTCTACCACTGAGCTATATCCCCAGCTTTAAAGTACTACCAGAATGACAAAATATCAGTACATCATGAAAGAGTGAGAGGATCATACTAAGTTGTTCTGGAAAGTACAACCTTGAAACTGTGGAACAAGAGAAGTAGTCCTTAATATTATTTATTAAAGGAAAACTGTATCATTTAAAAAACAGATATTTGTTTCATTGTTATTTTATTTGAATATGCAGTGGTACATAGGACCAATGCCTCTACATACAATGATTGTTTTGAAACATTCTTAAAGGGGAAGAGGTTTTTACGGGACACCTTATCATTTGAGGATTGGTTACCACAATCACTGAGATGGTGATGAAGTATGATTGTTTTGGGCCAAATTATGGTGGAAAAACATTTCTACGTACCACTACAATTCGGTATTTGGAAGGTACACCCAAACACCCCTTTCGAATACTTTCCATTTAATACATCAGAAAAAGCCATTTTGCGTTTGCAAATGGCCTGATTCTTCAGACCAGCCTTCTTGCAACTGCAATGATAGTTCGTACATCTTGCACGTAGGCAGAGCTTTTAAGGAAAAATTAAATAGTTCCTACGTTGCACAAAAATGAAGTGCTTCAAACAGACACATACTTTGCATGCACAGAGAAGAGGTGGAATATATGTAAGACTGAAGACACAGGTGAAATGAGAAATAGATTGACTGCTTCGCTGCCAAGTTTTATATGCCATTTCTTCAGTGCAATACAAGAAAGCACCAAACAGTATAACAAAGTTGTCAATTGGTTTAATAGTCCATTCCCTTTGTTTAGTGCTGTGAAAGGAAGAGCCGAATTCCAAAATTGATCAATGATGTTTCAGAAATTTCCCAAAGGGAATACCAAGTCGAGTGTTAAAAACTGCATTTACTCACAGGTTTTGAGAAGCAAACACTGTAATACCATTAAAGTGCACTATCCAAAGGGAACACTGACTCTGTCAAAGATGATTTAAATAGAATTGATGAAAAGTCCCAATTACAAACAACAGAATCAAAATAGGGTGAGAGGACACCCGGATTTGAACCAGGGAACTCTTGATCTGCAGTCAAATGCTCTACCACTGAGCTATATCCCCAGCTTTTCAGTAAAATCAGAATGACAAAATATCAGTACATCATGAAAGAGTGTGAGGATCATACTAAGTTGTGCCAGAAAGTACAACCTTGAAACTGTGGAACAGGAGAAGTAGTCCTTAATATTATTTATTAAAGGAAAACTGAATCATTTAAAAAACAGATTTATTTGTTTCATTGTTATTTTATTTGAATAGGCAGTGGTACATAGGACCAATGCCTCTACATACAATGATTGTTTTGAAACATTCTTAAAGGGGAAGAGGTTTTTACGGGACACCTTATCGTTTGAGGATTGGTTACCACAATCACGGAGATGATGATGAAGTATGATTGTTTTGGGCCAAATTATGGTGGAAAAACATTTCTACGTACCACTACAATTTGGTATTTGGAAGGTACACCCAAACACCCCTTTCGAATACCTTCCATTTAATACATCAGAAAAAGCCATTTTACGTTTGCAAATGGCCTGATTCTTCAGACCAGCCGTCTTGCAACTGCAATGATAGTTCGTACATCTTGCACGTAGGCAGAGCTTTTAAGGAGAAATTAAATAGTTCCTACGTTGCACAAAAATGAAGTGCTTCAAACAAACACATCCTTTGCATGCACAGAGAAGAGGTGGAATATATGTAAGACTGAAGACACAGGTGAAATGAGAAATAGATTGACTGCTTCGCTGCCAAGTTTTATATGCCATTTCTTCAGTGCAATACAAGAAAGCACCAAACAGTATAACAAAGTTGTCAATTGGTTTAATAGTCCATTCCCTTTGTTTAGTGCTGTGAAAGGAAGAGCCGAATTCCAAAATTGATCAATGATGTTTCAGAAATGTCCCAAAGGGAATACCAAGCCGAGTGTTAAAAACTGCATTTACTCACAGGTTTTAAGAAGCAAACACTGTAATGCCATTAAAGTGCAATATCCAAGGGAACACTGACTCTGTCAAAGATGATCCAAATGGAATTGATGGAAAGTCCCAATTACAAACAACAGAATCAAAATATGGTGAGGGGACACCAGGATTTGAACCAGGTACCTCTTGATCTGCAGTCAAATGCTCTACCACTGAGCTATATCCCCAGCTTTAAAGTACTACCAGAATGACAAAATATCAGTACATCATGAAAGAGTGAGAGGATCATACTAAGTTGTTCTGGAAAGTACAACCTTGAAACTGTGGTGAAGAGAAGTAGTCCTTAATATTATTTATTAAAGGAAAACTGTATCATTTAAAAAACAGATATTTGTTTCATTGTTATTTTATTTGAATAGGCAGTGGTACATAGGACCAATGCCTCTACATACAATGATTGTTTTGAAACATTCTTAAAGGGGAAGAGGTTTTTACGGGACACCTTATCATTTGAGGATTGGTTACCACAATCACTGAGATGGTGATGAAGTATGATTGTTTTGGGCCAAATTATGGTGGAAAAACATTTCTACGTACCACTACAATTCGGTATTTGGAAGGTACACCCAAACACCCCTTTCGAATACCTTCCATTTAATACATCAGAAAAAGCCATTTTGCGTTTGCAAATGGCCTGATTCTTCAGACCAGCCTTCTTGCAACTGCAATGATAGTTCGTACATCTTGCACGTAGGCAGAGCTTTTAAGGAGAAATTAAATAGTTCCTACGTTGCGCAAAATTGAAGTGCTTCAAACAAACACATACTTTGCATGCACAGAGAAGAGGTGGAATATATGTAAGACTGAAGACACAGGTGAAATGAGAAATAGATTGACTGCTTCGCTGCCAAGTTTTATATGCCCTTTCTTCAGTGCAATACAAGAAAGCACCAAACAGTATAACAAAGTTGTCAATTGGTTTAATAGTCCATTCCCTTTGTTTAATGCTGTGAAAGGAAGAGCCGAATTCCAAAATTGATTAATGATGTTTCAGAAATTTCCCAAAGGGAATACCAAGCCATCGGGAGGCAAGATGGAGCCTGCATGTCAGGCGTGTTTGTGAGAGCGCCAGGAAACCTCCGGTGTCAGTGCGCTCTATAAATTTAGCCTAACATTAACATTAACATTAACAGAGCTCCGTTTGGGCGGCCTGACGAATCCTACCTGAGCTTTGGCGGTGTCGTTTCTAGCGATTACAGAGGATGTCTGTTATGCGTTCCTGATTCTTGATCTGCTGTTGCTTTCACCGACTTTCCAGTGTCCTCGCTGTGGGGTGCTGTGCAGCGGAGCCCCTTGAGAGCTTGAGCTGCCGGGTTTTCGGACGGCGAGTGTCGGAGCCGTCTGCTCCGTATTTGGGACACATGCTGGGCTGGACGGGCAGGGCAGCTGCAGTTTAGCTTTTTTTTGGACGCTCCCAGGGAAGGATTGCACGCAGACTTTCGGTGCAGCGGGGCTGCTCGGCTGTTCGGCTCCCCTGCTGGGAGACGCCTGTTTCGGATACGCTGGTTTGGTGCAGTGGGCCCACCCGACCGCTGCAGCACCTGGGGAGAGGCTGCACGCCGGTTTGGTGCAGCGGGGCTGCTCTGCTGGGAGTTGGGAGCTGGGCGTAGGTGCCACGGCACCTGGGGAGAATTACACGCTGAGTTTGGTGCATCAGAGACTGAGCAGAATCCACGGAATAGTGCCCTTCTGGGGGGAAGAAAAGCAGAAAAGAACGTCGAATAATTGCCAAGTAAGAATTATTTTATAACCTCTATATTCTCATAGACTGATATACAAGTAGACTTAAGTCATTGGAGATTAAACACCTGCATAATCATTTACTTTTTTGGATTTGGAAGGACCAAGTGACTTAAGGAAGCCTTAGAAGGCTTTAGGCTCAAAGACTTGACAAGTGGAATTTCTCAACATGCCCCCAAAAGTTGCACGTGGTGGGAAAACCAGACCCAGCGGTGACAATCCAATCAGGACTCGTGCAGCACTCGCAGCAAAGTCAAGGCAAGATAACAGCAATAATGACCTAGATAACATCCAACTGGGCACCCCAAAAATTCCACAAATGTTCTCCAAGGGAAAAGCAACAACAGTGATTATTTATACTGATTCTCAGAATAATGGAGGGAGTCAGGGGAAGGGCGGCGGATCATCGGTCAACAGCCAAGTCCAAGATGAGACGATAGTAGCTGCATTGGAACACCTGATTGTTTCTCCAACAACACCTTTGACAATCTCATCCACAAGCGCCTCATTACCTGACGCTCCTGTATTATCAGAAATACAAAATGATGCCACTCTTAATGGTAATGATGGAGGGGTTATAGAATCGGCTTTACCTCGATTTGAAGGGGCAGAAGGCGACGGCGATGGTGACCCCACAGGCAGCAAAGACAGCGAATGTTATTCTCTATCTGAACACTCAGTAGATTCTGACGTGGAAGAGGATCTGGACGAGGACATTGAAAATGCGAGTAATGAGAATTTATGTAAGGAAGCACATGCTAGTGTTACAGATGAATTGAGAACAACTAGGTCTTGGAGTGAGGAAACTTCAGAAGGAGATCCAACTGTTATAGATCAAGAAATAGAGTTGGATCTAGCAGAACCTATTCAACAAACTAGTTCTAGCCCTAGCCCTGAACTTCCTAATCTAATGCCTATTGATATAATACTGAAAGCTATATCGGAGCAACGCCTAGAGGCAAAAGCAGAGCACTTGAAAACGCATAATGCGTGCAAAAAACTACAGAATATGGTACGACGCTTAGCTAAATCATGCAATGATTTTACGGACAGGATGGCAGCAGCAGAAGGACGCATATCCTCATTGGAGGATCAAGTAACTCATATAAAGGCCAGCTTTGACGATTCAAAAGGGCTGAGAGAAGATGTGAACTCTAAATTGGTCGATTTAGAGAATAGACTTCGCCGTAATAATTTACGCGTTTTGGGTGTTCCTGAAGGAAGTGAGGGGCGTGATGTACGACAGTTTGTTATAGAACTCTTTGAGGAAGCCTTTCCCGATGTCAAGGATTGGGATTGGTCCATGGAGATCCAGAGGGCACACCGATTCCCTTTTCGCAAACAAACGGCACGGAACACCGAAATAAGGCAATATCCTCGTGCCATCTTGATATCCTTGAATAACTTCTTGGCGAGACAGAAATTGTATGATCTGGCTAGGCCGGACAAGAAGCGCTCTGGGAAGGATATAGAATTTTTTGTACGCCTTGACTACTGTCATTCTACGGTAGAAAATCGTTGGAGAATGCGTCAAATGATCGAACCATTCCAGAAAAAGGGAGCACAAGCTTTTCTGCTTCAACCTTCCACGCTTAAAATCGTGTATAAAGGTCAAAATAGATTCTTTACCGCCGAAGCTTTAGCAAAGGCATATCTGAATACATTAGAGTGAGAAGTAGGACTTGAAGATTAGTACACCAAGTGTATAGTACGGGGATTGTTTGCCTTAGCTGACCGGCGTTTGAAGCCTCGTGTGCCCATTGTGCGAGTCAATGCCTTGCCGGACCCGCTGCGCGGGCGCAGCTGCGTTGTGCGACTCCCTTTGCCCAGGAAGAGAGGGGGAGCCTGTCTTCATCGTTATCACCTTTACCATCGGACCTTGGACGCCGGCGGGGCTGCGAGCTGCCTAGCAGGGACTCCAGTGACCAGGAGTCCCTGCGTGCACCACCTGTGGCCGCTCTCCCGGCCGGCTCCGCCTCTGGCAAGTTGAAATTAAAAGTCAGCGCCTCCCTTGCCTGGTGGGATTGTTTGCCTTAGCTGACCGGCGTTTGAAGCCTCGTGTGCCCATTGTGCGAGTCAACGCCTTGCCGGACCCGCTGCGCGGGTCCCGCTGCGTTGTGCGACTCCCTTTGCCCAGGAAGAGAGGGGGAGCCTGTCTTCATCGTTATCACCTTTACCATCGGACCTTGGACGCCGGCGGGGCTGCGAGCTGCATAGCAGGGACTCCAGTGACCAGGAGTCCCTGCGTGCACCACCTGTGTCCGCTCTCCCTGCCGGCTCTGCCTACTGCCCTCCCCTATTTACATAGGGTGGAGAACCCGCTGTGCGGGAGCGCGCGGGAGCGACCGGGGCGAAGACCGGGCAAAGAGCGGGCCGTTTGAGGCCGTTCGAGTAAGGCAGAGTCCGGCCCAGGCCTACCCCCCCTGACCGATTGGAGGCTTACTAGCTAGGTGGCGGTTGTCGCTACACCAGCCCCTGCCCTCTGTTGCATCTAGGTTGGACTGAATCTTATTTCTAAATTAAATTGTACGAGTCCCTTACAATGCCTTTAAGATCAGACAAAGAACGAACAGTACAAATCCATACCAGTAAGGGAGTCGTATCAGGCCCACTTGATGCATTTATCACACGGGCTACGGGGATCCTGGAAAAGGAAATCACTATGGTAGAAAAAAGACTCTCACTTGACCTTATTAGCGGTAAACGCTCATCTTTGGGGGGATTAGCCACCATTACCTCCCCTGCACCACATGCTGCCTTTAATTGTGTTCAAATTTCTCCCACGGACGTTATCGTCCATTTAGAAAGTGTGGGGGGGAGTCCAACTGTCACTACCCAGGTTGAAGAAGGGTATAGTCTTGATAATTCTCAAGCCAGCCAGGGGGGTGCTTCCCGGATTAGTGGGGGGCTTGAACCTAGCCAGTTATCTGGACATTTCCCCCTCAATAACTCTGATTTAGCTGAAACTACAAAACACCCGGAGTCCATTAGTGACCCTAACATTAAAAAGAGAAAGTCGGATTCTCGACTGTCAGGGGGTAGAGAACGAAAGATCCCTAAAACTAATGATGCCACAGATAAAGTGAGCCAGGGACACCAGCATCCCCCTGACATTCAAAAACCCTCCGAATTTGCCAACTTGCTGTGCCCCTCCCTCTTGTCCTTGGGTTCTTCTAGTACTTGCCCCATGTGTCTTAACAGCGATGATGTTTTGCTAGCAAAAATGGAGGCCATGTTTAAAACTTTATTACTACCTGTCCTAGAGCGGACTGGGCTCATGACCTCAAAAATTGACAGTCTGGAGGCTATAACTAATTCTAACCACGCCATCCTTCAAAAATCTACTTGGCACTAGCCATACGAGTGTCAGCAAAACTCAATTAGTCACCAAGGACCCCGCTAGTACTACCCAGGCCAGGTGTAAACCTCCCCATATTAAAACTTCAGGGCCAAATTCTAACACGCCAAAGGGGGGGTGAAGCAAAACGCTCCACCATTTAAACCAGCTATGGATAAGCAAAATCCTGGTGGGCAGCAAAGCACGGGATTACTTTTACCATCTAAAACAAATCTTGCCCCCCCCAGTTCTCATAGAGACCCTGTGACCCAACGCAACACCAATATCAACCGTAGAGAGGGGAATCGCAAAAGATTAACCACCCCTAGTGTTGACCTCCCGCTTGAAGCTGCCAAACACACCATAGTCTTGACAGGTGTTGCCCCACTAAATCCAGGCAGTAAGGAGTCATTTGGGGATCTCCGCAATAAAGTAATCTTCTGGCTAAACAAAAACCGCCCTCTACCTCCCTCATCTCCTACGGAGATACTATATGTAAGAAGAGTAGACTGGGTGGGCCATGAGTCTAAAGACCTGGAGGGAGATTGCATTTTGATTTCGTTTAAGGATGCATGGGTGGTAGACGCCATTAGAAGAAAACCTATATTTGCAAGACAGGGGGATGTACAAACTCTAGCCCTATCTTATTTCTACCCCCACAGGCAAACACTCCCCCTACCCCGTCCCATCATTCGCCAGGCCCCTCCTATAAGACTCCCCTTGCCACTAACTCCACTTGACCATCAGCGCCCTTTCCTTTTTAATCATTTTGGCCCCCTTTCCGACCTTGAGGCCATTGACTGACTCCATGTTCCAACTAGCGAGTCTCCCATGGTTAAACCTGTTGGCTATGAGTCTATTGGGCACTGCATGACGAGTCCACACAAAACCAGCAATTTAGCTGCTGCGGGGGTAGGCCTAGAGCCTAGGGCACCTAATCCACCCGTATACAGGGTTGTCCAAAAGGCCATGATAACTAATGATCCTATAAATAACTCCAAGCTTATAAATACTACGTACGACAGAGGCCACAAACAGGCAGCCACCCCAGCTCCACCTTTTAAACCTCCTCGTGTGGTGGCACTGATTGAAAATCTGAAAATCTTGTCTTGGAACATCGCAGGAATCAAGGCCCGCTTCTCCTCCGTAGACTGGCTGAACTTTGTTGATAATTACGACATCATTTTGCTCCAAGAAACCTGGGCAACTGACCCAGTCTTCAAGCTGGGCTATATCAACTTTTTTAAACCTGCGGTCAAAGGGGTTAAGGGGCGTGCCTCAGGCGGCCTAACGATTTGGGTGAAGCAGACATTGGGTCTTCATCCGACTGAGCTCCTTGCCCAGCATCCGGATCTCCTATCAATCAAACTAAGCAAAGCTAACCAGCGGGATGTGTACATTTTCAATATCTATGCCAGAGGACTACCTGGTGGTCGCAGCCAGCCTCTGTTGAACCTCATCGACCACAAAATTGCTGAAATGGGTAGTGGGAATGTTACCATCCTTGCTGGGGACTTGAATTGCACCATAGAGCCTTTGTTCGGCATTGGGGATAGCTGGAGCACGGCTGAGGACACCGCTTGGAATATCCCTGATCTAATTGTCGACAAAAGGGCCAAAGCAACAGAGGCGGCAGTGAATTGGATGGCATTCTGCCTAAACAGAGGTTTCCGAGCGTGCAATGGCCGCACTACCTCGGATAAACTAGCCAACTGTACTTTCGATAATGGGCTAAGGCAGAGCCGCATTGACTATTTTTTGCTAAAATTGGAATATTGGCCTTTATTAATTGACATGGCAGTGATACAGCGTCCGGAAAGCGACCACAATCCGCTGTTACTATCATTAAATCTGCCAGACCTAAAGAGGCAAGAGGAGCCTACCACCTCACATACAGGGGACCTTTTGCTAACCAATGATAGGAGGAGATTGAAATGGTCCCGGGTCTTGGAGGATAAATCACTATGGGACAATGTTAATACAATGGCCTACAGTGTGTATAATGAGATGGTGAAAATTGATCTGCTGGGGGCAAACCCGGGCTTGGCAAACCATGTTATGAACCTCCATACTGGATGTTTTGACCAGTTAAAGTCCCTTCTCTCCCTCCCGTGCCGTAGCGCTCCTACCAAAGTAAACCCCCTGCCACATAAATGGTACAACAAAAAATGTAGGGAGACACATTCGGATCTTATTTCAGCTATTAAAACCAGGGACATGGTCGCAGTTAAGGCAGCTAGGCTCCAGTACAGAAAAATCCTTTGGGAATCTAAACGGGAGTGGGAGGATAAGTTTTGGACAGATCTTCTGGAGGCGTCCACCTCAAACAACCAAAAGAAGTTCTGGGATCTAGTTAAATGGGGGAAGGACCCAGCTTCATCCACTCCGGCCAACCATGTTCCCCTGGATGAATGGGTAACATTTTATTCCACCCAGTTTAGAGCTGACGACCCTAAAGCTATAAAACCCCTGGTTAGGTCATCTTCAATAAGCTCCCTCGGAGAGAATCTAATTTTCTCGGCGTCAGAGGCCGAGTTGGCCCTGGGCCTGACCCTGCGAGGAAAAGCTCCTGGTATGGATCTGATACCGGCAGACTTATTTAAATCCAATCTAGCCTTATGGATTCCATACATAACCATGATTGCTAACTCTTTGGCTAATGGAGCTACGATCCCGAAATCTTGGAAGGGCGCCGACATAATTCCGATATATAAAAAGGGCGACAAGTCCAAGCCAGGGAATTACCGTCCCATTAGTTTAATCAATTCTATACAAAAGATCGTCGCACGTATGGTCTTGGGACGGGTCCAGGACTGGATTGAAACAAATGACATCTTATCTCCAATGCAGGCGGGCTTTAGATCGGGAATAAGTACCATAGAGCAGGTGTTTAGACTCTGCCTGATCTATTGGAAGGTGGTCTGGCTAGGCGGCGGCACCATCTTTGCTGCATTCATTGATCTAAGGTCCGCCTTCGATTTGGTGCCTAGGGACAAATTGTGGGGCGTGTTGGCAAAGTTGGGCTGTCCTTCAGTACTTCTGGATCTCATCATTAGATTCCATGAAGATAACTACGCGAGGGTGAGGTGGGGAGGCCACTGACAAGTGACGGAATCATTTCCCGTAACCAGAGGTGTCCGTCAGGGGTGCGTCCTTGCACCCACACTTTTCCTTTTATTTATCAACCAGGTGGTAAAATTCTTCATGGATATCCCCACTGACGCCCCAATGTTGGCGGGGATGAGATTCCCGCTCCTCATCTTCGCCGACGACACCCTACTCCTCTCTAGAACTCGCAGCGGTCTCCAGCGGGCTCTGGACCGCTTTGAGGAGTTTTGTGCCATTAACAACTTGGAGGTAAACGTGGGGAAAACGAAATTTATGGTTTTTACCAGAAACCATCCAGTGCGGAGCTCTGTGAGGTTAAATGGAGTTGATCTCGAGCAAGTCGAGACCATGACCTACCTGGGGATTACCCTTGACAGCCGCTTGAGATGGAAAGATCAAATCAACATCCAACATCTCAAGCTGGCACGTTTGTCTGGCTGTCTTATAAAAGAGCAAAGAGGATCATCCACCAAGCGGGTTCTTCCTGCCCTTAGGATCTATGACGCAAAAATCACCACTGCTATTCTTTATGGCGCAGATCTTTGGGGCTACATGGACCTGCTCAACCTTTTTAGAACACAATGTAAGTTCCTTCGGAACTTAATAGGTCTCCCACAATCGACCCCCTTGATCCCTCTATGTCTGGACTTAGGCTGCCCTCCGATCAATGAGATGGCTAGTTTTAGGTTGGTGGCCCTGTGGAGACGGATATGGACCTCCCCTGAATTGTCTCGCTTCGCTAAAGAATTAGCCGAAGTTAGGTCAATCAGTGGGTCTGGAAAAATCCCATGGTTCTTAGCTGTGAAAACTATCCTCACTGACATGGGCTTGGAACAACTCTGGTTATCCCCCTCATCCAATGTTTTTCCCTCTAAACAAGAGTCAAATCCCTGTACTGGGCCTCGATTCGTCTAAAAAGAGTTTTACTCTCTAGCAACATCAGCCTCACAGGCAGGTTCTTAACCTTTAAGCTAGATCTATCGCGAGAGCCCTATTGGGATGTAATAACTAAACCATTAGACAAGAAATTGTACCACCAATTCAGAGTGGGGTCATTGCCTTTGAACCCTTTTCTTAACAAATGGTCCACAGGGACATCGATCTATTGTAAAGGTTGTCCGGGTCACAGAGAATCAGAGGGACATTTTCTTTTTGTTTGCCCGAGATATACTGTACCCCGAAAGAAATGGCTCAAACCATTGTTCCAGAGACTGCCGTTTAAAACATCTGTTGAAGCCATCTGGGCTCTAAAGACCAACACTTCCGAGCTTTTTGTTGTAAGCCTGGCCAAATATCTGGGCTGGGCCTGGTTTTTAAGGTTAAGTCATAAGCCTCAGTTGCCTGAGCCCAGTGACAAACCATGTATTGTGTTGAATCCAGCCCTTACTAGATTTTTTGCATCTGTATCCATCAGCCAAGAAATGGTTTTATGTTAATTGATTCGTATTGCACTGCTAAAACACCATGTGTCCTTTGCTTATTTACTCAGGTTTCCTTTTCATTGATATTTAATGCTTTTTTAAATGTATCTAGTTTTGAGGTTTTTGAATTTTCCCTTTTTCCTTTTTTCTTTAAATAGTCTCCTTTTTTAAATATTTATGTGTGACCTATTTCTGTATTTTATTGTGTCTTTTATGATTTGTGAAAAATCGAAATAAAGACTTGAAACCTGAACCTGTATAGTATGGCATAGACTCACTCTATCTAATGTTTGGACTTTTGGTCCCGCCCAAACATCTGTGGCGCTCTTACATACATCACCGGGGCAATAGGCCCCTTTGCCTTAATGAAGGGGAAGGGTCACGGGGGGGGTAGCAGTGTTGGGGGAGGGGTCTGGGGTGGGAGGGTTGTTCACGGGGGGTGTGCGTGGGGGGAAAAAGGGGGAAAAAACTCAGTCAAAGTCATGGAACATTATGTTGAATTGAATAGCTTTTCTGATGTTGATGGAATGGCACAATGCTATAAATTAATATTTGCAAGGAACTTCTATTATTTTCATGGCAAATTCTAATTTTCGAATATGTTCTTTTAATGTATGTGGTCTCAATAATGTACAAAAGCGTAAACGTGTGATGCATGAAATTCGGTTAATACAACCTGATATAATTTGTCTACAAGAGACGCATATACCATGGGTGAAAAGACAAGTATTAACCGATCTTGGATTTATGGTGCTTGCTGCCTCACAACAATCAACTACGAATAGAGGGGTGGCTATCTTAGGTCAACGCTCTGTAATTATGACGGGGAAGGTCAAAGTAGATAGCGTAGGTCGGTGGGCAATCGTGGAATGTATATTCGGCAACGTTGTGACAACGATTTGTACAGTATATGGATCCAATGTGGATGACATCTCAGTTATAGAATATTTAAATGTAGAACTAGCCCTGTGGAGTACTCCATTATTTGTACTGGGTGATTTCAATATTCATGGGGAATTGAATACATGGGACCCAAACTTTACCAGATATTTAGGTAGGAAACCCAAGGTTTTCAAAGCTCTACGTCAATTTTTATCCCAACATGGGTTGATTGATGGATGGCCTGTGACCCATATGAAAGATCCTGGATATACTTTTTTTTCTTCATCACATAAGAAATTTGTTCGAATAGATTATATTTTCATACCTAGAAATATGGCACAAGGATCCAATATGTTTGTTAAACCACGTATTACCTCAGATCATGCTCCAATTGTTATGGAGTTACCTATATCTAATACACATAGAACACATAGACCTTTCACTTTTAATAAGAAATTGTTATTAGACGAAACATATGTGAATCAAATTATGGATTGGGCCCTGCAATTTTTTGATCATAACAGAGCCTCTACATCTTATGCAATGGTATGGGATTGCTTTAAGGCAGGGCTACGCGGTAAAACCTCTAGTTATAGCTGGAGTATACAAAAGAAAAGGAAAGATATAATGATAGAATTAATACGAGATTTAGCTAATGCAGAGTTTGATTTAATCCGTGATATTAGATTACAACGTAATAGTGAAACATCACAAAATGAAGTCGCGAAACATAAGGCGAAGATAAACGGTATTTGGAGTCAGGACATAGCATTACAATATAAGGTGTTCCGCGCAGAGAGATATGAATATGGGGAAAATGTAGGCAGATGTTTAGCACAAAGAATGCGCGGGAGACAGAATATGCAGCGCATAAATTCTATAGAAAATAATCAGGGAATTTGTGTAGAATCACCAGAAGGGATACTTCAAGTCTTTTATGAATAATATACAAATCTTTATACTCAAGAAGATTCCTCTCCTGATTCACTTAATCAATACATAGATAATTTGGAATTGCCTCATCTAAATTTAGCACAGCAGGAACAATTAGAGCTTCCCATTACAATTGAAGAACTTGAGATCTCCTTGAAAGAATTAGCTCTCGGGAAGGCCTCTGGTCCTGATAAACTTCCATTAGAAATTTACAAAATCCTATTCCCTATAATAAAAACAGACATGCTTGCAACGTTTTTAGAAGCTCAAAAGGGCCACCCTCCACCATCATGGGAAGATGCTAGCATAGTTGTATTTCATAAAAAAGACAAACCGCTGCATCTACCTGGGTCGTACCGCCCAATCTCCCTCATAAATGCGGACGCAAAACTATATTCTAAAATCTTCGCTAATCGACTAAGCCAAATTGTTCCAACCTTAGTTTCTCAACAACAACACGGCTTTCTTCCAGAACGCGGCACTATTAATCATATACATCGGGTAATTGCAACACTAGATTATGCCACTGCGCAACATAAAGACGTCGGATTGGTACTTTTAGATGCTGAAAAAGCATTTGACCGCGTTTCATGGGCATTTTTGTGGGCAGTTATGGGGAAAATGGGATTCGGTTCACGACTTATATCTTCGCTACAAATTATGTATAGGCACCCGGGGGCTAAGATCTGTATATCTGGACAAGAATCTATGGCGGTTAGTATCACGCGGGGTACACGACAGGGGTGTCCCTGTTCACCATTATTATTTGCTATTTATATAGAACCCCTGTTAAAGGCACTAATGTCATCTCAACAAATCCAATCTATGGTTTTACCAGGAGGTGATATAAAGGTGTTAGCTTACGCTGACGATATTGCAGTGGTAACTTCTGATCCGGAATCTGCACTAATTGAAATAGAAAACCTTACAGGCTTGTTCGGCAGTGTGTCCGGATACAAACTTAATAGCCAAAAAACTCAGGTTATATGTTCACCAGGCCTATGCACTAACGATAACAAGGTTGCTATAGAGGCCAAATACTTAGGTATTAAAATTAGACTCATGCCTCAACAATTAGTCTCGTCAAACTGGGCTGATATATTAGTGTCAGTAAAAAATCAACTCGATAAAATAGAATGTCTGCACTTATCGTTGGTAGGGAGACGTAATGTCCTTAAAATGACTATTCTTCCGAAAGTTTTATATTATTTCCGAGCAATACCACTGGAAATACCGGCCCACATTAGAATTAAAAAAATTGAAATCTATAACTGATCGATGTCTTTGGAGTGGGAAAGCAACACGGAGAGCATCTAAATTTATGACTTTACCAATCTTAAGGGGGGGCTGGGGAGTCCCGAACTTTGCACTCTATTATTTGGCATGTCTTATACAAAATCTTAAATATTTCTCAATTGGCGGAACTCCACCCGTATGTGAAAGCCCTGATATTTTCTCGCTTTTATTAGGTCCACAAACTCGTCAAATGTTACTTCGTTTTACAGAACCTAGCTATTACAAGAGAACGAGATTCAAACTTATATGGTCCGCTTTCAAAGGATGGCGTTCTATCCGGAAACTCATCTCATTGGGTCGTGTTAATTTTTACACTCCGTGTAATTCTATAGAACTTCTTCCGGCAATCTTCAGGGATCACACTATGGGTACTTGGTGTGAGAAGGGTATAATAGCTATTGGCGACATGGTTAAAAATGGCATCATTGCCTCATTTCAGGAGTTAAGAGACCAATTTAGTCTTTCTAAAAATGATTTCTTTAAGTACTTGCAAATAAGGGATTTCTTACATTCACATCCATATATTGTACCATTATGTTCCAATGAATTTATGGAAATATTAAAAAAACCAACACGTATAGGGACTATTTATAATTATCTGTTAAACATACATCAGGATGATATGGACCAACAAGCATCAAAATGGTGCACGAGACTAGGCACATCAGTAGCTCCATTTCAAGAATCAATAGTCATTGCTGATAAAATTATTCTTTCTGCCAGTTTATATTCTCAACATTACAAAACTTTATTTAATCTTTATCACACACCACTTAAAATGTTAAAATGGAGTAATGCATATAACGGGAAATGTTATAGGTGTCAATGCGATTTGGCAGATATTATACATATATTTTCAGACTGCCTTATATTAAAACCATTTTTTGTATCCATAGAAATCTTTTTAGCACATATTACAAAATGTGATGTGAAAATCTCTAGAGAGATGATTATTTTTGGTTTATCGAATGATAATGAATTGTTTTCAGGTTATCAAGAGAATAGATATATTATATTCATGGCCATGGCTGTAGCTCGCCTTTGTATATCATCGATGTGGTTAAAACCTGAGGCACCTACATATGAAATGTGGCGAGCAAAATTTTATAATATCTTTAATTTGGAGTTTAACCTTTATCGCGTCAAATCAATTAGGAAAAAGAGAAGAGGGTACAAAATCTGGCAGACTTTGATAGATTATTTGGATCATTAGTTATTATTATTTATGCTATTTAAGAATTTGAAGATGTTGCCTTTACTGTACATATCTGATGTTAAGACCATTTCATGAATCTCTATCTTTATGTATGTGGAATATTTTTTTTTTATTTTTTTTTATTGTATACATGACTTTGAACTGAATCAATAAAAAAGATAAAAAAAAAAAAAAAAAAAGGGAATACCAAGCCGAGTGTTAAAAACTGCATTTACTCACAGGTTTTGAGAAGCAAACACTGTAATCCCATTAAAGTGCAATATCCAAGGGAACACTGACTCTGTCAAAGATGATCCAAATGGAATTGATGGAAAGTCCCAATTACAAACAACAGAATCAAAATAGGGTGAGGGGACACCAGGATTTGAACCAGGGACCTCTTGATCTGCAGTCAAATGCTCTAGCGCTGAGCTATATCCCCAGCTTTAAAGTACAACCAGAATGACAAAATATCAGTACATCATGAAAGAGTGAGAGGATCATACTAAGTTGTTCCGGAAAGTACAACCTTGAAACTGTGGATGAGGAGAAGTAGTCCTTAATATTATTTATTAAAGGAAAACTGGATCATTTAAAAAAACAGATATTTGTTTCATTGTTATTTTATTTGAATAGGCAGTGGTACATAGGACCAATGCCTCTACATACAATGATTGTTTTGAAACATTCTTAAAGGGGAAGAGGTTTTTACGGGACACCTTATCATTTGAGGATTGGTTACCACAATCACGGAGATGGTGATGAAGTATGATTGTTTGGGGCCAAATTATGGTGGAAAAACATTTCTACTTACCACTACAATTCGGTATTTGGAAGGTACACCCAAACACCCCTTTCGAATACCTTCCATTTAATACATCAGAAAAAGCCATTTTGCGTTTGCAAATGGCCTGATTCTTCAGACCAGCCTTCTTGCAACTGCAATGATAGTTCGTACATCTTGCACGTAGGCAGAGCTTTTAAGGAGAAATTAAATAGTTCCTACGTTGCACAAAAATGAAGTGCTTCAAACAAACACATACTTTGCATGCACAGAGAAGAGGTGGAATATATGTAAGACTGAAGACACAGGTGAAATGAGAAATAGATTGACTGCTTCGCTGCCAAGTTTTATAAGCCATTTCTTCAGTGCAATACAAGAAAGCACCAAACAGTATAACAAAGTTGTCAATTGGTTTCATAGTCCATTCCCTTTGTTTAGTGCTGTGAAAGGAAGAGCCGAATTCCGAAATTGATCAATGATGTTTCAGAAATTTCCCAAAGGGAATAACAAGCCAAGTGTTAAAAACTGCATTTACTCACAGGTTTTGAGCAGGAAACACTGAAATGCTATTAAAGTGCAATATCCAAGGGAACACTGACTCTGTCAAAGATGATCCAAATGGAATTGATGAAAAGTCCCAATTACAAACAACAGAATCAAAACAGGGTGAGAGGACACCCGGATTTGAACCAGGGACCTCTTGATCTGCAGTCAAATGCTCTACCACTGAGCTATATCCCCAGCTTTTTAGTAAAATCAGAATGACAAAATATCAGTACATCATGAAAGAGTGTGAGGTTCATACTAAGTTGTGCCAGAAAGTACAACCTTGAAACTGTGGAACAGGAGAAGTAGTCCTTAATATTATTTATCAAAGGAAAACTGGATCATTTAAAAAACAGATTTATTTGTTTAATTGGTATTTTATTTGAATAGGCAGTGGTACATAGGACCAATACCTCTACATACAATGATTGTTTTGAAACATTCTTAAAGGGGAAGAGGTTTTTATGGGACACCTTATCATTTGAGGATTGGTTACCACAATCACAGAGATGATGATGAGGTATGATTGTTTTGGGTCAAATTATGGTGGAAAAACATTTCTACGTACCACTACAATTCGGTATTTGGAAGGTACACCCAAACACCCCTTTCGAATACCTTCCATTTAATACATCAGAAAAAGCCATTTTGCGTTTGCAAATGGCCTGATTCTTCAGACCAGCCTTCTTGCAACTGCAATGATAGTTCGTACATCTTGCACGTAGGCAGAGCTTTTAAGGAGAAATTAAATAGTTCCTACGTTGCACAAAAATGAAGTGCTTCAAACAAACACATACTTTGCATGCACAGAGAAGAGGTGGAATATATGTAAGACTGAAGACACAGGTGAAATGAGAAATAGATTGACTGCTTCGCTGCCAAGTTTTATATGCCATTTCTTCAGTGCAATACAAGAAAGCACCAAACAGTATAACAAAGTTGTCAATTGGTTTAATAGTCCATTCCCTTTGTTTAGTGCTGTGAAAGGAAGAGCCGAATTCCAAAATTGATCAATGATGTTTCAGAAATTTCCCAAAGGGAATACCAAGCCGAGTGTTAAAAACTGCATTTACTCACAGGTTTTGAGAAGCAAACACTGTATTGCCATTAAAGTGCAATATCCAAGGGAACACTGACTCTGTCAAAGATGATCCAAATGGAATTGATGTAAAGTCCCAATTACAAACAACAGAATCAAAATAGGGTGAGGGGACACCAGGATTTGAACCAGGGACCTCTTGATCTGCAGTCAAATGCTCTACCACTGAGCTATATCCCAAGCTTTAAAGTACAACCAGAATGACAAAATATCAGTACATCATGAAAGAGTGAGAGGATCATACTAAGTTGCTCCGGAAAGTACAACCTTGAAACTGTGGATGAGGAGAAGTAGTCCTTAATATTATTTATTAAAGGAAAACTGGATCATTTAAAAAACAGATATTTGTTTCATTGTTATTTTATTTGAATAGGCAGTGGTACATAGGACCAATGCCTCTACATACAATGATTGTTTTGAAACATTCTTAAAGGGGAAGAGGTTTTTACGGGATACCTTATCATTTGAGGATTGGTTACCACAATCACGGAGATGGTGATGAAGTATGATTGTTTGGGGCCAAATTATGGTGGAAAAACATTTCTACTTACCACTACAATTCGGTATTTGGA
Source organism: Lissotriton helveticus (assembly GCF_964261635.1). NCBI lineage: Eukaryota > Metazoa > Chordata > Amphibia > Caudata > Salamandridae > Lissotriton > Lissotriton helveticus. The sequence goes on along the minus strand of NC_136058.1, from coordinate 324,937,954 downwards.
AGGTACACCCAAACACCCCTTTCGAATACCTTCCATTTAATACATCAGAAAAAGCCATTTTGCGTTTGCAAATGGCCTGATTCTTCAGACCAGCCTTCTTGCAACTGCAATGATAGTTCGTACATCTTGCACGTAGGCAGAGCTTTTAAGGAGAAATTAAATAGTTCCTACGTTGCACAAAAATGAAGTGCTTCAAACAAACACATACTTTGCATGCACAGAGAAGAGGTGGAATATATGTAAGACTGAAGACACAGGTGAAATGAGAAATAGATTGACTGCTTCGCTGCCAAGTTTTATACGCCATTTCTTCAGTGCAATACAAGAAAGCACCAAACAGTATAACAAAGTTGTCAATTGGTTTCATAGTCCATTCCCTTTGTTTAGTGCTGTGAAAGGAAGAGCCGAATTCCGAAATTGATCAATGATGTTTCAGAAATTTCCCAAAGGGAATAACAAGCCGAGTGTTAAAAACTGCATTTACTCACAGGTTTTGAGCAGGAAACACTGAAATGCTATTAAAGTGCAATATCCAAGTGAACACTGACTCTGTCAAAGATGATCCAAATGGAATTGATGAAAAGTCCCAATTACAAACAACAGAATCAAAATAGGGTGAGAGGACACCCGGATTTGAACCAGGGACCTCTTGATCTGCAGTCAAATGCTCTACCACTGAGCTATATCCCCAGCTTTTTAGTAAAATCAGAATGACAAAATATCAGTACATCATGAAAGAGTGTGAGGTTCATACTAAGTTGTGCCAGAAAGTACAACCTTGAAACTGTGGAACAGGAGAAGTAGTCCTTAATATTATTTATCAAAGGAAAACTGGATCATTTAAAAAACAGATTTATTTGTTTAATTGGTATTTTATTTGAATAGGCAGTGGTACATAGGACCAATACCTCTACATACAATGATTGTTTTGAAACATTCTTAAAGGGGAAGAGGTTTTTATGGGACACCTTATTATTTGAGGATTGGTTACCACAATCACAGAGATGATGATGAGGTATGATTGTTTTGGGTCAAATTATGGTGGAAAAACATTTCTACGTACCACTACAATTCGGTATTTGGAAGGTACACCCAAACACCCCTTTCGAATACCTTCCATTTAATACATCAGAAAAAGCCATTTTGCGTTTGCAAATGGCCTGATTCTTCAGACCAGCCTTCTTGCAACTGCAATGATAGTTCGTACATCTTGCACGTAGGCAGAGCTTTTAAGGAGAAATTAAATAGTTCCTACGTTGCACAAAAATGAAGTGCTTCAAACAAACACATACTTTGCATGCACAGAGAAGAGGTGGAATATATGTAAGACTGAAGACACAGGTGAAATGAGAAATAGATTGACTGCTTCGCTGCCAAGTTTTATATGCCATTTCTTCAGTGCAATACAAGAAAGCACCAAACAGTATAACAAAGTTGTCAATTGGTTTAATAGTCCATTCCCTTTGTTTAGTGCTGTGAAAGGAAGAGCCGAATTCCAAAATTGATCAATGATGTTTCAGAAATTTCCCAAAGGGAATACCAAGCCGAGTGTTAAAAACTGCATTTACTCACAGGTTTTGAGAAGCAAACACTGTAATGCCATTAAAGTGCAATATCCAAGGGAACACTGACTCTGTCAAAGATGATCCAAATGGAATTGATGTAAAGTCCCAATTACAAACAACAGAATCAAAATAGGGTGAGGGGATACCAGGATTTGAACCAGGGACCTCTTGATCTGCAGTCAAATGCTCTACCACTGAGCAATATCCCAAGCTTTAAACTACAACCAGAATGACAAAATATCAGTACATCATGAAAGAGTGAGAGGATCATACTAAGCTGCTCCGGAAAGTACAACCTTGAAACTGTGGATGAGGAGAAGTAGTCCTTAATATTATTTATTAAAGGAAAACTGGATCATTTAAAAAACAGATATTTGTTTCATTGTTATTTTATTTGAATAGGCAGTGGTACATAGGACCAATACCTCTACATACAATGATTGTTTTGAAACATTCTTAAAGGGGAAGAGGTTTTTACGGGACACCTTATCATTTGAGGATTGGTTACCACAATCCCTGAGATGGTGATGAAGTATGATTGTTTTGGGCCAAATTATGGTGGAAAAACATTTCTACGTACCACTACAATTCGGTATTTGGAAGGTACACCCAAAGACCCCTTTCGAATACCTTCCATTTAATACATCAGAAAAAGCCATTTTGCGTTTGCAAATGGCCTGATTCTTCAGACCAGCCTTCTTGCAACTGCAATGATAGTTCGTACATCTTGCACGTAGGCAGAGCTTTTAAGGAAAAATTAAATAGTTCCTACGTTGCACAAAAATGAAGTGCTTCAAACAAACACATACTTTGCATGCACAGAGAAGAGGTGGAATATATGTAAGACTGAAGACACAGGTGAAATGAGAAATAGATTGACTGCTTCGCTGCCAAGTTTTATACGCCATTTCTTCAGTGCAATACAAGAAAGCACCAAACAGTATTACAAAGTTGTCAATTGGTTTAATAGTCCATTCCCTTTGTTTAGTGCTGTGAAAGGAAGAGCCGAATTCCAAAATTGATCAATGATGTTTCAGAAATTTCCCAAAGGGAATAACAAGCCGAGTGTTAAAAACTGCATTTACTCACAGGTTTTGAGCAGGAACTGAAATGCTGTTAAAGTGCAATATCCAAGGGAACACTGACTCTGTCAAAGATGATCCAAATGGAATTGATGAAAAGTCCCAATTACAAACAACAGAATCAAAATAGGGTGAGGGGACACACGGATTTGAACCAGGGACCTCTTGATCTGCAGTCAAATGCTCTACCACTGAGCTATATCCCCAGCTTTCCAGTAAAATCAGAATGACAAAATATCAGTACATCATGAAAGAGTGTGAGGCTCATACTAAGTTGTGCCAGAAAGTACAACCTTGAAACTGTGGAGCAGGAGAAGCAGTCCTTAATATTATTTATTAAAGGAAAACTGGATCATTTAAAAAACAGATTTGTTTTATTGTTATTTTATTTGAATAGGCAGAGGTACATAGGACCAATGCCTCTACATACAATGATTGTTTTGAAACATTCTTAAAGGGGAAGAGGTTTTTACGGGACACCTTATCATTTGAGGATTGGTTACCATAATCACAGAGATGATGATGAAGTATGATTGTTTTGGGCCAAATTATGGTGGAAAAACATTTCTACGTACCACTACAATTCGGTATTTGGAAGGTACACCCAAACACCCCTTTCGAATACCTTCCATTTAATACATCAGAAAATGCCATTTTGCATTTGCAAATGGCCTGATTCTTCAGACCAGCCTTCTTGCAACTGCAATGATAGTTCGTACATCTTGCACGTAGGCAGAGCTTTTAAGGAGAAATTAAATAGTTCCTATGTTGCACAAAAATGAAGTGCTTCAAACAAACACATACTTTGCATGCACAGAGAAGAGGTGGAATATATGTAAGACTGAAGACACAGGTGAAATGAGAAATAGATTGACTGCTTCGCTGCCAAGTTTTATATGCCATTTCTTCAGTGCAATACAAGAAAGCACCAAACAGTATAACAAAGTTGTCAATTGGTTTAATAGTCCATTCTCTTTGTTTAGTGCTGTGAAAGGAAGAGCCGAATTCCAAAATTGATCAATGATGTTTCAGAAATTTCCCAAAGGGAATACCAAGCCGAGTGTTAAAAACAGCATTTACTCACAGGTTTTGAGAAGCAAACACTGTTATGCCAATAAAGTGCAATATCCAAGGGAACACTGACTCTGTCAAAGATGATCCAAATGGAATTGATGGAAAGTCCCAATTACAAACAACAGAATCAAAATAGGGTGAGGGGACACCAGGAACCTCTTGATCTTCAGTCAAATGCTCTACCACTGAGCTATATCCCCAGCTTTAAAGTGCAACCAGAATGACAAAATATCAGTACATCATGAAAGAGTGAGAGGATCATACTAAGTTGTTCCGGAAAGTACAACCTTGAAACTGTGGAACAGGAGAAGTAGTCCTTAATATTATTTATTAAAGGAAAACTGGATCATTTAAAAAACAGATATTTGTTTCATTGTTATTTTATTTGAATAGGCAGTGGTACATAGGACCAATGCCTCTACATACAATGATTGTTTTGAAACATTCTTAAAGGGGAAGAGGTTTTTACGGGACACCTTATCATTTGAGGATTGGTTACCACAATCACTGAGATGGTGATGAAGTATGATTGTTTTGGGCCAAATTATGGTGGAAAAACATTTCTACGTACCACTACAATTCGGTATTTGGAAGGTACACCCAAACACCCCTTTCGAATACCTTCCATTTAATACATCAGAAAAAGCCATTTTGCGTTTGCAAATGGCCTGATTCTTCAGACCAGCCTTCTTGCAACTGCAATGATAGTTCGTACATCTTGCACGTAGGCAGAGCTTTTAAGGAAAAATTAAATAGTTCCTACGTTGCACAAAAATGAAGTGCTTCAAACAAACACATACTTTGCATGCACAGAGAAGAGGTGGAATATATGTAAGACTGAAGACACAGGTGAAATGAGAAATAGATTGACTGCTTCGCTGCCAAGTTTTATACGCCATTTCTTCAGTGCAATACAAGAAAGCACCAAACAGTATTACAAAGTTGTCAATTGGTTTAATAGTCCATTCCCTTTGTTTAGTGCTGTGAAAGGAAGAGCCGAATTCCAAAATTGATCAATGATGTTTCAGAAATTTCCCAAAGGGAATAACAAGCCGAGTGTTAAAAACTGCATTTACTCACAGGTTTTGAGCAGGAACTGAAATGCTGTTAAAGTGCAATATCCAAGGGAACACTGACTCTGTCAAAGATGATCCAAATGGAATTGATGAAAAGTCCCAATTACAAACAACAGAATCAAAATAGGGTGAGGGGACACGCGGATTTAAACCAGGGACCTCTTGATCTGCAGTCAAATGCTCTACCACTGAGTTATATCCCCAGCTTTCCAGTAAAATCAGAATGACAAAATATCAGTACATCATGAAAGAGTGTGAGGCTCATACTAAGTTGTGCCAGAAAGTACAACCTTGAAACTGTGGAACAGGAGAAGTAGTCCTTAATATTATTTATTAAAGGAAAACTGGATCACTTAAAAAACAGATTTATTTGTTTCAATGTTATTTTATTTGAATAGGCAGTGGTACATAGGACCAATGCCTCTACATACAATGATTGTTTTGAAACATTCTTAAAGGGGAAGAGGTTTTTACGGGACACCTTATCATTTGAGGATTGGTTACCACAATCACAGAGATGATGATGAAGTATGATTGTTTTGGGCCAAATTATGGTGGAAAAACATTTCTACGTACCACTACAATTCGGTATTTGGAAGGTACACCCAAACACCCCTTTCGAATACCTTCCATTTAATACATCAGAAAAAGCCATTTTGCGTTTGCAAATGGCCTGATTCTTCAGACCAGCCTTCTTGCAACTGCAATGATAGTTCGTACATCTTGCACGTAGGCAGAGCTTTTAAGGAGAAATTAAATAGTTCCTACGTTGCACAAAAATGAAGTGCTTCAAACAAACACATACTTTGCATGCACAGAGAAGAGGTGGAATACATGTAAGACTGAAGACACATGTGAAATGAGAAATAGATTGACTGCTTCGCTGCTAAGTTTTATATGCCATTTCTTCAGTGCAATACAACAAAGCGCCAAACAGTATAACAAAGTTGTCAATTGGTTTAATAGTCCATTCCCTTTGTTCAGTGCTGTGAAAGGAAGAGCCGAATTCCAAAATTGATCAATGATGTTTCAGAAATTTCCCAAAGGGAATACCAAGCCGAGTGTTAAAAACTGCATTTACTCACAGGTTTTGAGAAGCAAACACTGTAATGCCATTAAAGTGCAATATCCAAGGGAACACTGACTCTGTCAAAGATGATCCAAATGGAATTGATGGAAAGTCCCAATTACAAACAACAGAATCAAAATAGGGAGAGAGGGACACCAGGATTTGAACCAGGGACCTCTTGATCTGCAGTCAAATGCTCTACCACTGAGCTATAACCCCAGCTTTAAAGTACAACCAGAATGACAAAATATCAGTACATCATGAAAGAGTGAGAGGATCATTCTAAGTTGTTCCGGAAAGTACAACCTTGAAACTGTGGAACAGGAGAAGTAGTCCTTAATATGATTTATTAAAGGAAAACTGGATCATTTAAAAAACAGATATTTGTTTCATTGTTATTTTATTTGAATAGGCAGTGGTACATAGGACCAATGCCTCTACATACAATGATTGTTTTGAAACATTCTTAAAGGGGAAGAGGTTTTTACGGGACACCTTATCATTTGAGGATTGGTTACCACAATCACTGAGATGGTGATGAAGTATGATTGTTTTGGGCCAAATTATGGTGGAAAAACATTTCTACGTACCACTACAATTCGGTATTTGGAAGGTACACCCAAACACCCCTTTCGAATACCTTCCATTTAATACATCAGAAAAAAGCAATTTTGCGTTTGCAAATGGCCTGATTCTTCAGACCAGCCTTCTTGCAACTGCAACGATAGTTCGTACATCTTGCACGTAGGCATAGCTTTTAAGGAAAAATTAAATAGTTCCTACGTTGCACAAAAATGAAGTGCTTCAAACAAACACATACTTTGCATGCACAGAGAAGAGGTGGAATATATGTAAGACTGAAGACACAGGTGAAATGAGAAATAGATTGACTGCTTCGCTGCCAAGTTTTATAAGCCATTTCTTCAGTGCAATACAAGAAAGCACCAAACAGTATAACAAAGTTGTCAATTGGTTTAATAGTCCATTCCCTTTGTTTAGTGCTGTGAAAGGAAGAGCCGAATTCCAAAATTGATCAATGATGTTTCAGAAATTTCCCAAAGGGAATACCAAGCCGAGTGTTAAAAACTGCATTTACTCACAGGTTTTGAGAAGCAAACACTGTAATACCATTAAAGTGCAATATCCAAGGGAACACTGACTCTGTCAAAGATGATCCAAATGGAATTGATGGAAAGTCCCAATTACAAACAACAGAATCAAAATAGGGTGAGGGGACACCAGGATTTGAACCAGGGACCTCTTGATCTGCAGTCAAATGCTCTACCACTGAGCTATATCCCCAGCTTTAAAATACAGCCAGAATGACAAAATATCAGTACATCATGAAAGAGTGAGAGGATCATACTAAGTTGTTCCGGAAAGTACAACCTTGAAACTGTGGAACAGGAGAAGTAGTCCTTAATATTATTTATTAAAGGAAAACTGGATCATTTAAAAAACAGATATTTGTTTCATTGTTATTTTATTTGAATAGGCAGTGGTACATAGGACCAATGCCTCTGCATACAATGATTGTTTTGAAACATTCTTAAAGGGGAAGAGGTTTTTACGGGACACCTTATCATTTGAGGATTGGTTACCACAATCACTGAGATGGTGATGAAGTATGATTGTTTTGGGCCAAATTATGGTGGAAAAACATTTCTAAGTACCACTACAATTCGGTATTTGGAAGGTACACCCAAACACCCCTTTCGAATACCTTCCATTTAATACATCAGAAAAAGCCATTTTGCGTTTGCAAATGGCCTGATTCTTCAGACCAGCCTTCTTGCAACTGCAATGATAGTTCGTACATCTTGCACGTAGGCAGAGCTTTTAAGGAAAAATTAAATAGTTCCTACGTTGCACAAAAATGAAGTGCTTCAAACAAACACATACTTTGCATGCACAGAGAAGAGGTGGAATATATGTAAGACTGAAGACACAGGTGAAATGAGAAATAGATTGACTGCTTCGCTGCCAAGTTTTATACGCCATTTCTTCAGTGCAATACAAGAAAGCACCAAACAGTATAACAAAGTTGTCAATTGGTTTAATAGTCCATTCCCTTTGTTTAGTGCTGTGAAAGGAAGAGCCGAATTCCAAAATTGATCAATGATGTTTCAGAAATTTCCCAAAGGGAATAACAAGCAAAGTGTTAAAAACTGCATTTACTCACAGGTTTTGAGCAGGAACTGAAACGCTGTTGAAGTGCAATATCCAAGGGAACACTGACTCTGTCAAAGATGATCCAAATGGAATTGATGAAAAGTCCCAATTACAAACAACAGAATCAAAATAGGGTGAGAGGTCACCCGGATTTGAACCAGAGAACTCTTGATCTGCAGTCAAATGCTCTACCACTGAGCTATATCCCCAGCTTTTCTGTAAAATCAGAATGACAAAATATCAGTACATCATGAAAGAGTGTGAGGATCATACTAAGTTGTGCCAGAAAGTACAACCTTGAAACTGTGGAACAGGAGAAGTAGTCCTTAATATTATTTATTAAAGGAAAACTGGGTCATTTAAAAAACAGATTTATTTGTTTCATTGTTATTTTATTTGAATAGGCAGTGGTACATAGGACCAATGCCTCTACATACAATGATTGTTTTGAAACATTCTTAAAGGGGAAGAGGTTTTTACGGGACACCTTATCATTTGAGGATTGGTTACCACAATCACGGAGATGATGATGAAGTATGATTGTTTTGGGCCAAATTATGGTGGCAAAACATTTCTACGTACCACTACAATTTGGTATTTGGAAGGTACACCCAAACACCCCTTTCGAATACCTTCCATTTAATACATCAGAAAAAGCCATTTTGCGTTTGCAAATGGCCTGATTCTTCAGACCAGCCTTCTTGCAACTGCAATGATAGTTCGTACATCTTGCACGTAGGAAGAGCTTTTAAGGAGAAATTAAATAGTTCCTACGTTGCACAAAAATGAAGTGCTTCAAACAAACACATACTTTGCATGCACAGAGAAGAGGTGGAATATATGTAAGACTGAAGACACAGGTGAAATGAGAAATAGATTGACTGCTTCGCTGCCAAGTTTTATACGCCATTTCTTCAGTGCAATACAAGAAAGCACCAAACAGTATAACAAAGTTGTCAATTGGTTTCATAGTCCATTCCCTTTGTTTAGTGCTGTGAAAGGAAGAGCCGAATTCCAAAATTGATCAATGATGTTTCAGAAATTTCCCAAAGGGAATAACAAGCGGAGTGTTAAAAACTGCATTTACTCACAAGTTTTGAGCAGGAAACACTGAAATGCTATTAAAGTGCAATATCCAAGGGAACACTGACTCTGTCAAAGATGATCCAAATGGAATTGATGAAAAGTCCCAATTACAAACAACAGAATCAAAATAGGGTGAGGGGACACCCGGATTTGAACCAGGGACCTCTTGATCTGCAGTCAAACGCTCTACCACTGAGCTATATCCCCAGCTTTTCAGTAAAATCAGAATGACAAAATATCAGTACATCATGAAAGAGTGTGAGGCTCATACTAAGTTGTGCCAGAAAGTACAACCTTGAAACTGTGGAACAGGAGAAGTAGTCCTTAATATTATTTATTAAAGGAAAACTGGATCACTTAAAAAACAGATTTATTTGTTTCAATGTTATTTTATTTGAATAGGCAGTGGTACATAGGACCAATGCCTCTACATACAATGATTGTTTTGAAACATTCTTAAAGGGGAAGAGGTTTTTACGGGACACCTTATCATTTGAGGATTGGTTACCACAATCACAGAGATGATGATGAAGTATGATTGTTTTGGGCCAAATTATGGTGGAAAAACATTTCTACGTACCACTACAATTCGGTATTTGGAAGGTACACCCAAACACCCCTTTCGAATACCTTCCATTTAATACATCAGAAAAAGCCATTTTGCGTTTGCAAATGGCCTGATTCTTCAGACCAGCCTTCCTGCAACTGCAACGATAGTTCGTACATCTTGCACGTAGGCAGAGCTTTTAAGGAGAAATTAAATAGTTCCTACGTTGCACAAAAATGAAGTGCTTCAAACAAACACATACTTTGCATGCACAGAGAAGAGGTGGAATACATGTAAGACTGAAGACACAGGTGAAATGAGAAATAGATTGACTGCTTCGCTGCCAAGTTTTATATGCCATTTCTTCAGTGCAATACAACAAAGCACCAAACAGTATAACAACGTTGTCACTTGGTTTAATAGTACATTCCCTTTGTTTAGTGCTGTGATAGGAAGAGCCGAATTCCAAAATTGATCAATGATGTTTCAGAAATTTCCCAAAGGGAATACCAAGCCGAGTGTTAAAAACTGCATTTACTCACAGGTTTTGAGAAGCAAACACTGTAATGCCATTAAAGTGCAATATCCAAGGGAACACTGACTCTGTCAAAGATGATCCAAATGGAATTGATAGAAAGTCCCAATTACAAACAACAGAATCAAAATAGGGTGAGGGGACACCAGGATTTGAACCAGGGACCTCTTGATCTGCAATCAAATGCTCTACCACTGAGCTATATCCCCAGCTTTAAAGTACAACCAGAATGACAAAATATCAGTACATCATGAAAGAGTGAGAGGATCATACTAAGTTGTTCCGGAAAGTTCAACCTTGAAACTGTGGAACAGGAGAAGTAGTCCTTAATATGATTTATTAAAGGAAAACTGGATCATTTAAAAAACAGATATTTGTTTCATTGTTATTTTATTTGAATAGGCAGTTGTACATAGGACCAATGCCTCTACATACAATGATTGTTTTGAAACATTCTTAAAGGGGAAGAGGTTTTTACGGGACACCTTATCATTTGAGGATTGGTTACCACAATCACTGAGATGGTGATGAAGTATGATTGTTTTGGGCCAAATTATGGTGGAAAAACATTTCTACGTACCACTACAATTCGGTATTTGGAAGGTACACCCAAACACCCCTTTCGAATACCTTCCATTTAATACATCAGAAAAAGCCATTTTGCGTTTGCAAATGGCCTGATTCTTCAGACCAGCTTTCTTGCAACTGCAATGATAGTTCGTACATCTTGCACGTAGGCAGACCTTTTAAGGAAAAATTAAATAGTTCCTACGTTGCACAAAAATGAAGTGCTTCAAACAAACACATACTTTGCATGCACAGAGAAGAGGTGGAATATATGTAAGACTGAAGACACAGGTGAAATGAGAAATAGATTGACTGCTTCGCTGCCAAGTTTTATAAGCCATTTCTTCAGTGCAATACAAGAAAGCACCAAACAGTATAACAAAGTTGTCAATTGGTTTAATAGTCCATTCCCTTTGTTTAGTGCTGTGAAAGGAAGAGCCGAATTCCAAAATTGATCAATGATGTTTCAGAAATTTCCCAAAGGGAATACCAAGCCGAGTGTTAAAAACTGCATTTACTCACAGGTTTTGAGAAGCAAACACTGTAATGCCATTAAAGTGCAATATCCAAGGGAACACTGACTCTGTCAAAGATGATCCAAATGGAATTGATGGAAAGTCCCAATTACAAACAACAGAATCAAAATAGGGTGAGGGGACACCAGGATTTGAACCAGGGACCTCTTGATCTGCAGTCAAATGCTCTACCACTGAGCTATATCCCCAGCTTTAAAATACAACCAGAATGACAAAATATCAGTACATCATGAAAGAGTGAGAGGATCATACTAAGTTGTTCCGGAAAGTACAACCTTGAAACTGTGGAACAGGAGAAGTAGTCCTTAATATTATTTATTAAAGGAAAACTGGATCATTTAAAAAACAGATATTTGTTTCATTGTTATTTTATTTGAATAGGCAGTGGTACATAGGACCAATGCCTCTACATACAATGATTGTTTTGAAACATTCTTAAAGGGGAAGAGGTTTTTACGGGACACCTTATCATTTGAGGATTGGTTACCACAATCACTGAGATGGTGATGAAGTATGATTGTTTTGGGCCAAATTATGGTGGAAAAACATTTCTAAGTACCACTACAATTCGGTATTTGGAAGGTACACCAAAACACCCCTTTCGAATACCTTCCATTTAATACATCAGAAAAAGCCATTTTGCGTTTGCAAATGGCCTGATTCTTCAGACCAGCCTTCTTGCAACTGCAATGATAGTTCGTACATCTTGCACGTAGGCAGAGCTTTTAAGGAAAAATTAAATAGTTCCTACGTTGCACAAAAATGAAGTGCTTCAAACAAACACATACTTTGCATGCACAGAGAAGAGGTGGAATATATGTAAGACTGAAGACACAGGTGAAATGAGAAATAGATTGACTGCTTCGCTGCCAAGTTTTATACGCCATTTCTTCAGTGCAATACAAGAAAGCACCAAACAGTATAACAAAGTTGTCAATTGGTTTAATAGTCCATTCCCTTTGTTTAGTGCTGTGAAAGGAAGAGCCGAATTCCAAAATTGATCAATGATGTTTCAGAAATTTCCCAAAGGGAATAACAAGCAAAGTGTTAAAAACTGCATTTACTCACAGGTTTTGAGCAGGAACTGAAATGCTGTTGAAGTGCAATATCCAAGGGAACACTGACTCTGTCAAAGATGATCCAAATGGAATTGATGAAAAGTCCCAATTACAAACAACAGAATCAAAATAGGGTGAGAGGACACCCGGATTTGAACCAGAGAACTCTTGATCTGCAGTCAAATGCTCTACCACTGAGCTATATCCCCAGCTTTTCTGTAAAATCAGAATGACAAAATATCAGTACATCATGAAAGAGTGTGAGGATCATACTAAGTTGTGCCAGAAAGTACAACCTTGAAACTGTGGAACAGGAGAAGTAGTCCTTAATATTATTTATTAAAGGAAAACTGGATCATTTAAAAAACAGATTTATTTGTTTCATTGTTATTTTATTTGAATAGGCAGTGGTACATAGGACCAATGCCTCTACATACAATGATTGTTTTGAAACATTCTTAAAGGGGAAGAGGTTTTTACGGGACACCTTATCATTTGAGGATTGGTTACCACAATCACGGAGATGATGATGAAGTATGATTGTTTTGGGCCAAATTATGGTGGCAAAACATTTCTACGTACCACTACAATTTGGTATTTGGAAGGTACACCCAAACACCCCTTTTGAATACCTTCCATTTAATACATCAGAAAAAGCCATTTTGCGTTTGCAAATGGCCTGATTCTTCAGACCAGCCTTCTTGCAACTGCAATGATAGTTCGTACATCTTGCACGTAGGAAGAGCTTTTAAGGAGAAATTAAATAGTTCCTACGTTGCACAAAAATGAAGTGCTTCAAACAAACACATACTTTGCATGCACAGAGAAGAGGTGGAATATATGTAAGACTGAAGACACAGGTGAAATGAGAAATAGATTGACTGCTTCGCTGCCAAGTTTTATACGCCATTTCTTCAGTGCAATACAAGAAAGCACCAAACAGTATAACAAAGTTGTCAATTGGTTTCATAGTCCATTCCCTTTGTTTAGTGCTGTGAAAGGAAGAGCCGAATTCCAAAATTGATCAATGATGTTTCAGAAATTTCCCAAAGGGAATAACAAGCGGAGTGTTAAAAACTGCATTTACTCACAAGTTTTGAGCAGGAAACACTGAAATGCTATTAAAGTGCAATATCCAAGGGAACACTGACTCTGTCAAAGATGATCCAAATGGAATTGATGAAAAGTCCCAATTACAAACAACAGAATCAAAATAGGGTGAGGGGACACCCGGATTTGAACCAGGGACCTCTTGATCTGCAGTCAAACGCTCTACCACTGAGCTATATCCCCAGCTTTTCAGTAAAATCAGAATGACAAAATATCAGTACATCATGAAAGAGTGTGAGGCTCATACTAAGTTGTGCCAGAAAGTACAACCTTGAAACTGTGGAACAGGAGAAGTAGTCCTTAATATTATTTATTAAAGGAAAACTGGATCACTTAAAAAACAGATTTATTTGTTTCAATGTTATTTTATTTGAATAGGCAGTGGTACATAGGACCAATGCCTCTACATACAATGATTGTTTTGAAACATTCTTAAAGGGGAAGAGGTTTTTACGGGACACCTTATCATTTGAGGATTGGTTACCACAATCACAGAGATGATGATGAAGTATGATTGTTTTGGGCCAAATTATGGTGGAAAAACATTTCTACGTACCACTACAATTCGGTATTTGGAAGGTACACCCAAACACCCCTTTCGAATACCTTCCATTTAATACATCAGAAAAAGCCATTTTGCGTTTGCAAATGGCCTGATTCTTCAGACCAGCCTTCTTGCAACTGCAACGATAGTTCGTACATCTTGCACGTAGGCAGAGCTTTTAAGGAGAAATTAAATAGTTCCTACGTTGCACAAAAATGAAGTGCTTCAAACAAACACATACTTTGCATGCACAGAGAAGAGGTGGAATACATGTAAGACTGAAGACACAGGTGAAATGAGAAATAGATTGACTGCTTCGCTGCCAAGTTTTATATGCCATTTCTTCAGTGCAATACAACAAAGCACCAAACAGTATAACAAAGTTGTCACTTGGTTTAATAGTACATTCCCTTTGTTTAGTGCTGTGATAGGAAGAGCCGAATTCCAAAATTGATCAATGATGTTTCAGAAATTTCCCAAAGGGAATACCAAGCCGAGTGTTAAAAACTGCATTTACTCACAGGTTTTGAGAAGCAAACACTGTAATGCCATTAAAGTGCAATATCCAAGGGAACACTGACTCTGTCAAAGATGATCCAAATGGAATTGATAGAAAGTCCCAATTACAAACAACAGAATCAAAATAGGGTGAGGGGACACCAGGATTTGAACCAGGGACCTCTTGATCTGCAATCAAATGCTCTACCACTGAGCTATATCCCCAGCTTTAAAGTACAACCAGAATGACAAAATATCAGTACATCATGAAAGAGTGAGAGGATCATACTAAGTGGTTCCGGAAAGTACAACCTTGAAACTGTGGAACAGGAGAAGTAGTCCTTAATATGATTTATTAAAGGAAAACTGGATCATTTAAAAAACAGATATTTGTTTCATTGTTATTTTATTTGAATAGGCAGTGGTACATAGGACCAATGCCTCTACATACAATGATTGTTTTGAAACATTCTTAAAGGGGAAGAGGTTTTTACGGGACACCTTATCATTTGAGGATTGGTTACCACAATCACTGAGATGGTGATGAAGTATGATTGTTTTGGGCCAAATTATGGTGGAAAAACATTTCTACGTACCACTACAATTCGGTATTTGGAAGGTACACCCAAACACCCCTTTCGAATACCTTCCATTTAATACATCAGAAAAAGCCATTTTGCGTTTGCAAATGGCCTGATTCTTCAGACCAGCCTTCTTGCAACTGCAATGATAGTTCGTACATCTTGCACGTAGGCAGACCTTTTAAGGAAAATTTTATAGTTCCTACGTTGCACAAAAATGAAGTGCTTCAAACAAACACATACTTTGCATGCACAGAGAAGAGGTGGAATATATGTAAGACTGAAGACACAGGTGAAATGAGAAATAGATTGACTGCTTCGCTGCCAAGTTTTATACGCCATTTCTTCAGTGCAATACAAGAAAGCACCAAACAGTATAACAAAGTTGTCAATTGGTTTAATAGTCCATTCCCTTTGTTTAGTGCTGTGAAAGGAAGAGCCGAATTCCAAAATTGATCAATGATGTTTCAGAAATTTCCCAAAGGGAATAACAAGCCGAGTGTTAAAAACTGCATTTACTCACATGTTTTGAGCAGGAACTGAAATGCTGTTAAAGTGCAATATCTAAGGGAACACTGACTCTGTCAAAGATGATCCAAATGGAATTGATGAAAAGTCCCAATTACAAACAACAGAATCAAAATAGGGTGAGGCGACACCCGGATTTGAACCAGGGACCTCTTGATCTGCAGTCAAATGCTCTACCACTGAGCTATATCCCCAGTTTTCCAGTAAAATCAGAATGACAAAATATCAGTACATCATGAAAGAGTGTGAGGCTCATACTAAGTTGTGCCAGAAAGTACAACCTTGAAACTGTGGAGCAGGAGAAGCAGTCCTTAATATTATTAATTAAAGGAAAACTGGATCATTTAAAAAACAGATTTATTTGTTTTATTGTTATTTTATTTGAATAGGCAGAGGTACATAGGACCAATGCCTCTACATACAATGATTGTTTTGAAACATTCTTAAAGGGGAAGAGGTTTTTACAGGACACCTTATCATTTGAGGATTGGTTACCACAATCACAGAGATGATGATGAAGTATGATTGTTTTGGGCCAAATTATGGTGGAAAAACATTTCTACGTACCACTACAATTCGGTATTTGGAAGGTACACCCAAACACCCCTTTCGAATACCTTCCATTTAATACATCAGAAAAAGCCATTTTGCATCTGCAAATGGCCTGATTCTTCAGACCAGCCTTCTTGCAACTGCAATGATAGTTCGTACATCTTGCACGTAGGCAGAGCTTTTAAGGAGAAATTAAATAGTTCCTATGTTGCACAAAAATGAAGTGCTTCAAACAAACACATACTTTGCATGCACAGAGAAGAGGTGGAATATATGTAAGACTGAAGACACAGGTGATATGAGAAATAGATTGACTGCTTCGCTGCCAAGTTTTATATGCCATTTCTTCAGTGCAATACAAGAAAGCACCAAACAGTATAACAAAGTTGTCAATTGGTTTAATAGTCCATTCCCTTTGTTTAGTGCTGTGAAAGGAAGAGCCGAATTCCAAAATTGATCAATGATGTTTCAGAAATTTCCCAAAGGGAATACCAAGCCGAGTGTTAAAAACTGCATTTACTCACAGGTTTTGAGAAGCAAACACTGTAATGCCATTAAAGTGCAATATCCAAGGGAACACTGACTCTGTCAAAGATGATCCAAATGGAATTGATGGAAAGTCCCAATTACAAACAACAGAATCAAAATAGGGTGAGGGGACACCAGGAACCTCTTGATCTTCAGTCAAATGCTCTACCACTGAGCTATATCCCCAGCTTTAAAGTGCAACCAGAATGACAAAATATCAGTACATCATGAAAGAGTGAGAGGATCATACTAAGTTGTTCCGGAAAGTACAACCTTGAAACTGTGGAACAGGAGAAGTAGTCCTTAATATTATTTATTACTGGAAAACTGGATCATTTAAAAAACAGATATTTGTTTCATTGTTATTTTATTTGAATAGGCAGTGGTACATAGGACCAATGCCTCTACATACAATGATTGTTTTGAAACATTCTTAAAGGGGAAGAGGTTTTTACGGGACACCTTATCATTTGAGGATTGGTTACCACAATCACTGAGATGGTGATGAAGTATGATTGTTTTGGGCCAAATTATGGTGGAAAAACATTTCTACGTACCACTACAATTCGGTATTTGGAAGGTACACCCAAACACCCCTTTCGAATACCTTCCATTTAATACATCAGAAAAAGCCATTTTGCGTTTGCAAATGGCCTGATTCTTCAGACCAGCCTTCTTGCAACTGCAATGATAGTTCGTACATCTTGCACGTAGGCAGAGCTTTTAAGGAGAAATTAAATAGTTCCTATGTTGCACAAAAATGAAGTGCTTCAAACAAACACATACTTTGCATGCACAGAGAAGAGGTGGAATATATGTAAGACTGAAGACACAGGTGAAATGAGAAATAGATTGACTGCTTCGCTGCCAAGTTTTATATGCC